>NC_136795.1:32361815-32686815 GCF_951216825.1 Electrona antarctica
ACTCAAACTATATGGTTGGGGGGAAAATTGTGAGATTAATATATGTTGGTTGGACTGATTGTTATGATCATGTTGCCTTTGTTTACATACTTTCTGTACGTTGTAACAAGTCAAGGTCACTCTAGGATATCATTGACTGCTTTTACAGATGTGAAATCATTATTACACAGTATACTAGATGTCCAATATAACGTGAAATCACGCTACTACTGGGAGGGGGCGAGACATAGCCCTTGGGTCAGGTATTGGCCCTTAGCTGCCTACCTTCTTTGAGTGTAAATTAACAAATGAAAAGCATTGTAGGGTCGCTTGGCAACCGGGCCACCCCCTGCCACGTCTCTCTCTGCCTTTTCAATTAAGAGAACGGCTGGATGAATACACACAAGCACAGAAACACATCCGGTGTCAGCCGAATGAAAGATAAATGATCTTGGACTGAAGATTTGTGTCCGCTGTCTTTATCTAAAGCAGAACCATGAATAGTGCAAGCGCAGGGGGAAAAAATCTACGTTGTTTTCGGTTGAAAGTGACAATGATTTGTCACTTTCACACCCTGCGTAATCGCCCATATGTTTCTCCTTTATTCCAGAAAAGGAACACTTCATTGTCCATATATCTGAGTCAGTGGATATCCCTGGCCCAATCAGTCAATCAATCAATCAATCAATCAATCAATCAATCAATCAATTTCTGTTCCAGTCCCGTCACACCACCACCAAGAACAGGGATGCACACAGTCGGAGCCAGTAGCCATGGAAATGTAGCAATAATTTGTACAATTTTTTTGTTTCTTAGAAAATAAATTGTATTTTGTTGTGCATTTATTTTCCTTAGTATAAAATACACCATTACACAACTAGCTTATTTAACTCCTCCATTTGGATTGTTCAGCAGTTTCACGAAAGCAACTTGGGTTGATTGATTTGTCTAGAATAAATTATGCCACCATTATTCTGAGTTATGAATGGTTCCTTGCCATACACGCCGACACGCAGACTTTTTAAAATTAATATCTGAGCAAATATCGGAGTTCCTCACTAAAGCTACACCCATATCTCCTCTCGTATAAAAGGTATATTTATTATTCAGCGCAGCTAGTTTCTGTGACTACTTAAGGAGTGCCATATGAGAATGCAACACGATTACTGTCACATTGGGTACAGGTTTGCAAGGCTAAGTTTAAGAGACAAATTACACAGCCTGTAAGACTTTCATGAAACCCTGTGTTGTCTTGACTGAGCTAAGCAGAACTACAGTCAGTGGTCTAAATTAACAAAGTACATTTAAGCTAGTACTGTAGTTAAGTACAATTCTGAGGGTTTTTACAATGCTCACAATGCGTTGCATGCTATTTTCAAACTATTTGGTACTTTAAGTACATTTTGATACCAATACTTTATATATTTTGATTTCCGGACTTTTACATGCAACTTGTAGTATTTCTATATGGAGGTATTGATACTTTTACTCAAGTAAAAAATGTCCTTGATCCACCACCGTCTACACACTGTATCTCTTAGAAGTCACTCCAAGTAGACCATCTTAGTGTGTCCCCTGGTTCTCAGTCACACTGTCCTCCCCTGCTTCTGTGTTCTTGGTCAGAGGCCAGTCATCTTGCAGTGGGATTGACCTTCATGAATACAGATGGCTTAGTTGTAGGGAAAAAGGGGAATCACGGTTCACGGTTTTCTGCTCTGGGCTTCACTGGCGGGAGGAGGGTTCATTCGGCAGACAAAATGGCAGAATTCAGAGGAACTCATTGCAATTGCATCGTTTTCCACTTTCCCCAGAGTCATACCTGAAGAGATAGTCATCTTCTTTTTACCCTGCATTATTCATTGATAGCAAGGCGGCGCTACAGTAGCCATCCTAGAAGAAGAGTTGAGGATGTCGGGCATGCACCCGGCATCCTGGGCCATGTTAACCCATTTTGGGCGGGCGGGAACCCCTTTTGGTGTTTTAACATTATGTTATAATTTAGCTATTAAAAAATAGCAGATCTACAAGCTCGTAGCGCGCCACCGAGTGGCGCGCTACGAGCTTGTAGGTCTGCTATTTTTTTTAAATCGTGAAAATATTTATTTCAGAAAACTGGAGAATTTAGAAGATTCTTTTTTTTTAATTTTGAGGTCAGGCCTAAATGGGTTAAATGGAAACCAGTGTTTTTTCCTTTATTGACAGTGAACAGTAGACTGACAGGAGGGGGGGGGGGGGGGGGGGGGGGGTTGGGGGGGTGACACGCAGCAAAGGTGCATCATGACTGAATTACTAATATATTACAATTACAAAGTGAAATGAATTAGAATGCGTATACCGTCTTCACTGGAGCAACAGTCTACATCATCATACTGTACGTACAAAGCTTTTTCTCATGTTTTGATCTCAGAAAAATTGCATTAAGATACATCACTCACCATGGCATCATCATACGGTTGTGTATAAAAAGTTCAAGTAAAAAGGCACATTTTTTGTTGCCATTTAATGTCCCTGTTTATAATTCCATTGCTATCAGCCACAGACAGGTTTGTGGTGTGTGCAGATGTGCATTAGCTCCTTTGTAGAAAGGTCATCCACCATGAATTTTAATTACTCATAATAGCAGAAATTGGCAGTCGATTGCTATCTGGGTTCAAAACCTGTCGCCCTTCGTTTTGATTGACGTGCCTGAGCGCGCACACAGCTCACAAAGGATTCCAACCAGAAATGAGGCTGTGCTATGTAGATGAAGTTGTTAGTCGTTGAACGCAGCGAAGCATTCTGAATAATGCAGGGATGGCTGTGATGTGATGATGAAAAGTACATTTCTGTTTGTTTGCCGCCTGCGACTGATGCAGAATTGTTGTGAGGACACGTACAATACGTCTTGTTTTTCTTGAAGGTGAATCCATGGTCTCCTCCTGCTCCTGTTTTACCATAATGTTTGCTCTCTGATGACAATCTTATAGGATTAGGCAGCTCGCTGTCCTTTTCTGTCTCCCTTGCGTTTCATCAGATTATCTGCCGGGCATTTGTGTTCATGTTTGTGTACGTGCGTGGGTATGCATGCACGTGTCCACAGTCATGACGTTAACGTGTCTGCCTCCGTGTGTGCGTTCTTATGCCCATTGAAGTGTGTATGTGTGCACGTGGGATGCACACACAGCATGCTTCCTCGCCCTTGAGGTGCCCTCCTGCCCAGACACATGGCTGAGAGATGGATTTACACGTACAGCAACGGTAGATCTTCGTTACGTTTCCTACACACGCTTCAGCTACCTCATTCCCCGGTTGTAGCACCACGTGTAACGGCGTTACGAAAAGGTTCCCCTCCTCGCCTTACCACTTATGCTGCAATGTTTCCAGTCATGTTACGGTTCAGCGTGGTGCACATGTGAGCCAGTACAGAGCTGACAACGCTGTTATCTGTAATGGCTGTAGTAAATCAGGGGCAGGGCGGGCCGCGGATGCAGCCTGTTAAATCAGAGCGGTGCCCTCTGTGTGCGGGAAACGAAAGCAGAGCTTCCGATCATCGTGTGGTTCAATAATTAACCACGTGAACCCTACAGTACGTCCCTATTCCGGGGGCGAACATTTGGATGGAATAGCTAATCTACACGCGTACAATGCTGGTTGCAGTACGTCGCACATTGTGAGCTCGCTAGATCGGCTATTTTGTGGAAGACCTTCCACCCTGCCTGCTGGGGCTGAGAGGGTGATGCTGGAGGGATAATGTGAGCCAGTTGTAACAGTTTTTCTGTTACAGTTCTTTAGCGCGGAGTGAAAACAGGAGGGGGCCTAATATAGAGCCTTGGGTGACTCGGGTAAACCTCCGGCACCGGAGATGGTAAGAAAAGTAAAACATGCTTATCACCAATATCCCATTTCTGATCAGTATTTTACAGACAGGCCTCCGTAGTGCCGGTAGAGACATGGCCTCTCACTGCTGCATGCTGAGGAGTCTGCAGTGGTGGAAGGTAACCAATTACATTTACTTAACTCACCCGCTGAAATGGAATCGTGTGAGAATCGTGATCTCAATTTTTGTGGAGGAAATCGAGATTCACATTTTGAGCAGGAATAGTGCAGCACTAGACGCAAAGCAGAACAGATGGATGAGAAAGAGGAGGCGCGTGCCCTTGTAAGCCGTAGCATCCCCACCTGCACACTGCACCCCGTGTAGCAGACTGTCCTGCCTTGAAACTATAAGCGAGGGGAGAAAAAGAATAATTCATTTTATACAAAGACTGTCGACGTCGAACCCTGTGCACTATAGTCATATTGATTTTTCTTTTTTTTCTTTTCTTTTCTTTTACTCACACTGGCCCACACACACACACAGACACACGCACACCACACCTGCTTTACCACCTAATTTATCCTGACATAAACAGAGTCACAGTGAAAGATGTTGACCGCGTTAATAGCATTTTGTGCCGTCGTTCTCCCCGTACAACAACCCCCCCCCCTCTCCCCCAGCGCTGGCTGCTTTAGCCTGGACAGCTCAGCTATATTGGCCCCCAGTGTACCTTCATGCCCATTCTAACTCCCACCCACACAGCGTGCAGCAAAGCAGCCACTCCACGTTTTTTTTTTTGTAATTTATTTTTTATCGTGTGCAATTTGGAAGGAAATGAATGACCCTGTGAATGCCGACGTAGTAGCTGCTGACGTGCTGTGTGCAGAGCAACGAATGCTGGGCTTGTGTCTTTGGATTACACTTCTAGACTTTTAACTAGGACTTGCCATCAATGTTTATGTGCTCTTATTTGGTTTATATATCCTGTCGCTGAATAAGCACAACACACAAACGCATACTATGGAACACACACACACACACACACACACACACACACACACACACACACACACACACACACACACACACACACACACACACACACACACAGTCCAGGGTGTTATTGATACCGTTAGTGGAGGCTCGTGCGTGATTTATACATGGTTGTGCACCAAAAATAGCCAATCTATCTCTGAGCTTATGGAGATTGTCTATTTTCGGCGAGTGACACCGGTGTGCAACTAAGTATAAAAAACACCCTTCAGTCAGTGTAGCGCTGCATGCGGGGGCAAAACCGTCAATCTCTCTGTATGCGACAGGCCTGGAAGCTCCCCGCAGAGCAACATAATGATAGGGGGAGCTGAGGGACTGGCCTGGACACGACAGGCCCTCCCATAAACACCACAGATGTGTGCTTCTGCTAGCATTGCTCTCACTGGAGGGATGTATGAGGGGCTGTTGGTGGTGCTTTGTATATCGTTGTACCGTGGAGCGGTGGTGGAAAAACAACACGCATTCTTTGCTTAAGTAAAAGTATCAATACTGCAATGTGGATCTATTTCCTCTGCTCTGTTACAAGTAAACGTCCGGAATTCAATATGCACTTGAGTAAAAGTACAAAAATATCGGCATCAAAATGTACTTAAAGTACTAAAAGTAAATGACTCATTGTGCAGAATGTCCCATTTCACGAGTTCAATCAAAATGTATAAAATATCTTTTGAAAATAGACTATCTACAAGCTCACAATGCATCTAGATGCGACGCATTGTGTGCTCGTAGATCTTTTATTTTCAAATAGACAAAATATATATAGTGCTGAAGTGGTTAGTGTATTTTGTAATAATAATCAAAATCTACAAAGTAACGTTTTCAAATAATTGCAGTGCAGTAAAGGTACTAATATTTGTGTCCACTACATCTCTGAGATGTAGTGGAGTAGAAGTAAAAGTATGGGAAATTGGAAATACTCAAGTAAAGTACAAATACCTCAGAATTACAAAATACTTAAGTAAATGTACTTGGTTACTTTACACTACTGACATCGGGGAGAGGGAGACGCCACTGACAGCACCAACGGAACGCAACGATCTTCAGCTCGCCCCAAATTCCACAGCAGAGTCTTCCTTCTCATTTGACACCCTGACACACACAGTCAGTCTGTGTAAGCTGCTGTTAGCAAAGCACAGTGCAAAAGTTCATTTTCTTCGCTCTGTGGCTATACTGTACAAGACAGATTGTGTGCGCGGCCGCCGCGGCTGCGTGCGTGCGTGCATGTGCGCTCATTTGTGTTTCACAGGAGGTATTAGGTTTGCTCGAGTCGTCTGTTTTTGTGTGGCACGGCTAGCAAACAAACCCTGATTTTGACACATCATGCTCCAATTAAGCTACTGAAAGAAGCAACTGTTGAAAAGATGGCCCACACCCAAGCACACACACACGCACACACGCGCAAATGCACACATGCATGCACACACACAGTACTTTATGGGGAGCAGATGAGACCTACTGAGAGTTTACTGAGTGTGTTTGAAAGCTGGTTAAGATTGTGGAAGCAGTGCGGCTCTAGCTGTCCTAGGAGAGCATCGTGTCTGAGAGACTCATGGTTCCGCCGGTTTCTGCACTCCATTGTTGATGCGGTGGACTGCCTTGCATCTCATCAAAGAGTCTGCAGGAAAGAAATTGGCATTACAGATGTGATGGGCGAAATGAATAAAATAACATTCATTTCACACAATGAATGGAGCAACAATTTAAAACACACTTTGTTATACTGTCACTGCTTCTTTTTGTTAACAATAGACTGTTGATTTAAAAGGGAATACCACTCATTTTCAACATTTTACTATGTCATTAACAAAAAAATCAGTAACATTATGAAGTACATCTCAGTGACATCACAAAGATGTACTTCATAATGTTACTGATTTTTTTTTCTAGGCAACACAGAATGGGGGACTTTTTTATTTTTTCCACACAACAACTCTAAGGTATATTAATGACATCGTAAAATGTTGAAAATGAGTGGTATTCCCCTTTAATGAATACAACCTGAGTTGAGTTCTGACTTTTCGTTTGTCCACACTGAAAGTCACTAGACCACGCCCACTCCTGAATCCCCCATCCCTCCACCATGGTCACTAGACCACGCCCACTCCTGAATCCCCCATCCCTCCACCATGGTCACTAGACCACGCCCACTCCTGAATCCCCCATCCCTCCACCATGGTCACTAGACCACGCCCACTCCTGAATCCCCCATCCCTCCACCCTGGTCACTAGACCACGCCCACTCCTGAATCCCCCATCCCTCCACCCTGGTCACTAGACCACGCCCACTCCTGAATCCCCCATCCCTCCACCATGGTCACTAGACCACGCCCACTCCTGAATCCCCCATCCCTTCACCCTGGTCACTAGACCACGCCCACTCCTGAATCCCCCATCCCTCCACCCTGGTCACTAGACCACGCCCACTCCTGAATCCCCCATCCCTCCACCCTGGTCACTAGACCACGCCCACTCCTGAATCCCCCATCCCTCCACCATGGTCACTAGACCACGCCCACTCCTGAATCCCCCATCCCTCCACCATGGTCACTAGACCACGCCCACTCCTGAATCCCCCATCCCTCCACCCTGGTCACTAGACCACGCCCACTCCTGAATCCCCCATCCCTCCACCCTGGTCACTAGACCACGCCCACTCCTGAATCCCCCATCCCTCCACCATGGTCACTAGACCACGCCCACTCCTGAATCCCCCATCCCTCCACCATGGTCACTAGACCACGCCCACTCCTGAATCCCCCATCCCTCCACCATGGTCACTAGACCACGCCCACTCCTGAATCCCCCATCCCTCCACCATGGTCACTAGACCACGCCCACTCCTGAATCCCCCATCCCTCCACCATGGTCACTAGACCACGCCCACTCCTGAATCCCCCATCCCTCCACCATGGTCACTAGACCACGCCCACTCCTGAATCCCCCATCCCTCCACCATGGTCACTAGACCACGCCCACTCCTGAATCCCCCATCCCTCCACCATGGTCACTAGACCAGGGGTTCTCAACGTTTTTGTCCGGGGACCCCCGGAGATACTTTGGCACTGTCTCGGGACCCCCGCCCCCTCCCGACCCCCAATATAAATTGACCGCTACAATAACCTTAATTATAGAGACAATACACCATAAATAAATACTGAAACCAGATATAATCATTAGGGAAGGTGTATGTATGTACTATGTGTATTATATGTAAACTCCTAATTTCCATTTTCCAGCCATTCGGTTGCAAAAAAAAGGGGTCCAGAGGGGTCGCGACCCACAGGTTGAGAACCCCTGCACTAGACCACACCCACTCCTGAATCCCCCATCCTTCCAGCCATTCTCCTCTAGTCACCCCAAAGCTCTATCCTGCATAGTGAATGACGCGCACGTAGCCTTGACTAGAATTAAAAGTAGTGCTGCACCATTCTTGCTCAAATGTGAATCTCGATTTTCCTTCACAAGAATTGAGATCACGATTCTCTTACGATTCCCATTTTTTCCCTGAAAATATTTAATAAAAAAAACATAAGCTAAAACATAGGAGTTACTAAAATGAATTGGACAGCCAACTATTGCTGCATGATTCTTCACAAAATAAGATTGCATAGGTGTCTGAATCTAGATCTCGATCTTTTTCAGATTAATTGTGCAGCACTGATAAAAAGCCACGGTGACGTTAACATTGTTGAGGAAAACACACCAGAAAGGACAGGTGACTTAACTGACTTTTTGTCCTAACTCCTAACTAGGACACGGGTCATAACGCAACCCTTATAATGGCCGCTGTACTTTACTGTGGGTTGTGACTTGTGAGGCAGCTCCCTGGTGGTGTTGATTTTGACAGCAAATTCTTATTTTGTTTTAGTCAGTCTTTGAATACAATTGAATTTAGTTTTAGTCATACAACAGGATGTTGCCCGTTTGGCCCGCCCTCAGCCCTCCGCTTCCTGTGATGTGCCTGTGTTTTCATTCCTACTATGTATAGTATTCACGTTCTGAATGGCCCTGCTGACAGATTCCGTAGTGCAGCTCAGAATCTGTTCTTGAGAGATTAGTCCGCCGGCTATCTGCTCAACCTACGGCTGATCCCATCCTCTTCATCACTGTGTGCATACACTCAGCTCAGTTTAACGTGGTAGTCTTGGGATCTCCGTATAGAAACTGGGCCAGGTTGCATCGAGGCCACCACCATATAATATCAGATTGGGGTTCTTACATCATCTTAGCAAGCCGCCTCGCCTCGCCCCCACACATCCTCCCCTCCTGCTGTTTGGAAGTCTCTGAGGGAATCCTCCTGACCCCCTGGTGAAGGAGAGAGGTGCGGGAACTTCGAGAAGAACTGTATTAGTACACTATAAATAGTCGCTGTCGCTCCCTGCAGTTTCCCCGCCACCCCGTGTAAGGTCCCATGTGGGCTGATGGATCTCATTCCTCGTACCCTCTCTTGTCTTTCTATGGTTCAGTAACTGCATGTAGGTCCACCTGCCTCTGCTTGCTGCAGTGGAAGTTAGTCTGTATATCTGGATGGACGGACGGTCACCTTCACTGATTCTCTAGTCAGTCTGTATATCTGGGCGGACGGACGGTCACCTTCACTGATTCTCTTCTGCAAACCAACCGGGCCACATTGCTCCAGTGTCCTCCGCTCGCTCCTACAGTACATTCATTCTATATTTACATGCATGGATATAAATACTGTATACCCCACGCACACGTGTGCGCGTGTGCACACACACACACACACACACACACACACACACACACACACACACGCACACGCACTCTTCCTCTTGCCTTGCCAGCTCAGACGTGTCCTACATTTGTCTCTGCTACCGGGGAGAAGAAAAGAAAAGCGGATGTAGCTGTAATTCATACCAGCGCAGCAATGGAGTGATAACCCCAACATGCAGTGATCTACACCCCAGCATGCAGTGCTGTACTGTAGCTCAATAGAGTGATATACACCCCAGCATGCAGTGCTGTACTGTAGCTCAATAGAACTGAATCTTCTGTAAGGACATACCAAGATATCACTTAATGCCAACAGGGCAGGAGTGCTCTCTAGACAGCGAGCTAATTCCATACACCCTAATGCCTGCTGCTCTTGCCCCAGGCCCCAGGCTGGAATATAAATATAAAAATACAAATGACTCTGGCTCTAAATAAGCCTTAACCAACAAGTGTGTGACTTGCGAAATCATTATGGAGATCGATATCTGAACAGGGCTATAGTCAGTCGAGAATGATTCACAGTGACTTCTGACAGAGCTGCAGTACTGCACGGTGCTGATCAGCACATCAGCACAGATTGAAGCTAGGTGGGCGATGCACGATCGCACGTCACAGTTACATATTGTCTGTCGTCGTCCGTCCCCCCCGTCGCTCTAGAGTGGTGCGTGCGTTGCTATGCCAGGCTCTCTCGACGAGACAGAAGGAGCCCGGGCGAGGAGGAGCAGCGCTCTAGAGTATTTATAGAGTTGAGTGGGCTTTCGCGGATGCGGGAGTGGAATGTGTCAGCGGGAGAAGAACGTATCATTCATCAATGCCTGCTTTAGATCTGTATTCTTATTTTGGCAAATGCACAAACTGTGCATTCTTTGGAGAAAACATGACGCCCGCCCACGCAGGGTCCTCTGCACACCAACACAGGTTTACTGAACGCAGATAGAAGGCATAGAAGACATCAATGTGGAGTTTTGGTAATGGTTCAAAACCCAGAGGCAGGTCTGTGCAGAGCCAGAATGGAGGGGTGTGTGTGTGTGTGTGTGTGTGTGTGTGTGTGTGTGTGTGTGTGCGTGTGTGTGTGTGTGTGTGCGTGTGTGTGTGCGTGCGTGCGTGTGTGTGTGCGCGGTGTAGAACGATGGGGACTTTTTGGGGTTAGTGTTGCAGGCAGCCAGGAGGTGTAAATATTGATTACAGAGCTCACACAGCAAGTTCCACCACTATGAAACAATGACCTAAAAATGGTGGAAAAGAGACCAGTATGTCAAGGACATACTGTTCTTTTTCTCTGTGTGTGCATGCATGCGTGCGTGTACATCTGCGTGTGTGTGTGTGTGTGTGCGTGCGTGAGTGTGCGTGTGCGTGTGTGCGTGCGTGCGTGCGTGCGCATCCGGGGCGCACACATACACCATGTGTACATATACTGGCACAGCCGTCAGAGTGCAGCGCTCATCTCCCCAGTCCCCCTTTTGGGAGCAGAGGGGAGAAGGGGGTACGATGGAGGGGTCCTATCCTATCCTGCAGCAGTGGTGCACAGCTCTCTGGTGGCGAGCGAGCAAGCAGGGGGCACCTCTCCTCTCCTCCCGTCCCGTCCCTGCCGTGCAGCTGCAATGCAGACTGCAGTCAAGGTTACTCTGGCGGCCGCGCCGGTGACAGGCTGAAGGATCGAGGAGTCGGACGACCAGCAGGCAGCCAATCACAGGGAAGGCCCACAAGCTTCGGAGCTAACTCAAGCCCGATTTCATGCTTCGTCACACGACGGCGTCGCGTGTCGAACATAGCCGACTCACAAGCTTGTGTTGTGAGCTTGTAGGTTGTCTGTTTTATTTGAACCTTTATCTAACCAGGCAAAGCAGGATTGAGAGCAAATTCTTCTTTACAAGCGTGGCCTGCATGGGCAATAGACTCTGCCTGCTGCACATCCTCTTAATTGCCACCTCATCTCCTGCAAAGTTGAGGCGGTCGGTCAGCCTCAGAACGTGGCTGAGGTTGTTAGGACGAGACGTTGTGTGCAGGGCTGTTTCATCGTAGAAGATGCAACGCTTCATTTCCCTTCTTTGCGTGTGTGTGTGTGTGTGTGTGTGTAATCTTCTGGCAGGCCGTCATTTCAACCTGAACGTCTTATCTGCTAAACGCTGTGTAGATCTGTGGCAGCGAGGGACTGGCGGGTGACATTTGCTGTTAATCAGCTTCCTGTTCATCCAACGGAGCCCCACAGCCACCCTTCTGTTTGTGATAAAGACGTCAGTCTCTCTGCAGCCACTCTGACCGAGTACCAGTGTGTGTCCACATCAGACAATTGACTGCTTTGTTTGTTCAGGCCATCGTGTGTGTGTGTGTGTGTGTGTGTGTGTGTGTGTGTGTGTGTGTGTGTGTGTGTGTGTGTGTGTGTGTGTGTGTGTGTGTGTGTGTGTGTGTGTGTGTGTGTGTGTGTGTGTGTGTGTGTGTGTGTGTGTGTGTGTGTGTGTGTGTGTGTGTGTGTGTGGTATTATTCATATTTACTGTGTCATCTGTGGATCTAGCAGAGAGGGCACATGTGGTGGCGGGGTCTTGAACCACATCCAGCTACACACAGCATCCTCGCTTCCTGTAACAAAGTGAGTCAAAGCGGACACCAAAGTGGCTGTTGCGGGCATTGAGAGGAAACGAGAGAGGGTGTGTGTGTATGTGTGTGCGCGCGTGTCTTTACTGTATGTTTTGAGTGGGGCAGGGAGGGAGCATGGTTGGTGGGGTGCTTGTTTATACTGTTATATGTGTGTCTAAGCAAATTCCCCTGGTCTCCCTCCTCTCTGTGTGGCAGATGATTCATTGTGAGTGGGTTCAAAGCAGCTGCCTGTCAGCCGTCGGGGACTATGGAGGCTGGCATGGAGCGTGTCCAGAACCCTAGTGTGTGTCCCTATTCTGGGCATGTAATAGTAGGTGGACATTCAGTGAAAACGGGCTAACATTAGGGCAAAAATTTACAATCTACAAGCTGACGACACAGACAGACAGACAGACAGACAGACAGACAGACAGACAGACAGACAGACAGACAGAGAGGTGTTAATCCAGCAGCTTAGCCTTCCATCAGCCCTCGTTGGGTACAGGACAGAACAAACAAACAAAATAATACTCACATGAGGCTGTCGAGCAAGCGACGCATATTTTGGGTGTAATTGAGGTCATCAAACCTAAAATAAAAACGAAAAATAAAAATGAATGTCATGAAACCTTTAACACTACATACTACACAAGAGACATACACATGAAACCTTTAACACTACATGCTCTACAAGAGACATACACATGAAACCTTTAACACTACATACTACACAAGAGACATACACATGAAACCTTTAACACTACATGCTCTACAAGAGACATACACATGAAACCTTTAACACTACATACTACACAAGAGACATACACATGAAACCTTTAACACTACATGCTCTACAAGAGACATACACATGAAACCTTTAACACTACATACTACACAAGAGACATACACGCACACAACCTTTAACACTACATACTACACAAGAGACATACACGCACACAACCTTTAACACTACATGCTACACAAGAGACATACACGCACACAACCTTTAACACTACATACTACACAAGAGACATACACGCACACAACAAAACAAAACAGAAACAAGAGAACGAATGGGAGTGATTGATGACGTGTATGTTGGGTGTTTCATGGTGTTTTTCCTTTTCGTATGTGAACGTGTCTGTTATTTGTATGCAGCTGTGACTCTGTCTCCAAGACAAATTTCTCCCAAGGGAGACAAATAAAGACAACCTTGAACCTTGACCATCAGAGCGCAGGGGAAATTACGAGTTCAATAGTGACAGATGCTCGGTTGCACCATAGCAGCCAGATATACAGAACATATAAACTATTGTCAAGCACTGCAAGGAATGGCATCCACATTTTTTGGAACTTAGCTTGTGTATTCTGTCCGTCATGACGAATTTGTTCCAGCTTAGCAATGGAGAGCATCTCGTTGAGCCTTCTTTTGAAACATGGAGAGGTTGGAGACTTCCAGTTTATCAGTATACATTTTTTTCCAGCAACCATACCTGCCGTAAGGATATGGAGCGTGTCTTGAGTGTACAGGGTTTGATGAGGTCAGATCAACATATGGAATGAATTCTGTATTGGCCTTATATGGAGCATGTCTTCAGGTTTTCATAGTAAACTGCGACCTGTGGTCGCAATTAAAAATAATATAAAATTTGATATATTCGAATGGTTTGAATGTATATGGTTTTTGTTTTGTATTTCTTTTTTACCACTTGAACCCTAGTGTCCGTATTCTGCGGGGAACATAAGCCAAAAGTATTGCTGGACTACTAGCTCACATTGTTATAATTTAGCTATTGAAAAATAGCAGATCTACAAGCTCATAGCGCGCCACCGAGTGGCGCGCTATGAACTTGTAGGTCTGCTATTTTTGAAAAATCGTGAAAATAAAATGTAAAAAGAAATCTTTTTTTTTGTTTTTTGTTTTTTGAAAATATTTTGGGGACCCCCCAAAATAATTTGGCGACCCCCCGAGGGGTCGCGACCCACGGGTTGAGAACCCCTGAATTAGATAGTAGTAAAAGTATAGTTGTAACCATATAAGACATCAGAGGTTAAAATGCCTTACGTGACTCTGATTCCTTGTTGCTTGCAGTGTGTAGGCGTTACTAACTTAGTACTGGGGACGTAGAGTGCTAAAAGGTCAATGATGACCTGAAACTACCCAGATCTCCATTTCACAATAGGATGTGCATTGGCTCAATATTTGATTAATTTCACATTTAGCTAGTTTGTTGTTCACTCCTAGCCTGGCTAATAAGCCAGACCGAATCAGCCGTTGGCAAAAAAGAAATTGCCTGCCGGCGGATTACGGTCTGGAGAGGCTCAATTGTACGCCCATTTCCTATACCAGAGAACTGGTGTGGCCAATCGGGACACGGTATGCAATATGGGCGGGCGTTGGTACATTGACGTTCAATGCTTGAGACCTTTGACTGACAGTAGCTCTGACCAATTGCGTCAAAGAGAAAATGTTTGGACCCGCCCCCCGGGAAACAAGATCCATACACAGCATCTCCAGACTCAAATACCACACGACAGTGTGATTTGATCGAGTCTGGCTTATTAGCCAGGCTAGTTCACTCCAGGTTGCCCAGTGTATCCAGTTGTACCATTGGAATGTCTGTTTTGTCGCTTGTTGTCAGTGGTGGTGTGAGTCATGGTTGCCAGCAAACAATGACACATCTTCATGCAAACAGCTCATACTGTAATACAGGTTGCAATAGACAACTGTCTTTCTGCCGTTATGTCTTGCCAAAAATAGCTGATCTACAAGCTCACAAATCTTACAAATGTGAGCTTGTAAATCGGCTATTTTTGTTCCTCCCAGAATATGAATGCTTGATTGATTGATTGATGAATTTATTAACAGATTGGAGAATTACAGTACATTTCAAGCACAACTCAATACAAAACTGTGAAGTATTACACTTGTTTACAATAGGGCCCTGTTCAATTCATCATAACAATTAGAGACGTACAAATATACTAAACAGGAAATCATCATAGAGGAGGTAAAAAGGGAAAAAATAACATACAGTGAGGGTAAAAAGGGGTGCGTGGGGATTCAGGCTTTTACGGGGGCCAGTTTCGAATTGCAGCCGTCCGTAGGTGCCCTTTGAGAGCGGTTTTGAAGGAGTCAAGGGATTCGCAACAGTCTTAATGACTGTTGGTAGGGCGTTCCACATTTTGGTGGCATAGGAGCAACTGGTGAATAATAAAAACTGTACATACATAGCCTGGTGAGATTTCATCTTTTTCTGAGCGTCCCTAATTTTTCTTACAAAATGGAGAAAACCTTTTGAGGAAATGTGAAACATGAATCCTTTTGAGGTGAAACAAAGCTTCTCTTCTGAGAACAGCTTGACGCAGGAGACAGTTCATGATGTGTAAGATGTACTACCGGTAGTTGACACAACTGTACTGTCCGCAAGTCACTGTAAAATACAGTGTTCATTTTACGCTCCAGATTTTACAGTATAGGCACTGTTGCATATAGATTTGTGCCCGCTATTAGTTGGTTACTAGATAATGAGGTGTAGGAGAATAAATATTGACCTAGCTAGTGGATCAGGTGCAAAAATTCCCAACTTCATGCCCAGAATCAGGGTTCACCGGAGACTATCTGACACGGGACATGCAGTTTTGGGACACACAATGTGTCTCTCTGTTTCCCTCTCTCTTTCTATCTCTCTTTCCTTCCATCCCTCCGGTCCCCCTTTTCTCTCTCTTTCCCTTTCTCTGTAGCCCCCCCCCCCCCCCCGCCCCCCTCCCTTCCACATACAAAGGATTATACTGTTATTTTTCAATGCAGCTCCAGCTTTGCCACCCACACACTCAGCCAGATAATCAGTGAGAGTGAGCAGGGCGATGGGAGTCGGAAGTGGTTAGCGGACAGCTTGGGGCCTGCTGCGGTAAGAGACAGGACATGAACCCTAGCGTTCACCCTATTCTAGGGTGAACATAGACTAAAATAGATGATCTTCTTCTACAACACTGGTTCCCAGACAGTGGGTCGGGACCCGCTGGTGGGTCACTAGCCTCGGTACCAGGCTTTCATTTTCGTCGGTGCAAAAAATGAAAGCCTGGAGGAACGCATTGTCCGCTCTGGTCTAAAAGTGGGAGTCAACCCTTCCAGGTGATGATGTGACTGCACTAGGGGGGGAGAGGAGGGGCCGGGGGTGACTGACAGATCGTTACACATTAGCTCAGGCTAGTGGGTCACAGACCAATTTCTATGGATCACAACCATAAAATCCCGTTTTCTTTTATGTGTATGTATTTCATATATGTATGTTTTTTTATAAAAAAGAATACAAATTGTATACATTAATAAAAAATCTATTCCTAAGAAGCTTGTAGATCTGCTATTTTCACTAGGTCATGGGCAAACGTCTAATCTCTCCTTTGGGTCTCACCTGAAAAGTGAGAGCAACCGTTGCTAAGAATGGCAATCTTTCATCACCTAGCTGTCAGTGTTATTTTGCATGGCTGTGTTGTTGAACACATACACAGCTTAATGTCGGAAGTTAAACGACTGGCCCACCCAGGTGATGGCAATAATACTAATTATTGCCATTGATGTACTGCCTTGTGTTTTTCCTTGCTTACTGTAAATCGTTCTGGATTGAGAGCCTAGAGCGTCTGCTAAATGCCTAAATTGTAAATTGTAATTTAATTGATTTAATTTACTATTATTATTAAATGAAAAGTAAGGTAAGTAAGTATAAAATAATGCTCGAATGATGCTTGATGGTTTTAGATTACCGGTAAGGGAAATATAGTCAAATCGATCGTTGCGGCCCTAGCGCGCGCACACACACACACACACACACACACACACACACACACACACACACACACACACACACACACACACACACACACACACACACACACACACACACACACACACACATATACACACACACACACACACACACACACACACACACACACACACACACACACACACAGAGAGAGAGAGGCAAACACGTGCATTGACACAGGTATATGTGCTGGAAATAATTGGCCCCATTGGAGATGTGCACAGAGATGGAAAGTAAGGAGGCAGGCGACCGGGGAGACAGTCAGTCATGGGAGAGTTAGTCATTGGAGGAGGAGGTGATAGTGTGTGTGTGTGTGTGTGTGTGCGTGTGCGTGTGCGTGTGCGTGTGCGTGTGCGTGTGCGTGTGCGTGTGCACGTACGTAAAGTAATGTGCGGTGAATTCATAGTATGATTTATTTGTGTACCCCTATCATGATGGCGCTACTGTACTGTATACTGTAGTGTCAGCGTGTCCCACAATTATAATCGTACCCCCCCGTTTTAGCATTGCTCCGGTTGCTATGGAGCGCCTCCATCTCCACCAGCTATGGGATTTTTTTCATCCAGGCTCCATTTGAATCCATTAAACGGGGCTAATTTTCAAAGCCCACGTTAACCACGTCAACCCTGTACGCATCGTGAGCTTGTAGATCAGATGAAATATTTCTTATACATTTTGGACATTCTGCATACTTTCTACCGTTGGTGCCTTAAGTACATTTTGATACCAATAGTGTTGTACTTTTATTCAAGTAAATTCTTAATACAAGACTTGTAAAAAAGTAGTATATATACTTTATTGCAGTATTGATACTGTACATTCCAGTCCTGCTCAGCTCTCCAAGGACCCAGAAGTCTTGCAAGACGATACGCTGCCCGTGATTTGAGACAAAGCCCTCGTATCAACAATACGCCAAGTCAGTTGGGACTCTACCGCTGTGGACTGCATACAGAGATGCTGAGGAACGCATATCTGCGAAAAAAAAATGCATTCATTTGAGCCGATTTAACAGCCGATAAATCGATTCACCTACCGATCCCGTTCTAAGCTAAGGAAAATATCACTTGTACCAGTCGGTAGAGGACATAATATTAGAAAATGGTGAAAAAAACTGTTTTGGGGCTGAATTCCCCTTTAAGTAAAACATTTTGAGTACATTTTCCACCTCTGATTATAACTGCCGTCTTTAGGGCCGCCCGTCCGCTTCCTTTCTTTTACTTTGTTTTATTCATTTTGTCAGCCTCTGGTCCAGAATCTTTTGCTTTGTTTTATTCATTTTGTCAGGCTCTGGTCCAGAATCTTTTACTTTGTTGTATTCTTTTTGTCAGGCTCTGGTCCAGAATCTTTTACTTTGTTTTATTCTTTTTGTCAGCCTCTGGTCCAGAATCTTTTACTTTGTTTTATTCATTTTGTCAGCCTCTGGTCCAGAATCTTTTACTTTGCTATATTAATTTGGTCAGCCTCTGGTCCAGGAGCTCAATATATGACTGACTGCATGGCCACCGTTCTCTCCTGCTGTAATTAGTGCATTGTTTGGCTCCTTTAAAGCTCTCCTGGGGATTCTCGCTCATCACTGGAGCATCAATCTGAGAGACTACTGGAGCATAGACACACTATTAGACACACTGGAGCATAGACACACTATTAGACACACTGGAGCATAGACACACTATTAGACACACTGGAGCATAGACACACTATTAGACACACTGGAGCATAGACACACTATTAGACAGACTGGAGCATAGACACACTATTAGACACACTGGAGCATAGACACACTATTAGACACACTGGAGCATAGACACACTATTAGACACACTGGAGCATAGACACACTATTAGACAGATCCCCTCATCACTGGAGCATAGACACACTATTAGACAGACTGGAGCATAGACACACTATTAGACACACTGGAGCATAGACACACTATTAGACACACTGGAGCATAGACACACTATTAGACACACTGGAGCATAGACACACTATTAGACACACTGGAGCATAGACACACTATTAGACAGATCCCCTCATCACTGGAGCATAGACACACTATTAGACAGACTGGAGCATAGACACACTATTAGACACACTGGAGCATAGACACACTATTAGACACACTGGAGCATAGACACACTATTAGACACACTGGAGCATAGACACACTATTAGACACACTGGAGCATAGACACACTATTAGACAGATCCCCTCATCACTGGAGCATAGACACACTATTAGACACACTGGAGCATAGACACACTATTAGACACACTGGAGCATAGACACACTATTAGACACACTGGAGCATAGACACACTATTAGACACACTGGAGCATAGACACACTATTAGACACACTGGAGCATAGACACACTATTAGACACACTGGAGCATAGACACACTATTAGACACACTGGAGCATAGACACACTATTAGACACACTGGAGCATAGACACACTATTAGACAGATCCCCTCATCACTGGAGCATAGACACACTATTAGACAGACTGGAGCATAGACACACTATTAGACACACTGGAGCATAGACACACTATTAGACACACTGGAGCATAGACACACTATTAGACACACTGGAGCATAGACACACTATTAGACACACTGGAGCATAGACACACTATTAGACACACTGGAGCATAGACACACTATTAGACAGATCCCCTCATCACTGGAGCATAGACACACTATTAGACAGGTTAGCAGCGGAATGGACCTTTTAAGGCACAGATGGAGCACAATGGACCGTCTGGATTAAAGCAAACTCACACATTCACACTTGTGCACACACACACGTGCACACACACACACACACACACACACACACACACACACACACACACACACACACACACACACACACACACACACACACACACACACACACACACTCTCTCTCTCTTTCTTGTTCTGTTCTGGAGTCTCTCTATTTGCCCCTCTCTCTCTCCAAAAAGGACAGTTGTGCGCAACAAGTATGTATTTGATGCATCAGTGTGGGCATGCAATGGCAGATGTAGCATAGCCTTGACTGTGTGTGTGTGTGTGTGTGTGTGTGTGTGTGTGTGTGTGTGTGTGTGTGTGTGTGTGTGTGTGTGTGTGTGTGTGTGTGTGTGTGTGTGTGTGTGTGTGTGTGTGTGTGTGTGTGTGTGTGTGTGTGTGTGTGTGTGTGTGTGTGCGTGCGTGCGTGTGCGTGCGTGAGTGCGTGTTGAGCCAGGAGCCCCTGCCTCACCCCCACCATGACTGATGATGACTCACCAGCGTGGCGTGAACATCATGGACTCACTCTCCTGTTCCACTTCTCTCCAGAATGTGAATACAAAAGTACTCACATTCTTTACATAAGTAAAAGTAGCAATACTGCGATGTAGAAAAAATCCTTTGGTCCGGTGATGTGTCCGTACCACCTCAGTTTACGCTTCAAGACAGTGGTAAGAAGGTCATCTAGTGGGCCGATGGCTTGGCTGATTTTTTGCCGTACTTCCTCGTTTGTGACATGTTGGGTGTAGGAGATACCCATGAGTCTTCTGTACCATCTCCTGTCCATGCTCTGTATTTTCTTCTGTAGCTCAGCTCTAAGAGTCCAAGTTTCACAAGCATAAAGAAGGATTGACATGACACGTGATCGCAGTAGTCTCACCTTTGATGCCAGACTGATGTTTTTGTCCTTCCATATGGGCTTGAGTTTTGCGAGGGCAGCAGTTGTTTGAGCAATTCTGGCAAGGCCTCTGAGATGTAGTAGTAGTAGTAGTAAAGGTATTGGAAAATACAAAAGTACAAATTTCTCAAAATTGTACTGTACTTAGTTACTTTCCATCACTGGTTCCCAGTGCGACCCCACTGCCTCGCTCGCCCATCTCCCCCGCTACCTCGCACACCCATCTATCTGCGACCTGCAGATCATGGCGTTTTTAGCTCCGCGGGGGCGAGAACAAACGGCAGAGGCTTGACTTCTCGCTGCATCGTTTTACCGTGAGCGATAAGAACGGTAGAGCGCATGTTGTCAGTGGCAGGCAGCCATGTGAGTACTAGCGTTGAATGGATCCGTGGTACAGTACTGTATGTCCAGAGTCCCACAGGAAGAGATAGCAGGCCACATACTCATCACCATGTGTGTGGCTGTGCTCACTGCTTGGTAGCAAACAAAACCAGCTCGGTCAGCACTCTAAAAAAACTCAGTTTTTTATCAGCTTGCAGAGTTCTGACATTTCTTATGTTGATCCTTCCCCACCCGTCCTTCCTCTTCGATGTCTCCCTTTTGACCGATACCTGCCCATTCAAACTCTATACAGACCCGCCTCAAAGTTATTAGTGCAGAAAACTAGAGTTCTCAACAGGCGCAAAAATGAAGGCCTGTCCCATCAAACCCTGTACACTCAAGACACTGCCCCCGCTGCCACCCTTAGATCTCCATATATGGAGCTGACCTGTTCTGACATTGTTAATGTTGATCTGACCTCATCAAACCCTGTACACTCAAGACGCGTTCCATATATGGCCAGTACAGAATTCATTCCATTATGATGATCTGACCCCCCCATCCCAAAGCGCCAGCGCTCGGCTAGCAGTCTGCCATCACCCAGGCGGATGCGTGCACGTGACCTCGATCTTACTGGTACTTATTGTCACAAAACGTATTGCAATACCTGTTATCAAAGTACTTGGCCAGTCTATGGCATCGTAACTATGACTTCATAATTGATCAGGGATCTCCATATATGGCCATATGGTATACAGTTTATGTGTGCTGCTATGCTCACACACCTTTATGTCCTAACCAGATAGAAATACCGTACGGTATGTGTGAATATTTAGATCATTTGTTTAGGGGTTTAGTTTTTCTAGTTTTCTTCCGCCATTTTTTGCAGTTTTAGCAGTTCTGTGCGGTCGCTTTCTACTAAATGTGGCAATATGGTAGAGGGTCATGGGAAACAGTCAAGAACTGAAGCTCACAGTCATTCGTCAAAGGACCACTGACCTTTAGATCTCCCAATTTGGTATGAATTATATGATCCACTCTATCCACTCCTGGGATTTCCGTAGCCTGGTTATTGTTTTTTTTTATTCTTTATTTAAGGACGTCCACAATCATATTATACAACCATTTTTCAAATAGTATTTCTTTGTCCACAGGTTTTTATTTTTATTTTTATTTTTCATCGGGAACAAAAATAAATAAAATAAAGCGTGTGGGAGAGATGGATGATGTGTACAGAAATGTTAAAGTACAATACAATATAATACTCATAGACATAAGAGAGTATTTGAAACAAAAACTAAAAAGAGACATACTGTATGAGTAAGATAGAATTTCAGTTATTCAGTCCTCGTCACTACAAAATCTTGTCGCAAAGGTATAATATATTTCACCCAGTTAGACTAAAACTTTATACATTTCTCCTTCTGCAGTCTGAGAGAGAAAGTGATCTGTTCCATATTATAAATATAATATACTATATCTATCCATTCTTTTATGGTGGGGGCGTCAGAAATTCGTAGCCTGGTTAACCACTCTCCCTTGAAATCGCATTTCCATTCACGATTCTTGACCCTGCTAATGCATGGTTGGCTGGTGGAGTACAGCGTCGACAGACAACCCCTTCAGCCAGTCAGTGTAACTAACAGTGACCACCCAGTGAAGAACAGGGACTATATGGCTTGGCCCCGTCGTATCGCTGCTTGCAGCTATATTTATTTTATTGATCTCTCCCTCTCTTCCCCCTTGTCCGCTTTTCTTCTTCTTCCCTTTCTATGGAAATAACAAGAGCTTGCACAAAAACAAATTTCACCCGCTTTTTTACACATATAAACCAAACGGACAAATATCCAATAGATAACCAACATTAGAGCCACACCGTTCCCCATGCAATAACTTGCGTGCTTGTTTATAACTTCTGTACCTTGTGTTCGTCGAAAGGCATTTTAAATAAATTGTTATATTATTATTTATGTTAGCCCTCCTCTGTTTATGCTGCCGTGTGTGTGCGTGCGTGTGTGCGTGGGTGCGTGCGTGCGTGCGAGAGCTGTTTATGCTGTCATGTAAGCACACAGAGAGAGGAGCATTTGGATTTGTGGAGGTATTAGGAGGTATTTGGATTTGTGCTCTGAGATCCGTGCCGCAAGGAGAGGTCAGTGAAGGGGGGGGGGGTCCTTGGAGGGGGTCCTTTGGAAGTGCTAGCATGCCACACACACACACACACACACACACACACACACACACACACACACACACACACACACACACACACACACACACACACTCACTCACTCACAGTCACACACACACACACACACACACACGCACACACACACACACACACACACACACACACACACACACACACACACACACACACACACACAGAGGGCATAATGTATAGGTCAGGTGAAACTGGTACTAATTGTTTCCCTCAAGTCAGTCAGTCTGTAGTGTTGAACTGCGTATGGGGGCCAGGCATCATGTGTGAAGGGGTTGATAAGGTGAGAGTTAAGCGTGATTTGGCTCGTTCGTAGTAACACAGGGACTGTGTGTCTCATGACGGCCTGCCTGTGCCCATCAGCTTCACTCTTCTTTGACCCTGCCTGGGGCGGCTGGCGCCAACACAGCAGGGGGGAAATGATTACAAAAATACACACCATCACCCCGGCAACAGCAGCAAACAGCTGGCACGCACGCACGCACACATGCACGCACGCACGCACGCATGCACACACACACACACACACACACACACACACACACACACTCGCACGCTCGCTGGCAGGAAAGACCCCTGAGGGTTTGAGAGAATGGAGAAGTGGACGGCGTCGTTGGTCAGGGGAAACGTGTTGAGGATGTGGTGAAGAGAATGAGAGAGAAAGAATAGAATAGAAGCAAAAAAATAATTTAGGACGTGACGTTTATTTGTGAGTGTGAATGAGAAAACCTTTGAAGATGACACCGTATAAACATTATGAGCGATAAAGGCTGTTGTTTTGGTTTTGCTTGACTGTGACCTTTTGTACTTCCCACAGAGCCCAAAGGAGGGCCAATGTCGTAGAACTGACCCACTGAATGATTGCTCCCATTAGCCCAGGTCACCGTGATCCCTGCACTTCCAGGTTAGAAATCAATGAAGGATTGGTGTTCAGCCGTGTCTGAAATGAACTGTGTCGCTCTGCACAGAAGACGTGCGCGCTGCCTTGTCCATGCGCCTCCTTGGATCTGATTTATAAGCCATCCACATCTGTGGTCAACATCTTTTGAGCCTGACTTCTACCACAAGCATCTAATCTACAAGCTCACAACGTGCC
Source organism: Electrona antarctica (assembly GCF_951216825.1). Taxonomy (NCBI): domain Eukaryota; kingdom Metazoa; phylum Chordata; class Actinopteri; order Myctophiformes; family Myctophidae; genus Electrona; species Electrona antarctica. Next base: position 32,386,086 of record NC_136795.1, read on the forward strand.
ACGATGTGTACCACGTGTGAGCTTGTAGATCAGCGTAATTCTTTGGTATACACGACGACACCGGCGCGCCAACCGAGCATAAATCAGGCATTGTTGTCCTGCTGAATGCACCGGCTAATTGTAGCAGCATGCTAATGAAGCAGATGATTAACCCCCGTGCCCTTTGACCTTTATGGTCACAGTGCTTCCCCCAAAGAAAGCCTGGAAGCAATCACTCCTGATCAGCGACAACTGATGGTGTGGCGCCCGCTGGCCTAGAGGTCCAGGCGCATGCCACATATAGGTTCTGGCCTGACAGTACGTTGCATGTTCGAGTCCCGTTCATGACGACCTTTGCGGCTTGTCTCTCCCTCCCTCTTTCCTGTCCATCTTCACTGCAACTATCAATAAAGGCACTAAAGCCAAAAACAAATCTTAAAAAATAAGAGGCAACTGATGGCATCCCCAAAAAATCTCCTCCTCATCGCAATACATTGTCAGCTTGTAGATCAACTATTTTCAACTGGCTGAAATGTATAAGGTTGAAGTGGTTAACATGCGCTGATGGCTTCTTGGAGCCGGCTCACACAACAACTGGATGCAAAAAAGTTTTTCTTGGAGAAGCGAAGGAGAAAAATAAACCTGTTTAGTATCAGAATTATCTATGGCACGGTCCCTGTGTTGCAACATCCGGAGTCCTGACTCTTGAGGGTCATCTGTCTTTACTCGGACAGATTTAATTTAGCACTCTGAATTTTGCCGTTTATGGCTTCTGCCCGGGGTCTACATGCCTGTTCCAGGCTTTGTTTTGATCAGCTGCTGAGATGGCCTTTTTATCTGGGTGGTCCAAAAACACTGCACCTCCTCCTGGAAACACTGCCCTGTTCAGTGGTTCTAGCAACCAAATGTGTTCATTCAGAATGCTTTGTACTGTAACTCCTTTGAGATTGTGTGTGCGTGCATATATATATATATATATATATATATACTGTATATATATAGTCTGTTTTTCCTCCTTTTTTTTTGATTGAATGGACTTTGGAGGACTTGGGAATCCATGCATCTGGAATGAGGGGATTTGACGGTCGCCTGTATAGGAAAGAGGATCTGTAGGTCATGCGGCAAGGGCAAAACAGGAGAGCGATGATTGTGTCATTTCCCAGGCTTTGCGTCAAGTGGCGCTCATTAATGGGCCGGTGTCTGCCTCTGGGCTGTCACCGGGAAGACGAATGGCCCCCGAGGTGTTTCACTGTGGCTGGAGCTGAACCCCGCGCTCTGGAGATCCATCAGCCAGGTGGAGGCAGACATTTGTCCAGTGAAGGAGACATATGCACCATGCCATGGCTCTAGGACCCTCGGTACGTTAGATCTCGTTTCGTGGCCCAGGCGGTGGCGTAACCGTCTGGGCACCCGACTGGTAATCCAGTCGCAGTGTGCCGCGGGTTCGACTCCCGAGCCCGACACGGCCTTTACTGCATGTCTTCCCCCATCTCTCTCCCGTTTCCTGTCAGCCTACTGTCTGTCCCTTCAAAAACCAATAAAAGGCGTAAGCCGCAAAAAAAAAAATCAAAAAAAAAAAAAAAAAGATCTCGTTTCGTTTTAGGCAAAGCTAAAAACAGAGGAGGACAGAAAAACGGGGGGACAGGCATGGAGGCAGGAGGGCAGTTTGGATTAAGGGGCTTTGCGTGTAATTCATCTTGACGTAAGAGACTTTGCCAAGTAATCAAACATCACCACTGGTGATTCACCCAGTGGTGAATCATCGGAGTAGTATGTCGCATTCTGTACACAAATGCCTTTTTGAATGTGAATTTGTCTTCTAATATTTGACAGCGAAAAAAAAGTTGAAAGGCTTGTACTGTAGAAGTCATAATTCTATAAAACTGTCTGGCTGATCTTTCAATTTAGGTTAGATTTTAAATCATACCAAAACATTATGTTATGAAACAAGTCCACGTTCCAAGTTCCAACCATAAACCATAAACCATGGGCCAACAGCATCCATGCCAGACTATGCATCTATCTAGAGCAGGGATGGGCAACTTTGACGATGGAGAGGGCCACTATATTTCCACACTCATTCCAGATGGCCATATATTATTGTCGTAGCAAAAATAGCCGATCTACAAGCTCAAAACGTGTCGCAGCGCGACGCGTTTTGAGCTTGTAGATTTTTGCTATATTCGAATTGAAATCTTGAATTATTTTTTTCTATACTACATTTTTATGTAATTTCAAATACCTTTAATTATACTTGTGTTGAGCAATGCACTACTAATTTAGATACTAATTAAAGTGGGTCATGTTTGCATGTTGTGGAATTGTAACAGCTGAAACCAATTTTATATCAGTATTCTGACATTAACCTGAGGGCCACATTAAGTGAAGGTGGGGGCCGCATGTGGCCCCCGCGCCGCCAGTTGCCCACCCCTGATCTAGAGTAATGCCTGATATGATATACTGTATACTTGGTTGTGTGCCATGTTACGCACCAGATCTACAAGCTCACATCACGCCACGCCACACCGGCATGCAACTAAGTATAACTCCTCTAAATGGTAAATGGTGCATTTATATAGCGCCTTTATCCAAGGCGCTTTACATAGATTGTGCATTACATTCACCCATTCACACACACATTCATACACCGATGGCGGCGGAAGCCATGCAAGGTACCAACCAGCACATCGGGAGCAATTTGGGGTTCAGTGTCTTGCCCAAGGACACTTTGACATGTAGACAGGAGGAGCCGGGATTCAAACCGCTGACTCATGGATCATTGGACGACCTGCTCTACCTCCTAGCCACAGTCGCCCCTCTACAGTTCATCCACAGCACACAGCAGGTGTAATGGAGAGTCTTCTTTACTATATTCACGGATGACTTCTTCAGATTAGGCTTTTAAGAGAGAGAAAAATGGGTCGAACTGACTCGAACAGAACGTCACGTATCAGGAAATGACTAAGAAATGCATGTATTTATAGCAGGTTACCCACAAGATGAATATTTAACTAGCAAATCTCATTTGCAGTTGTATGGCAATGTGGAATGCAGGTTTTTTTTTAGGCCCTTTACTTTCTTTGAGAAACGAACCCATCCAGAGTCGGGCCAAACCGAAGTGGTAAGCGCTGTTTCTTTCCCTATCATTACCGTGAGCGGTGCTCTTCTAAAAAGATCCAGACTTCATATGGCATTCATTATATTACCATCCGTCTAGGAGGAAAACCACGGGAGTACGCTTGCTTCACGAATCATGATGTGTTACACAACAATGCATAATAACCTGGGGTATGTCAAATGATTAGAAAAATGAGCAGCATGAGGACATGATTGTCTCCAAACAGACAGGGTCCCAGCAGTACAATTATTAGAATTGGTTAACTGAATCAAGCCTTTAAAGGGGAGTTCCGCAGTAGCCAATTTTTTTACTGAATTCTGATGACTAGTCCCTAGACTCCTTACCCATTCTAATATATGAACGAGACATGATGACTAGTCCCTAGACTCCTTACCCATTCTAATATATGAACGAGACATGATGACTAGTCCCTAGACTCCTTACCCATTCTAATATATGAACGAGACATGATGACTAGTCCCTAGACTCCTTACCCATTCTAATATATGAACGAGACATGATGACTAGTCCCTAGACTCCTTACCCATTCTAATATATGAACGAGACATGATGACTAGTCCTTACCCATTCTAATATATGATGACTAGTCCTTACCCATTCTAATATATGAACGAGACATGATGACTAGTCCTTACCCATTCTAATATATGATGACTAGTCCTTACCCATTCTAATATATGAACGAGACATGATCACTAGTCCTTACCCATTCTATATGAACGAGACATGATGTACAGTGTGGGTAATGCGATGTAATAGATCACATTATTGATTGGGAGGGAATTGTTAACGGATGAGCTTGGGAAGTTGGGATGGTCACATAATTAATATTATTAGGCAAGTGGTGCGCAAAGTATTCCCTGGGGGGCGGGGTCTGTGTATTTCTGGGACTCGACTCACATAAATACTCTGTCACACACGCACACACAAACGCACGCACACACACACACACACACACACACATGCGCACGACCCATCGTTGCAAGACACATCCGTGTGTTGCTGATATAGACGGATAATCTTTCCGATTTTATCCTTCTGTTCATTTTATCACATTCACTTTGCAAATAACTTTAGTGTGCGGCGTGTCGGGAAGAAGTCTTCCCGTGCTGCCAGGGAACAGCAAGAACGGTGTAATTCCAAAAGGGGAGGTGCAGTGGTAGGCAAGGGGAATGTTGCACAAAACTGTGACCCATACATTAATCTGTGTCCCTCCCAACATGAATTTCATTTTCAAGTGTGACACGTGATCCGCGGGGCGATGGCGATGCTAGGACTTGATTAATTCAACAGTTGAGGATTTGACTGTGTAGGCAGGTGGGCTGGTGGATGTGGGGGAATCAACAGGCCCACAGAGGTGACAGGTGGTAGATACTGGCTGTCGGGGCTGTGCGTGTGTTGTCCAGAGCCTTGCTGCAGTTCAGTTAAGAAGGAAGTAAATCATAGCCATTCAGCTGCAGGACGGACAGGGCTGTGTTTGGATTTGAGGATTTGTTTTAGGGTCTGGCGTGTAGCCGTGTACACTACACATCCATCAGGGTGCAAACCCCCTTTGTTGACGAAGGCAGGGCTCTGTTCTTTGTCTCGCTGTTTTTTCTTCTTTCTTTACCTCTGGCTTGAATGCCTCCTCGTCAGTCTGTTTTATGTGTTTCTGTTTCAGATGCACAGAGTGTAACCTACCTACCCCTCTTTCTTTCTTTCTTTCTTTCTTTCTTTCTTTCTTTATTGCTTACGCTCTAACTCTCTCTCCCTCTCTCTCTCTCCAGGATGTCTCCAAGCAGAGGCAGGTGAGGAAGAAGACGGTCTCCTTCAGCTCCATGCCAAACGACCGGCAGATCAACAGCACGGCGGCCTGCATGGCCTTCATGATGGAGGGCTGCGAGATGAAGAAGGTGCGCTCCAACTCCCGCATGTACAACCGCTACTTCCTCCTGGACCCGGACATGCGCTGGCTGCGCTGGGAGCCCTCCAAGAAGGACTCGGAGAAAGCCAAGCTGGAGATCAAGAGCATCAAGGAGGTCCGTCCGGGAAAGAAGACACCGGTGCTGCGCAGCAACGGCCTCTCGGACCAGTTCCCCGACGAGTGTGCCTTCTCCATCATCTACGGCGACAACTACGAGTCTCTGGACCTCGTGGCCAGCACGGCGGACGTGGTCAGCACGTGGGTGATGGGCCTGAGGTATCTGGTGTCGTACGGCCGGCACGCTGTGGACGTGGTGGAGCCCAGCCAGCCTAGCCTGAGGACCTCCTGGATCGGCTCCGTGTTTGAGCTGGCGGACATGGAGAAGGAGGGACACATAGATCTGTTCAGGGCCACCCAGATCGTCAAGGGCCTCAACCCGGGGATGAAAGAGTCACGGATAGAGCTGAAATTCAAGGAGCTCCAGAAAGCCAAGGACCAGTACGGCGAGGACATCAACGCGGACACGTTTGTGGAGGCGTACTGCGAGCTGTGCACGCGGCCCGAGATCTTCTTCCTGCTGGTGCAGTTCTCCAGCAACAAGGAGTACCTGGACAGCAAGGACCTGATGATGTTCATGGAAGTGGAGCAGGGCGTGGAGGGTGTGACGGAGGACATGTGCAGGGACATCGTCCAGAGGTTCGAGCCGTCCTCCGAGGGCCGCGAGAGGGCCTACCTCTCCATCGACGGCTTCACGCACTACCTCCTCTCCTCCGAGTGCCACATCTTCGACCCGCAGCACAAGCGCGTGTGTCAGGACATGAGTCAGCCGCTGTCCCACTACTACATCAACGCCTCGCACAACGCCTCCCTGCTGGAGGACCACTTCTGGGGCTCGTCGGACATCAGCAGCTACATCCGAGCGCTGCGGATGGGCTGCCGCAGCCTCGAGGTCGTCGTGTGGGACGGCCCAGACAACGAGCCTGTGGTGTACGTGGGCAGCTCCGTGGCCTCCCAGCTGGCCTTCTCGAAGGTCTTGGACGTTATAAACCAGTACGCGTTCGAGAGCTCTGAGTATCCGCTGATCCTCTGTCTGGTGACACACTGCTGCATCCCCCAGCAGAGGGTCATGGCCCAGCACATGAAGAAGATCCTCGGGGACAAGCTGTACGTCGACCCCCCCAACAGGGAGGAGCACTACATGCCCTCCCCGGAGAAACTCAAGGGTAAGATCCTCCTGAAGGGGAAGAGGCTGCTCCCCAGCTGCACCGACTCCGAAGGGGAGGTGACGGACGAGGAGGAGGGCTTGGAGATGTCCAGGAGAGTGGGGGGCGCCGACGAGAAGGAGTTCAACGGCCTGGCCTGTAAGAGACTCCGGCTTTGTAAAGAGCTGTCCGACCTTGTGTCTCTCTGCAAGTCCGTCCAATTCAGGGACTTTGAGACCTCGAAGAGGGATCAGAAGCACTGGGAGATCAGCTCCTTCAACGAGGTCGACGCGAACCGGTTTGCCAACGAGTTTCCGGAGGATTTTGTCTGCTACAACAAACGCTTCCTCTCCAGGATATATCCCACGCCGATGCGGATCGACGCCAGCAACATGAACCCCCAGGACTTCTGGAAGGTTGGCTGCCAGATCGTGGCCATGAACTACCAGACGCCGGGGCTGATGATGGACCTCAACCTGGGCTGGTTCAGGCAGAACGGGAACTGTGGCTATGTGCTGCGGCCGGCCATCATGCGGGAGGAGGTGTCCTACTTCAGCGCAAACGCCCGGGACCATCTGCCCGGCGTGTCGGCCCAGCTCCTCCACATCAAGGTCATCAGCGGACAGAACCTGCCCAAGCCCCGCGGCTCCGCCGCCAAGGGCGACGTAGTGGAGCCCTACATCTACGTGGAGATCCACGGCATCCCGGCCGACTGCGCCGAGCAGAGGACTAAAACCGTGTCTCAGAACGGCGACAACCCCATTTTCGAGGAGAGCTTCGAGTTCCAGATCAACCTGCCCGAGCTGGCCGCGCTGCGCTTCGTGGTGCTGGACGACGACTACATCGGAGACGAGTTCATCGGCCAGTACACCATCCCCTTCGAGTGCCTCCAGCCCGGCTACAGGCACGTCCCCCTGCAGTCCTTGACCGGGGAGTTTCTGGCCAACACCACTCTGTTTGTCCATGTGGCCATCACTAACAGGCGGGGCGGGGGCAAGGCCCATAAGAGGGGTTTGTCGGTGAGGAAAGGCAGGAAGACCCGGGAGTACACCTCCACCAAAACCACAGGGATCAAGGTGGTGGACGAGCTCTTCAGGGCTTCCACCCAACCCATCCGGGAGGCCACAGACCTCCGTGAGAATGTGCAGGTAAGGACCGGGATAGTTTTTCTATATTGTTTTGGTAGAGGTTCCTGAAGCTGCAGTATCATGCCCACGATGCATTGCGAGAACAGGCGGAGACGAGCAGAGCTGGACGATGTAGGTATAGTATAACATAAGCAGGTTAGTCAATAACATAATATGTTACCTAGACATATATTATATGTCTAGGTGTTTAGGCATTACATTCAGTGACATGTGCGCGAGCGTGCAAATAGCTTACATGTACTGTATCGTGGGATGGAGGGAGGGATGCGTTCCAGCATCGAAGTGTATATCTGTACGTCTGTAAATGTTCTGATGAATTGAAAATTGAGGACCCTAATGTAAACAAGTCTAGTGCTGTTCGGTTTTGTCCTCAAAGTAGCAGTTTTTGTATTGACTTTCGTTTGAAATGTACCCATTCTACATACTGTGAAATAAAAAATTCAATCAATCAAGCATGTAGATCGGCTACCTTCGCCGTTTGATATATATGTCCTAATGTTGGTTCTAAATAGCACTTAAACTCACTGCAAGACCGGGCAGGGAGGAGGGGTCGCTTCAGCTCTGAGCAGATCCACATGGGCACGCATGCAACTTGAGGACGCTCGCAGGTTTTTACTTTTTTTTTTACTGCGACAGAAAACTGGATCATTATTGGCTCATTTTGGTGCTGCCCGCAATGCCCGCACTATGGTGCCCTACGCACAATGCGTGCTGTGCATGTGCCTAGCGGCGGCACTGAGAAGAAAAAGGCATTAACAAATTAATAATATCATGGGCTTGTTCTCTGTGTTTACACTTCAGTGAATAGCGACCGAACTCCTTTTTGTTGCCGAGAGCCCGGCTCGTTTTACTGCTGTTACAGTTATAGCCATGTCATTAATTATGCTCTGTTAACACAGTATGTTGTAGGGAAGAGGGACACTAAAGGGACAATGTTGTAAAATTAAAGAAAAGAGGTTTATGTGTAATCATTAATGAGCTAGAATTGGCACATAAAGGGGAGCTCTATGTTGCTAGGCACATACAGTAGGTCCCTATTTTCGTACATGCCTTACCCCTTATACCTAAACTTCTTTACCTTTTTTTCTTTTTTTACTATTTTAATATTTTGACAATTTTAGAATACTTCCGATCTACATCGACACATTGGAAGCTTGTAGATCGGCTATTTGATTTTTTTTTTTAATGTATCTCAAAATAGTAAAGGAAAATAGGTGTTATTCTGTAGACTCCGTAGATGCAAACCACCATTGGAGATTTCATGGTATCCTCTATTGCGGGTTTGTATCGCTTTATTTCTTCAAGTAATATCTTTCTTTGCCGTTTGGCTTGCCATTTCAGTTGCAGTGACTGAAGGAGATAATATTATGAAGCTTGTCACAGCTGCTATATCAGCGTTATGTTATACAGTATACATGCTCGGCTGCATATCAGTATCACCAGCAGCTCTCTGTTTTTGGTCTGGCAGACCGACAGCTTTTATATTAGCATGCATTTGCTTCATGCTTTGAACTGTATTCGCTGCCTGAGCTGTTGACACTGCTCCATTGCACAGGGCATTTTGGCTCCATCAACAATGTTGCCTATCTCAGCGTGTTTCCTTAATAAAATATCCGCCAGCATTCAGCATTCGCCAGGAACCGTCAATGCAAACGTGGGGCATTGGCAAATTGTGAGGTTTGAGTTTCCTTTTTTTTTTTTTTTTTGCCCTTATTTTATTATTATATTGTTTGCTGTTTTCCCTTTTTATTTGTTCTTATTGTTTATTTCCATATAGTTGCCTTTACATTCTTTACTGAAATATAATAAGAGTTCAGATTGTTCCATGTGAGGTTTTAAATAGCAAGCTCGTCCTCAATTAACGGGCACCGATTCAGGATGCACTGCATGCAGGAAGAAGAGATCAGACAGAATTTCAAGTCCAATAAGCTCTGTGGTTGAGTCAACACCCTGATGCCTATTTTATGCTCAGTTGCACGACAGTGTCACGTACTGAAAACGGCAGACCTACAACCTCACAATGCATTGCATCTGCAACACACTGTGAACTTGTAGATCGGCTATTTTTTGATACGTGACACAGTCGTTCAACGAAGTATGAACCGGGCTTAACACTGCCAGGATGACATTCTCTTTTAATGAGTACCTCTGCTGCAGCCAGGTTCCCCTCTGAACCTCACAAACACATTTTCTCCTGGTGTTAATACCGTATTATGATTTGTTATCTACCACATTCTCAGTAATTCTAATGTCTTAACGCCCATTACCCAGGGTAGATTGGCTGTGAATTGTTCTAGGTCTCTCCAAGGACTGTGAAAGCCATTATATTGAGGGTGCTAACAAAAGCAAGATGTGTATTATTGTTAAAGTGTTGAGCAAGCTTAAAACTAGGCTAATATTGCATGTACGGACCGGGGGGCTATTCCCTAGATACTTGAAGACATTAAAATACACTTCAGCCTGTCTGTCTTCAATAGAACATTTCCAATGCCATGTTTTCTCTTCACAATTCCGATAAAATTGTGTATCGGACAATATCGAGTCCCAATACGATACCACTGGTATGTGATATCGGATCGGTACATAGACTTCGCCAAATCGCCAATGCCCGATCCAGCATTTTAGGCCGTTATGGTCGGAGGCCTTTCTGGTTCTGGTATTGGAGCAGCTTCCTTCCAGAGAGAGCTTCTGCAGAGAGCTTGCTGTGGTTGTTTCCTCTGTCTACTAAGTTCAGTCTAATGGCAGGGCAAACAGAAGGCCAGGCCAAAGTCAATAAGCAGTGATGTGATTAGAGATCCTGTGGCATGTTGTCATACATTGCTCGGTTGTTGAAATAGGCATGCATAAAAAGGACATCTGTTTTTTTCCGCCCAAGACCCCCAGATACATTAAGATTTGTTTTCGTTCCGGAGGTAAAAATTGATCTATGACTATTTTAGATTGGTAGTAAAAGTTAGCCTCAGTGATATGAGAGAAGGGTTGTTATTTTCACAATTGAATCATTTTTGACGGTACAAGAATATTTTTTCAAATCCCATAGCTTCTTCAGTGCATGAGTCATCATACAGCAATATCTAGTCGAAAAGCAAGACACGAATGTGGGCAATTGTGATGCTCACCCAGTCAATCTGAGTCAGTCTAATCTAACACATCCTAACTATGACTGATATCCAATCAAATCACTTCTGCTAAGTATGGAAGTAATCACAGACGCTCCATGTGTCACAGCTGACACTGGCGCAACCAAGTATAAAACAGGCTTAATCAGTTCAGTAGATCTGAACCATCTCTCACTGGTAACAAATGAATAACCCTGTATGGGGGAAGAAAATTGCATGCAGAACGATTCGGCGCAAGATACAGTAGCTTGATTGATTGATTCTTTATTTAAAGGGGCATTCCACTCATTTTCAACATTTTACTATGTCATTAATATACCTTAGAGCTGTTGTGTGGAAATAATAAAAAGTCCCCCCAGTCTGTGTTTCCTAGAACTAGAGGTCTGAACAAAATCATTAACATGGTGAATCACATCTTGATGATGTCATCAAGATGTGTTTCACCATGTTAATGCTTTTTTTCATAATTACAGTTCTAAGAAACACAGAATGGGGGGGACTTTTTTATTATTTCCACACAACAGCTCTAAGGTATATTAATGACATAGTAAAATGTTGAAAATGGGTGGTTTTCCCCTTTAAGTGTCATGCTTCCAAAGAAGCCCAGCCCATATGGACTTACAGGACACTTTTTACAGTTTACATAAACAATGACAAAAAACCGACATGACAGTTTGCAAACAATGATCTAGTGAATATTAGACTTACACCCAAGATTCTTACAAGGCAGATTACATAATATACAACATAAAATAAAATACACCATTAGGCCTGTAACAGGAGACACATGGACCTACTTGAAGAGCTGAGATTGTCTTCTACTCCAGGCTCTAGAAACAAACTGTGCTGTCCTAAATACTTCATTATTAAATAACCATTCTAACTTCTGACCATTATCTTCCTAGAATAGTTCAGGATTTTGTTGTGGCATTGACTCAAATAGTGGAACCCTCAAATCATCATACAGGGAACAATAAAACATAACATTAAATTCATTTTCCACATCATTTAGGTCACATGCATTACATAATCTATTTTCTTCTGGCACCGCTGAAAACCGACCTACCTCAATAGCCAGTAGCATTGAGGTATTCTGTGTTTTGTTTTGTTTTTCCCATGCCGACAAAAGCACCGTGCCTACGACTGTCGCATTTCCATTAGGTTTGAAATGTAAATTCCCCTTAGTGAAATAAAGAGACAAAGCGGGAGAGAGGGGGATGATCTAAAGAAGATAAATGAAGGTTCGACTGGAAAACGAAAGGGAGGCCTCCAGCCTTTCAGTGCATGCGATAAATAGAGGGGCTTCAAGCACTTGTAGAAGCCAGCTGTGTTGAGCCATGGTGTGTCTGATCTGTTAGGGCAGGCTCAGGCTAGCAGGCGACAGACAGGCCACAGTCCCTGGTGGGTGGTGAGGGATGGTCACTTCCCACAGGGCCACTGCCACTGGTACAGTAGGCCTGCTTTGGCAGTTTGTCCACTTCCTTGCTCAACACAGATTGAGAATGAGAACCTCCTCTGAGATAGGCAGGGGAGAAAAAGCTGAACAGAATGGACATTGCCGTGTAGGGGGCATGGTGGCGCAGTCAGTATAGCGCTGTCTCCTCACAGCTAGAAGGTCCTGGATTCGATTCACGCTGGGGACGCTGTGCGCGCTTGGGGCGTGTTCTCTCCTCCACGACTATCAGTGCCCATACCCTAGGTGGGGTTGGCGAAAGGGCCTTTCTGTGTGGAGTTTGCATGTTCTCCCTGTGTCCCCTTAGCCTGGCTAATAAGCCAGACGCGAATCAGCCGTTGGCAAAAGAAACACCACACGACAGTGTGATATGAGTCTTGTGTCCCCTAGGGTAGGTACCCTCGCAAAAAACATGCAGTAATCCTGGTCCCTAAACTGCCTCCCGTATAACGTGCTCCTTCCATGCGCTATGTCCTACCAGGGAAACTCCCTGCTGTCAGGTGAAAAGAATCGGCTTGGACTCATACATGAAGGAAGCATGAGGTCAGTCTGTTGCTCTCCCCAGGTTGGCAGAGGGAGTGTAGCACTCAGCATTACACTAGACTAGACAATTGACACTGGGGGGGAAACATGTATGTTGGGACAGGATTATAGGCTGATTCAGGGTGCATATGTTTTTGTGTGGATTTCTCCTTTAACGCCCAATCCAACCCTTGATGCTGAGGGAGGCACTGGGTCCCATTTTTCAGAGTCTTTGGTATGAACCCCGACCTCCCAGTCTCAGGGCAGACACTCTTAACCACAAGGTAGATGAGCTGGTTACTACTGCCCAGCACAAGGTAGATGAGCTGGTTACTACTGCCCAGCACAAGGTAGATGAGCTGGTTAATACTGCCCAGCACAAGGTAGATGAGCTGGTTAATACTGCCCAGCACAAGGTAGATGAGCTGGTTACTACTGCCCAGCACAAGGTAGATGAGCTGGTTACTACTGCCCAGCACAAGGTAGATGAGCTGGTTAATACTGCCCAGCACAAGGTAGTTGAGCTGGTTACTACTGCCCAGCACAAGGTAGATGAGCTGGTTACTACTGCCCAGCACAAGGTAGATGAGCTGGTTACTACTGCCCAGCACAAGGTAGATGAGCTGGTTACTACTGCCCAGCACAAGGTAGATGAGCTGGTTACTACTGCCCAGCACAAGGTAGATGAGCTGGTTACTACTGCCCAGCACAAGGTAGATGAGCTGGTTAATACTGCCCAGCACAAGGTAGTTGAGCTGGTTAATACTGCCCAGCTCAAGGTAGTTGAGCTGGTTAATACTGCCCAGCACAAGGTAGATGCCAAAGGGGAGCATGTCCACATTTAGACCCGGGCAGGAAATCGATTCCAGCCCAGTAATCGGGAGACTGAATGAACAAAGCTCTCTCCTCGGGGCTCGATGGACTCTGGAGCAGGAAGTCTGGCAGGCCAGAGTTGTACAGAGTATCTGTGGTGGACAAAGTACTTCTCAACCCCAGTGCTTGTGTCAAAGCATGGAGGGACCTGGTCAAAGCATGGAGGGACCTGGTCAAAGCATGGAGGGACCTGGTCAAAGCATGGAGGGACCTGGTCAAAGCATGGAGGGACCTGGTCAAATACTGTATTTATCAACTACTGTACAAGTGAAAGTTGCTCCAAAGTCCTGGATCACTTGGTTTTTGAAATGACTTATGTGTTAAAAAAGTACAAATTACAAAGTGCATTTTCTTGTTTGTAATATCAATATTCAGTGTGTGTGTGTGCGTGCGTGGGTGTGTATATGTATGTGTGTATATGTGTGTGTGTGTATATATATATATACACACACACACATATATATACACACATATATATACACACACACATACATATGCCAAAGAGAACTTCCCCAGTGAAAGGAAGGATACCGCACACTCCAGAGACGCTCAGGACAAGGTTATGTTTGCTTCATTTTTTTATTGCACGACGCGTTTCGCCGTGTAGGCTTCGTCAGGTGCTTTGCAAAGCACCTGACGAAGCCTACAAAACACACATTACCCACACATACATTACCCAATTTGAACACGGGGACATTCTTTATAATGAGCCTTATGAGTACTTTTGCTTTTGTACTTAAAGTATATTTCGATACCAATACTTTTGTACTCAAGTACATTTCAATTTCCGGACTTTTTCATGTAACAGACTATCTCTATGTTGCAGTATTGATACTTTTACATAAGAATACTCAAGTAACGTACAGATACTCAAAGAATGAACTTAGTTATTGTCCAACGCTGTCAGATGGACTGTGTGTGGTGCTGTTGCAGGAAGGCAGAGTTTTACTTGTTCTATGTATGCATGCCAGGCAGCATAGGCCTTGTCTCATTCATTTCAACTCAATGCCATGCAACAGGGAGAGAGAGAGAGAGAGAGAGAGAGAGAGAGAGAGAGAGAGAAACAGAGAAACAGAGAAACAGAGAAACAAAAGTGGCAGTGTAACCGGACACACAGTTCTCATTTGGGGAACGCTGGGAAGGCCTGGGGTCGGTGGTTGGGGGGAGGGGGGGTAATTAAAAACACAAGCCTCCAGTTAGGGGTTGTACAGCCAGGGCCTGAATACACTGTAGCTTTTATTGCACAACAATAATTGGACACTCATACGCACGCTTGCTTATGTACAGAACTACACACACACATACAACACGGTAAAGAAAAGACAGAAAGAAAAGACACACACACACACACACACACACACACACACACACACACACACACACACACACACAGTCTTTCCCAGGACTCGTGGTTTGGTCTAATCATAATGCAACTGTAATGCCCCTCACCTATTCAAGCTCTAACCCTTCCACCAATGACTGCTTTTACTTTCTGTGTGTGCCTGCAGTGCACTCAGTGCCGGTGGTCTGCAGCGTGTTGAGGGCTGTGGCTGAGGCTATGCATACAGATGCTGGCCAGCATTTCCCCTGGCTCCCCTCGCTGTCTCCAGGAAGGTCGGGCCCCACAGTGACAGCACATCCTCTGGGGTGGTGGGGTGGTGGAGGGGGATGGAGGTCCAGCCCAGGGAGACGGGCCTTTCCCACACTGCAGAGTGTGTGGACTGATTCCCAAATACCAACGCCAGCTCTCTCTCTTTCTCTAAATTGTTTTTGTCACCCTCTCTCATTCTGTGTCCTTTTCTTTCCCAGCTGCTCCCTACCCGCTCTCCCTCTGTCATTTACTGCTCTCTCTCTCTCTCTCTCTCTCCCCAAGTCTTCCTTCCAGCTCTCTCTCTCTCTCTCTCTCTCTCTCTCTCTCTCTCTCTCTCTCTCTCTCTCTCTCTCTCTCTCCCTCTCTCCTGCCTTTGTCTTATTTTTTCCCTTCATCATGTCTCATCTTTTGCTGGTTCACTTGTTCTTTCTCTTTCCAGTTTCATCTTTCAACAAAGAGCAATCTGGGCTCGGATGAAAGACATCCCGTCTTTCATCCGTCAGCCCAGATTGCTCTTTGTTTTCCTCCTCCTGTTCCCTTGTTCCTTCTCTCTCTCTCTCTCTCTCTCTCTCTCTCTCTCTCTCTCTCATTTGCCACACTGATTATACTGTGGAAAACAGTGGTCTTTATTTGGGGCTCAGATTCCCATGGCGGCACAATATTGCAGAACTGTACTGAAAGAGGCCAGAATAGAACTACAGACTCTGGTGTGGTCCGGTCCGGATGGGCTCAAGGGAAGAAAGAAAACTAATTGAAGGACTGTGGCGTAAAAACACAGGTGTACATTTTCAGTGGATATAGACATAGGGCTCCATCTTGCGCCACATCTTGAGCTAACTAATGTTACTCTTAAAAAAGGGTAGGCATAATAAGCTTTGGCTTCAGCCTACACCTTTTCGGTGCTAAACCTGATCATGTAACACAACTGTATTTTAAAATGTAAGTACCGAAATAAACTATTCATTCATTCATTCATTCATTCACCCTTATCCCTAAACATATTTGCCATTTTTTACTATTTTGAAAAACATATTAAAATAGTCGATCTACATCGATACATTGTGAGCTTGGAGATCGGCTATTTGAACTATTTTAAAAGGTTTTTTGAAAATAGTAAAAAATGGCAAATTAGTTTAGGGGTAAAGGTTAAGGGGTGGCGCAAGATATAGCCCTTACTGTAAAGGGATAGTGTGATTGACCTGAGTGAGGAAGATGGTACAAGAGTAGGGTTGTGAGAGGTAAGCCAGTAGAGCAGCCAGATGGCAACCATGAGGTTCCCAGTTCGATCCCGGGCTCCCCCAGAGTTAATGTCGAAGTGTCCTTGAGCAAGAACCCCTAATTGCTCCTGATGTGCATGTTGGTGCATGGTTTCCTCTGCCATACTGTAGGTGTATGAATGTGTGTGTGTGAATGGGTGAATGTAATGCACAATCTATGTAAAGCGCTTTGGATAAAAGTGCTATAGCAATGCACCATTCACCATGAAAGAAGAGGAGACTGAGGAATCGTGAGTAACGGGACTGGATGTGCTGCAGTGCCTGCAGGCTGTGGTCAGGGGTTTGGGTTCAGAACCTTGGAGCTGTTGAATGACGTCACGAACCTCACGATAGCTGCTAGATTGACTCTCGCCAAGACAAACATATCATCATGATGCTATCTTATCTGTCTCTGCTCTGAGGAGAGTATCAGCAGCATCAGGTCTTGTTCAAGGTCATTTATATGATGGTCAACGTGTTTGCCAAGCAACGGCACTGCAGTTTGCCTTAGGAACATTGATTGTGGTTTATTGACAGGACAGTGTTTGGACAGGATAGAGGTTAGGATAGAGGGCACACAGGTGTTAGGTTAGCCTATAAGTACTGCAGACTGAAATATGTTCTGATTACGCTCCTTCCATGTGAATCAATATCTACGAATGCTCATGTTGAGAGAGAGAGAGAGAGAGAGAGAGAGAATTACCACCAAACCATACACTGTACATTATTAATTACAGTTGTCTAAAGTAACTGATTGATTGAAAATGTTTTGCAGAATGGGTACACTTCAAGGAAAGTACAGGTCAATACAAAAAGAGGATAAAACCAGAAAAAGACTTGTTTACATAAGGGTCCATTGCACAACTAAGAGACTGTACTTAAGTACAATTTTGAGATATTTTTACTTTTACTTCTACTACACTACATCTCAGAGGCAAATGTTGTACTTTTACACTACATTATTTGAAAACGTTACTACTGTAGTTACTTTATAGATTTTGATTATTATTATAACACATACATTAACTACTTCAGGCTTTTATACATTTACAAGCTCACAAAAATATTTTTTATACATTTGAAAACTTGTGAAACGGGGGACATTCTGCATAATGAGTACGTTCTACTTTTGGTACATTAAGTACATTTTGATACCAATACTTTTGTACTTTTTACTCAAGTCAATTGTGTGTTCTGGACTTGTTACTTCTCAGAATGCCATGGTGTCCTTCAAGGAGCTGTGCGGCCTGACACCGGCGGCCAACATGAAGCAGTGCATCCTGACCGTGTCCACGTGGCTGATGAACAGCGAGAGGACCGTGAGGGTGACGGTGGACCTCGGTGAGACCTACCCCACCATGGAGGCAGAGGGGCCCGTTCCAGAGCTGCTGCGCAAGGTCCTCAACGCATACGACATGGTAATTAATTACGCAACCAGAACACACAAATGAGTAGACCACCCAACCGATTTAGGTCCAAGACCACAGATTACCAATGCGTTGACAGATATTTTGTAAGACATTTTAAAAAGGGCAGAGGACGTAGTCGTCCAATGATCCGTGGGTCGGCGGTTCAAATTCCGGCTCCTCCTGTCCACATGTCGAAGTGTCCTTGGGCAAGACACTGAACCCTACATTGCCTCCAGTGAGTTGGTCGGTGCTAGCATGCCACCATTGGCGTGTGAATGTGGGAAGTGAGGACGCTGGCATCGACTGTTCACCATTCGCCGCTTCACCTCCCAATGTATGAATGAATGGACCATTGTAAAGTGTTGCGCTATAAAATTGCAGTCTATTATTCTAAAAGGGACACAGACAGACATGGTGCTCTGACAAAGCCCCAGACACTATGACTCAGACATTGGTCGGATTGACAGTGCGACGTACTGTAGGTGTGAACCTCTAGTTTTTGGAAATGCCCAAAACAGGGATTACAGGTTGAAAGTGTTTAAAAGTTGCCATAAAGCAGCTGATAATTGTCGATACTTGTCTAATAATGGCGGATATTTCGGCAAAACGTATATAGAGCGTCGCAGTCCCGCCCCCTACCATGGACCAGGAAATGAATCCCAATGCATTTTCCCCATAGACATTTCAAAAAGTATTTATTTAAAGACGGTTACGCCGCGGACAAAGCCAACTCGAGTCGTGACAACTCATGACAACACAAACAATATTTTGGACCAAACAAATAATTACAAAGAAGAAAAACAACAAAAAAAGTGTTGTAACCTGCCGTTTTTTTTCTTCTTTCTAATTATTTGTTTGGTCCAAAATATTGTTTGTGTTGTCATGAGTTGTCTGTCACGACTCGAGTTGGCTTTGTCCGCGGGGTAAACGTCTTTAAATAAATACTTTCTGAAATGTCTATGAGGAAAATGAACGGAGAATCATTTCCTGGTCCATGGTAGGGGGTGGGACTGCGACGCTCTATACCGGTCTGACTCTACACCCACAACCACGCACACACCTGCACAAACTTCAGAAGCGCCTTATATACTTTATGAAATTTGGACGATAATGCTCTTATATTGCTGGCTTTTTTTTATCATCCCGCTAAATACCTTCTCCCGGTTGGGACGGAGCAGGAACCGGAATAAAATGCCAAACCACTCAAGCATTGTAGTGTGATAACATTGCCTTCCCTGTGGTGCTGTGATAAGCACTTCCTGCTCTGTGCAGTGTTCCATGCTTAACTGTTTAGCTGATGTGCTCACATAAATAAATCAGGACAAGGGCCTGCTACACTGTAAGATACTGAGTGCTCATTTAACTAAAATGGATACATGGACACTGAGGATTATTCTGTGTATAGAGATGGTTAACTGGCTCCTTGCATATTTATTAGTTAGTGTAGGCCAGCATTTCACAAAGCATGGGCGAGCTATGTTCTAATTTAAACATGTGCCTGCCGTTTGAGAATGGCTACTAATGAGATGATGTTTCCGCAACTAATAACTGTATAGCTTAATAGCGGTTCAATACCCTGGTCTCGTGCCTCGGAACAAAGAACGTGGTATTCTCTCTCACTTATTCAGTACGACACAAAAGGGAAGCAGAGGAGCTATTGTTGTCTTCGGTGTAACTAAACAAATTCTATAGCAACCTTTATAGCCTGTGTGTGCCGAGCTCGTGTCAGCCAGCTCGAATATTTATGCGTTCGCTTTCCAAACCTGGCGCAACGGCCCCACTCTACAATAACCAGCGGTGTAAAGTAACTAAGTACATTTATTTACTCAAGTACTGTACTTACAGTAAGTACAATTTTGAGGTAGGCCTACTTATTTACGTACGGTATTTCCAAATTTTATCTACGAATACAACATTACTTTAGTTACTAGTTACTTTGTAGATTTTGATTATTATCACAAAACACACTAACCCCTTCAGCCCTATGTACATTTCGTCCATTTGAAAATAGCCGCTCTACAAGCTCACATTGTAAGCATGTAGATCTGCTGTTTTCAAAAGATATATATATAAATACATTTTATACATTTGAAAACTTTTGATTTCCGGGCTTTTCCTCGTAACAGAGTATTGCAGTTATTGATACTTGTACTCAAGTAATGAATGCGAGTAAATTTTTCCACCACTGCTGGCTGGTGCACAGCCCCACTCCCCACGAGAACAGAGGCCGCAGTGTGTGTGCGTCTGCATATGTCGGTATACAGCCGAAGGACTGCGTGACCTAGAGCTGCCAACACTATGCACTATACTATACTGTACACCGTCGGTATGTCTGCAGCCAGCCGGCCGGCGTGTCCTCAGGCTGCCCCACGTGGGCTGCAGTCACTCAGGCATTCTGACCGTCCTGTGAACCAAGCATCAGCACATTGGAACTCTGCGGTCAGCCGCCCCGAGAGACCCGGGCTGGCCGAGTCCAACGGCAGCCCGCAAAAACCTGCTGCTTCAAGCACCAGATGTGCGCCTGCCCTGCACGCGCGCACACACACACACACACACACACACACACACACACACACACACACACACACACACACACACACACACACACACATACATGAGTATGAGCGCACCAAGGTTATAATAGTTTTGGATTTTTCATTATAGTTTAGTTTTAGTTCATTTTGACTTATTGTTTTATAATTCAGTTAGTTTTAGTTTGTTTTTGGAGCGGGTTTGCTAGTTTTTATTTAGTTTTTATTTTTGTGACAATGCTTAGTTTTAGTTCAGTTTTTATTAGTTTTAGTTCAGTTTTTATTAGTTTTAGTGTTAGTTTTAGTTTTTTCAGCCCTTTTCAATCCTTCACCTGACAAATAAGTTACAGTAGGTGCAGGATTGAAAAGGGCACGAGTAAGTATTGTGTAATAAAAACTATAAAATATTCAGTTACAGATTAAGCTTATAAATACATTTACAAAAATGCATGCACACACACACTCACACACACACACACACACACACACACAGGACGCCTGAGGGCGAGGTCTCGTGCACAGGCCATATATGGAGACTTGATGTCTTGTGTGTACCGGGTTTGATGAGGTCAGATCTACATATGGAATGTCAGAACAGGTCAGCTCCGTATATGGAGATCAAATGGTGGCAGTGGGGGCAGTGTCTTGAGTGTACAGGGTTTGATGAGGGCCGGGACTTAATCTTCGGCCCTGTTGAGAACTCAACAGGGCTGCACAAATAACTTTGGGGCAGGCCGTCTAGAGTTTAAATGGACAGGTACGACAGACATCGAAGAGGAAGGATGGATGGGGAAGGATCAACATATGGCACATCTGACACACATCCATATACTAATATTGATGACATCAGGGATCTCCATATATGGGCTTAATTGCGACAGCAATACAAAAATGTATTTTTTTGTGGCTTCGCCTTTATTTTATATTTTCTATGTTTTAATTCCCACTAACACCAATCTATACACATTGTTCTGAATTCCCCTGCTGACAGATTCCCCTGCTGACTGTTCATGAGAGAAACTCAACGTTTTTACTTAAGTGAAAGTATCAATACTATACTCTGATACAAGTAAAAGTCCAGCATATAACATATAACTTAACATATAACTTTACTTGAGTAAACGTACAAAAGTATTGGCATCAAAATGCAGAAAAGTAGAAAGGGCTCATTATGCAGAATGCCCCTTTTCATGTTTTCAATTGTATAAAAATCTAATTTAAATGTTTATTTTATTCATGCTTCATAACAAAGTAAGCTTAAACAACTATGCATAAAGAAGGACACTTATTAACATGGCCTTTACTCCCTGTATTTTGTCTAATTACTTTTATCAAGGAGAAATCTCGTTTTACTCATTCCATATTGGTATATCTCCTCCCTTTTTTCTTTTTCTTTTTGCCTCTTCGTTTTTCCCTTATGCCCATGCATCCCTACAGTTTGTCTGTTTTAACTTTACAGAAGACTAGTATGTTTGACTTAACATACTACAGCGGGCATTGGGCAATGGCACAAACATAACCCTGTGTTCTCTCTCCTTCAGATGATCCAGACCAGCAGAACGCTCATCGAGTCGGCCGATGTGGTCTACTGCAAGCTCACACAAGCACAACGGGCAGGTAAGCTAGAGAGAGAGAGAGAGGGGGGGGGGGGGGGGGGGAGGGAGAGAGGGAGATGGGGAGAGGGAGGAGGAGAGCCTTGCAAAAGTTAGTAGTTATGTCTGTCTTCTGAGTTTATAAAGGTTTCACCAGTGAAAAGTATGAACAGGAGCTTGACTAAATAATAACTAACATTGGATCCATTGGAACACAGTTTCTTTGGTTTTGAACAGTACAGTAGTGTAAGCTTTCAGTCTATATCCTATCTTAATAGATTGTACTCTATCAAGAGAGGAGATGTATGGTATTAACCTGCAGGACTCAATTCTATGTCTCTTGTCCATGTGTATTCTATATGGTTCAACAACAGCTCTGTCATAAGCATGGCATAAGGCATGGGATTGGTGTCGTCAGAATAGCCCATTCATCAGTGAGTGAGTCAGCCCAGGGTAGTCATCTTGTCTGAGTGAGTGCAGGTGAATACAATCAGCCTCCCGGATAAAGAGCTGCCAGAGACAGGATCCAGGCAGCATAAACGTCCTTCCTTTCACAGAGTGATGTAGGCGAAAGCTGAAAGGATGGAGAAATGAAGGCCAGCGCCTAGGATGGAAGCAGCATTGTGTCGAATGGATCATTTCTGAATGATAATTGTATAGTTTTTTCCATACGAACTTACAAAGAGCAACCTCTTGACACTGAACATCATGAAATATTCACCATTATTTACACAGTAGGTTAATAGTAATTATTTAGATGGAAAAAACACAATATACACGAGCAGCAGTAGCAGAGCTGAAGATGAATATAGAGGGTATGCGCATGCTTAAAGTGAATGGCACATCGAGTGGCAAAGCAATAGGCAATTTAAGACAAAGTGAGTTTAACAATGTTGTTTAATGCAATCAGATAGGACTTTTCTGTTTGGATGTATGGGCTGTCAAGGCCAGAAAGTAGTTTAGGCATTCCTGCATAACTTACCAGGTTTGATGATGATGTCACGCGCTCTATTGTCACTGTCAGGCACATCCAAGGACACCAGGTTGAAAGTGGTCTATTTCAAGCTACAATCGATACCTTTTTTTGTTGCTATACAGTGTTATAACCAATCTGTATGGTAGAGTATGGTTAAGACAATCTAACAACTGCAGTAGTGGTGTCCATGCTCTTCTATTGAGACAGTGGTCGGGTAGTACCAGTACTGGTTTGGCAAGAGATGAAACTTACAACAGAAACATTCATTACAATTTACAATTTAGGCATTTAGCTCTTAATCCAGATTCAAAGTACTTAACCTAATGGTGAGCTAACAGCTGACGCAGTTAGCCTACTATGCTAACCACGAGATAACATTAACCAACCAACAACCCACCGGATGTGTCCACGGGTTCTGCCTCATCTCCTAGCAACGCATTGAGAGCATTTGAATGAAACCGCCTATAATTGACCATAATAAGATCATTAGGAGAAAAATGGCTCCAAATTGGGGGTCCTGTGGTTTGCTTTCTGCTGTCTGTCTTGCATTGAGGCACTAATTGCTGCTCATCTGCCTAGCTTCTCTACCGCTCTCAATGGTAGCTCTCCTGCAGACTCAGCCAATTAGAATCAGAATATTCAGATCAGCAGAGGATGATTGATGACAAAATGTATCATGTTCATCATGCTTGTTTACCGCAGTCTGGCCCTGCAGGCAACGATGTGGCCATAAGAACCGAAGACTAAGACAAATGAAACATTAGGTACAGGTCAGTACATGCTCAGGCAGTGCAACTTCTGTTTCCTGTTACAGAAGTCAATGTAAACAAAGCCAGTGATTTATTATAGTTCATGCTTTGGCACGTGGGACTGAGTTTATTCATCATCTCTGTGTGCATGTGCACCAAGATGACGGCAGGAGTAAATGCTGGTTCTCTAGCCAAAACGCACTGATTCCATCTTAAAACATACCCATCGTCAATGCAGGGAAGAAAGGTTAGGTTAATATGGATGTGACCAGATTGCTGTTTGCAATGTGCCTCATTGCAGTAATAAAGTAGGCCTTGCTTTAAAGACGGGGTCCTTTGTCTTTTTGGGGCATTTATTTTGTAGTTTCATTCTGAAACAGAAGCATCTGTGCTTCTGAACCAATCACAGCATTGCATCCCTTCAGGCTATGGGACGTTAGCTATATTGGCGTTTTGTGTCTATGTTCACAACTTAGTGTCTGATAGACAAACGGTGGATCTGTGTGTGTGTGCTTCTACGTGGCTTATTTCTAACCTATAATATTTTCAGATACATATTTTTGCTTTTAAAATTAGTTTAAAATGAGTAATACACTGTAGGGATGTCATCATGAATGAGATTAAAAACGGAGTAATTCTGTTATCAAAACCAGCTGTGTCTGGAGGAACGTGCAGCAATGGGAATAAAAGGGGTGAATGAAATCAAGATTCTTTCGGGCCTCGACGATAACCGATTTTCTAAACTAAGTAATTGTATTGTATATATGGAACATAGCCTCAAATTGCACCTTCTTAAACTAAACTGTGTTGTATGGAACATAACCTACTGTGAAGCTGTTCACAAAAAGAAAAAGGTTTACCTAACTTTGCTACTACAGGGAAAACATGCACATTTTTTCTAGCACTCTTTATTGTCTCCACCAGGCCGAAGGCATGGGGAGAGAGTATGTTTTGCACTCCGTCCGTGTGTGTGTCCATGTGTCCGTCTGTCCTTCCGTCCGTCTGTTACCAGCTAATCTCCGGCACCGTTAACCCGGTCGATGCCAAACTTTGCACACACACTCCCTGGATGCCAACGATGAACCTCTGCCCCACATTTTCCAGAACGGCCTGTTATAGCGCCACCATGAGGCAGCTTTTCACATTTTTTTACCTAAAACTGCACAGATCTGTGTGAAACATTGCATGCACACTCCCTAGAGGCCAAGGACAAATCGTTTACCTGCATTTTCCGCATCTGCCTTTTATAGCGCCACCAGTAGGCCGACTTTTGTAAAACACATTTTTTTATATTACTCCTCCAGATTCTGTCCAAAAATCGTTACACACTATCTCTATGGTCATGTGCTCAAGTCGGATCTGTCCGATATTTCATATTCCATCGTAATTGGCTATAATTAGCTTTCACAGTTTGCAAGATTGCCCCGTTTTGAACAAAAGCCTCAAATCATGAACGCAGCATGCAATTTACGTGAAATCTTTCACACATTTTCTTACTAGGCTGAGGAATATATCCCACCCTTTTCACATTGGCCTGTTATAGCGCCACCAACAGGTTGATTTTTGCAAAACACATTTTTGGAACAAAATGCCTCAAAAACATGTTTCTATTAATCCTAAACATTTTGCCAAACATCTCACACAGTCCTATCCTCCTGGTGGAGACCTGTGCCCAGAAGGGCACTTTTTCTAGTTATATTGCTTTGTTTGCTGTTGCTTGATGTGTTTTTTTGTTTGAATATTAAGCTAGCTGTCACTGCATTGTCTGTAAAGAAGCCAAACAAAAATAAGTGTTACTCTTATGTACCTGTACACAAGATGTACAGTAACAATAAAGTACAACCTTAAACTGCATGCTGCGTGTGCTTTGTACATGAGCGAGAAAACAGTGGTGTAAAGTAACTAAGTAGATTTACTTAAGAGCATGTAGCTTGTAACTAAACTTTACTAAACTACTTTTACTACTTTTTGAATCTGTGACTTTTACTTACGGAGTTGTTCTATATTGCAGTATTGATACTTCGTCCCACAGACTTGTACCGATCGAGTGTGTCAGAGTAGCTCAGGCGTACGGCCTGCCTCCCCATGGGGGAAAGCTGGGTTCATGCTGTGCAGTTCCACCGGGATGGAGGCTGTGAATGCTGGGGGCTTGAATC
Organism: Electrona antarctica; assembly: GCF_951216825.1. Classification (NCBI taxonomy): domain Eukaryota; kingdom Metazoa; phylum Chordata; class Actinopteri; order Myctophiformes; family Myctophidae; genus Electrona; species Electrona antarctica. The sequence continues at coordinate 32,411,684 of NC_136795.1, forward strand.
AAAGGGCACTCCCCCTCCTCTTGGAGCAGGATAAGCCACAGGAAGCTTCCTCTGTGCCGAACAGGGCCCTAGACCCCACGCGAGCACAGCCACACACAGCTGTGTGTCAGTGTTTTGATGTGGGAAGGGGGAAGGGTTAACTTATGGAACACATTTGGGGTAAGGAGCTGGAGTGACAGAAGAGACCCGAAGCGGGCCTCCTCAACTACATGCCAAGCATACTGTGTAAGCACTTCAACTGACACACACTCCTCCACCTCCGCTACCCCCAAAAAGACTCTGATATGCCTCGAATCCCGTCTGATTCTGCTTAGAAGCAGAATCAGAATATCAGAATCCACTTTATAGAGGGTATATGCATGCATAAAGTCAGTGGCAAAGTGAGTTTAACGTTGTTTAAGACAATCAGATACGTAGGACTTTTCTATTTGAATGTATGGGCTGTCAAGGCCTGAAAGTAGTTTTTTGACACTCAGTAGGCGTTCATGCATAACTTCCGGGATGATGATGATGATGTCACACGCATACCGTCTATATAGTCACGTCACAGGTTTATGGATGTAAATTGTAAACCATCGTACTTGCACAAAAGATAAAGAGATGAAGAGAGGGGCGGGGAGAGCAAGTGGAAGAGAAAGATCAATCGGGGCACGTTGGCGCAGTCGGTAGCGATGTAGCCTCACAGCTAGGTCCCGGGTTCGATTTCCCGCCGGCGACGCTGTGGGCGCTGGGGGCTTGTTCTCTCCTGCGTCATCTGTGCCCATGCCCTTGGTGGGGTTAGTGAAAGTACCTTTCTGTGTGTATTTTCTCTATTATTAAGGTTATTGTAGCGGTCAATTTGTATTGGGGGTGGGGAGGGGGGCGGGGCAGGGGTCGCGAGACATGGCCAAAGCATTTCCGGGGGTCCCCAGCCAAAAACGTTGAGAACCCCTGACCTAGGGTAGGTACCCTCACTAAAAACATGCAGTAATCCTGGTCGCATGATGGAGGGGAAAGGAACTGGTTGGAATAACACGTTCCTTCCACGCGCTACTTGGAACACATTGAAGGAAGCATGAGCTTAGTTCGGGGCTCTCCCCAGGTTTACAGAGGGAGAGTTGCACGCAGGATTACAGCTTAGGTAATTGGCACCGGGTGAAAAAAATGGGTTACAAAATTGTGGGATAAAAAATAAGAAATAAATAAATAAAATGTACATAATTACACATAGTATATCTTTCCAGTGTGGTATGTATCTGAGGTTGAACATAAGGTGTGAGAGCATAGCAGCAGATATACTATACTGTACATAATACTGTACACTGTGCTTAGCTGCCATCTCTTGTACATAGTCTATGTGTCATGCCTGTGCACATCTAGACCTGTGCTGTTGGACACAGAGGGTGTTTGTGTGCTAAGAAGTCACGACTCACGCATGAGTTATACTTAGCTACGCACTGGCGTTGTGCACCGGAAATAGAAGATCTAGTATAGATAGAAGTGTGCAGCGCGACACGTTGTAAGCTTGTAGATGTAGGCCTATATAAAAAAAAAGCTATAGTCTAAAACTCAATCAACTCAAGCACAAATAGTAGTAAAGTAACAAATTATATATACAGTAATATAACATAATCAAAATCAAACCCAATACATTTACAAAACACAAATAGACATAATATCATCCAGATAACCAGTCAATTACATTATATACATTATATATACATTTGAGCACAGTTGATTTGATTTAAACAATAGTTACTTTGAATCCTCTGTAAAAAAAAAACACATTACCATCCGTCTCTAGCTTTAGAACCGTGGGCAGAGACTTCCAAAGGTTTGCCCCATTCACTGAGAAGGCAGACAATGGCCAACAGAACTACAGCGCTACAAAACACTCTGGCCCCCTGTCGTCTCTCACCGTTACCATGGTTCTCACAGCCACACCCCTCCCCTCTCCTCTCCTCCATTTATGCCCAATCATTATTGCAGCTAATCAGTTTAATTTGGCCAGTGGTGCTGACGTGTTGATGAGGATGGAGAGGTGCTGGATGAGCTCCCCTCCCCCGGGGACTATTGATGGCTCGCCATCACACACCACTAATGGGGGACCAGAACGGCAGCTGGGATGCACACTTTGGCACCTCCAGCTGCTGCTGGTGTGTGTGTGTGTGTGTGTGTGTGTGTGTGTGTGTGTGTGTGTGTGTGTGTGTGTGTGTGTGTGTGTGTGTGTGTGTGTGTGTGTGTGTGTGTGTGTGTGTGTGTGTGTGTGTGTGTGTGTGTGTGTGTGTGTGTGTGTGTGTGTGTGTGTGTGAGATTCAATATATATTTATTGTATTTGCCATATTGTTATGTACATATTTGCTGTATTTGCGTGTCTGTATCTGTAGAAGCTTGCGGCGGGTCTCCACGTGTTTTTTCCGTGCTGGTCAGGTTGTGTTGTTCCTGTTAGCGTGTTCTGTGTTGTTGCTTTTTCTCCGTGAATAAGAGAGAGACAGAGAGATATCCAAGTGCATGTTGTCCATGCTGGGTACCTTTTTCTTTCACTTTCAGCACTGGGCGGCAGACTGCTGCTCGTAATTGGCCAGTAGTCGCAGATACACAACTCTGGGTCGAGGACGCACAGAGGTGACGTCAGTGACGTATCATGGCCAGAAAGCACAGGCCTGCAAACTCCTCATATGACTTGGCCACCTGAACTGGCACACAAAATGATGAGCTCCATGTAATGGGCACACAATTGTGGGCGTGGAATTCTCTGAAATGTAATACCGGTAATAGATTTGTTTTATTTGTGTGTGAATGCATGTGCATTATTGGTTTGCATCTGCATGGACCAGTGACCAGAAATTGCGTGGCTCTGTTCAGCTCCAACAAAGTGATCAAGTTCGTGGACGACACCACAGTCAAACGATGATGAAACAGCCTACAGGAGAGAAGTAGTGAACAACCTGGCTCTCAATGTCGACAAGACAAAAGAGCTGATCTTCGACTACAGGTCAGGATACCTCCCAGAGACCACTCTCCCATCCAGATCGGGGGTGCTGCAGTGGAAAGGGTCAGAGAGTTCAAATTCTTGGGAGTACACATCACTGAAGACCTCACCTGGGCAGTAGGCTACAGACGGAGCGGATGGTGAAGAAAGCACAACAACGCCTCTACTTCCTGAGAAGACTCAAGAAAGGTGGCATATGGACCCCAAAGTCCTAAAAGCGTTCTACAGAGGCACCACAGAGAGAGAGATATGGAACATAACCTACTGTGAAGCTGTTCACATAAAGTTTACCTAATTTTGCTACTACAGGGAAAACATGCACATGTACGTTACTATTTTATTTAATCTTTTACTCTTTGAATGCTCTTTCTTGCACTCTCATTCTATCCCTTTGTTTGCTGTGCTTGCTGTGTTTTGTTGTTTGAATGTTATGCTATCTACCGTATATGCTGCTGCATTGTCTGTAAGGAAGCCAAACTAAAATAAGTTTGACTCTTACGTACCTGTACCCAAGATGTAACAATAAAGTACAACCTTGGATCTTGAACTTTCGATCACGATACGATGAAAAATCCAAAATCAGCTATTTATTAATTTTTATAGTGTTCCAGTTCCAATTTTGTCTGCTGATTTCTTTGTGCCATCACTACAATTCCACTTGTTTAATCTGTATCTTTTTTTTTGTCCCACGATTGTGTAACCCATTTTTCACCCCTGTGTCAATTATCTAACCCAGGGGTTCTCAACCCGTGGGTCGCGACCCCTCGGGGGGTCGCCAAATTATTTTAGGGGGTCCCCAAATTATTTTCAAAAAAAAATAGCGCGCTCATAGAGCGCCACTCGGTGGCGCGCTATGAGCTTGTAGATCTGCTATTTTTCAATAGCTAAATTATAACAATGCTTAAAACACCAAAAGGGGTTCCCGCCCAAAATGGTTTAAGGTTATTGTAGCAGTCAATTTATATTGGGGGTCGGGAGGGGGCGGGGCGGGGGTCCCGAGACATTGCCAAAGCATTTCCGGGGGTCCCCGGCCAAAAACGTTGAGAACCCCTGATCTAACCTGGGGAGAGCAACGGACTTGAACTCATGCCACCGTGCCCTCGTTTAATCTGTATCTTGACTGAGTTCTCAATCCTGATTGGATAAAATTGGTATCCCGACCTGAAATTGTATTTTCTGCTTAATAACAAGCTGGAGAGACATGGAGTTTCCTGTTACTGAGCAAACAATGAGTACAAGTAAGACGCGCAAACGCGGGAAGCGAACGCAGCTCGTAAATTGCAATAACAACAATTAGAATAAATTTCGTACTTTTTAAGGTTTTTTTTAAGTTAAGTTTTTTTAAATTAAATGTTTTTTCAAGTTTTTTTTTAGTGTGTGTATGTGTGCGTGCGTGCGTGTTTCTTTTTTAGGTTTTTTTTTAAAAAGTTTTTTGTTTAAGTTTTTTTTTAAAAAGTTTTTTGTTTAAGTTTTTTTTTAAGTTAAGTTTTTTTTTAAGTTAAGTTTTTTGTGTGTGCGTTTTTCCTTTTTACGTTTTTTTTTTAAGTGAAGTTTTTTTTTAAGTTAAGTTTTTTTTAAGTTAAGTTTTTTGTGTGTGCGTTTTTCCTTTTTACGTTTTTTTTTAAGTTAAGTTTTTTTTTAAGTTAAGTTTTTTTTTAAGTTAAGTTTTTTGTGTGTGTGCGTTTTTCCTTTTTAAGTTTTTTTTTTAAGTTACGTTTTTTTTAAGTTAAGTTTTTTTTTAAGTTAAGTTTTTTTTTAAGTTAAGTTTTTTGTGTGTGTGTGTGTGCGTGCGTGCGTGCGTGCGTGTGTGTGTGTGTGCGTGCGTGCATGTGTGTGTGTTTTTGTGTGTGATACAGCTGCGCCCTCTGGTGGTGGGCGGGTGGTGTTACGGCGTGACACACACACAGACGTGATCTGCTGGGTCTCATAGTAAATGCTCACTGCGTTCGCAATCACTGCGTTCGCAATCACTGCGTTCGCAACTATACAAATATACTTTCAACTTTTGTTTTAACCAAAGAAAATCACTTACCCTACCATTAAGTACATTTTGATGTCAACACTCAATACTCAAGTACATTTTGAATTCCGGTCCTTTACTTATACAGAATATTAACAGTATATAACAGTATATTGCAGTATTGAAAATGTCAGTACTTTTTCCACCACTGCACCCATTTTCAACTGATCTTCGTATAATTGGTCCTCACTCCTCAGTCCTTACTAATCCTCAGACACCATGTCACAGAGTTAACAAGCTCATGCAATGAGCTAACCTGTGGGCTGACAGACTGTAAGGTAGACCAGTAATTCTACTCTGAGCTAATGTGACAAATAACCCCTGTCTCATCAAAGTCTCAACAAGGTGTAGTCACATTACTCATACCAATATCAAATATATCCATTATGCAACTCTAAAGTAAAATGTTATACAGTATACATTGTTGGTTAATGATGGATATGTGTTTTATCGTTACTTCAACATTTAACACACACTCCCAATGTGTATGTGTTGGCATACATTGTGGGTGGTATTGGTAAGAATATGCCATATTCATTACCAATGGTATATTGGTATTGAAATGCAGGGTTGGAATATGAAACACTAAAAGGATAGGGATTTAAATACGTTTTTGCATCTTCAAATGAATCAAAACATACTAGAGGAGTAGCTATATTAATTCCTGGGAAAGTAATGTATGATCATATCTCAACCATTTAAGCACAGAGAAGGTAGATTTGTAATGATTTGTAGCAGCCATTTTTTAGCTGGGCATGCAGCAGATTTGAGTTCAGCATCCCGTATTACCCCTAAAAAACACGTATTCTATAAATTAACACAAATTTCCTTCAGGGTTAACATTTTTGGAAATCTGACCTACTGTAGCTCTACATGTAGACAAATTTCAATCAAAGTAGAAGCGAAAACGAAACATCAATTTGAAATAACTAGTAGGGAGATATCTCTTAAGATCCCTCTTTTTCTCGACTGTATCAGGCTTTCTCTTGCTCTTTCTCTTTGTATTCATTGTTAGTGCTGGCCATTTGAGCCAGAAAATCCCACTCCCTATTGTTTGCAATAATGACACTCCGCTTGCGTTCTCCTTCTGTAAGCCTTGCGAATAACCCTTGAATAAGTGAAGCTCCACTCCAATATGTTGCTTTCATCATTTCTCTTCTCTTCATCTGCTCTGTTTTTGTTCCGGAAAAGACACAAACACAGAAGCAAATTGAAATACTATTTGTTTTCATTATTCCTACAGTAAGTAGGACTCAATCTATTATACTTGCTCTTTCTCTGCACTGTCACTGCCTTTCTCTTCGTACTGTATTTGGAGGATAGGTAATCGTTATCGCTGCAGTGGTCATTACATAGGAAGACAGCATTTCTAAGCCTTTTTTGTGTGTGTGTGTGTGTGTGTGTGTGTGTTTGTGTGTGTGTGTGTGTGTGTGTGTGTGTGTGTGTGTGTGTGTGTGTGTGTGTGTGTGTGTGTGTGTGTGCGTGCGTGCGTGCGTGCGTGCGTGCGTGCGTGCGTGCGTGCGTGCGTGCGTGCGTGCGTGCGTGCGTGCGTGCGTGCGTGCGTAAGCAAAAGCAAGCGTGTCTGTGCATGTCACTTCCCTTTTTGCTCCCCCTGTGCTGTTTATTGCACAGCCCCCCCCCCTATACGCGCACACACACACACACACACACACACACACACACACACACACACACACACACACAGAGACACAGACACACACACTATGTGATTCAGTCTCCTCTGCATCTGCCATGGGGGCTGTTTAGTAACTCTAAATTTCATCCACATTTCACCCACAACAGCGAGTATGTAGCCTTGGGGGGCAGCAATCCTTAAATGATTCTTAAATTAAAAGCCGTATGTGACAAGCCTCTCTCCCCAGTTCCACACCAATAAAGCCCACTTCTGCTCGGTTCTTCTCTGCACTAGCAGCAGCCAATTAACTGTACCCGATTATTACATGATGAGATCAGCCTAAACCGTGTTAAAATAACTACCAGGCTCTGAGATGGCCATTCTGCAATGCTGTCTATATCATTAGAGTAATGGTAGTTTCACAATGTTTTCTTCCGCGTTTCCTAATCGCAGCCAGTAGGCTCCAGGCGAGCCTGCCTGGATCGATTGCATTCGAGTGATAAGTAACCTACTGGCGATTATCGGTTGATAACATTGAAAGCGGGTGGGTCGCTCAGCATGAGTTTCAAGCTATGTGATGGATCAAGTGACTTTCGAGTGGCTCATCTCATCTGTGAAGACACAGATGAGAGGTGGAAAATTGCTCAGGTGGAAATTGTTCACTCCCATCATGTGGGAGTGAGCAATTTCCTCGCTCCCACAGGCCTGTTTTGGAGCATATTAAATTCACTATTTGGAAATACTCATGGGGAGAGGCAAATTTATAATTAGTTTGAATTAACGTTCACAAGGCAACATTTCGTTGCCCATAATTCAACAGTGCATCAAGCATGCATGAGGCCGTTCACATAATAGAACTAGAAATGCACTCTGTCGAGGTGCAAACTTGCGCCTTGCACACAAGTAGGCTATACATGGCCTACTTGTGCGCAAGCAGAGCGCGCAAGTACTGCAACTAACTAATGTCTATTACAACTGCTGTTCTAAATCCTTTGGACCCGTTATTGACCTTATACCAACCTTGAAACGTACCCTAGTTACGTCACCATCAACAGCCAATAACATTGAAACATATCTTAATTATGTCACCATCAACAGCCAATTAGGGACCACCGAGGACAGGCATACATAACATACATACAAACCATGCATACCATACATACAGTACATACCATGCATACCATACATACGCAGCCAACCACAGTACTTGCACGCTCTGCTTGCGCAAGTAATAAAGTAGTGCTACTGTTAGTATAGAAGAGTAGTTTTTCCTCCCAACATCTGGCTTATGAAATGATGTCATATGGCAGTCATGTCTATGGACTTTTAATGTTTGTTTAGGGCGCTAAACGTGACATCATGTGGCAGCAAAGTCTATGGACTTTGTTTGTTTAAACAAACATTACCAGGCGACCCTCACTTCACACAAGTTATTTGAATAACAGGGAAGCCGGACCGCCTGCTGAGAGCCGTGAATATCAGAAAAGAAAAGGCTATAGCGGAAAGAAAGGGTTGTTAGTGGGGCTCTGGATATCAGCTCTGGATATCAACAAATATTTTTGAGAGACAACTAATTGCCCTGCTTTTCCCTTATTATGCTATGAGTCACAGATGCAATGTTCTACATCATGTGCATGCTTGCGTGCGTGCATGCGTGCGTGTATGCGTGGGGAGAACACAGTTAGAACGACAGTCAACAGCATAAAGGTTTCTTGTTGGAGTGGGAGGCAGTGTACCTGCTGGGTTAGACAGAAATAGAGTGGCACACTTTCACAACAAGTCCCCTTAAGTGGAGCACAGAACATGGGGAGATGAACGTCTTGCATCTTAGGTGCTATTTGGTATTCAGCTGTGTTCCTTAAAGATGGAGTGCCACAATGTATGTATTTTTTCAGTTTTTCATGTGTCTATGAGGTGACAGTACTTCATTAGACACCCTGGAGTCGTTTTTATGTGCAATGTTGTATTAACTTTGTATTTAGGGTTTCTTCCTGGAGGCTGAACCCTTGACAGTCAAATGAAATAAACAGTAATAAAGTGACCCTCCCCTAACCCCTCCCCTTTTATCATACAACTACAGCTGTGGATGATGCTTCAGTTCAGGTGGATCACCACCCATGATCACCCACCAGGCAAACCAGGCATACTTAATGAACTGGTGGGCGTGCCCACATAAAAACAACATTTTAACAAATACTGTACACTTTTTTGAAAAAATTATACCTCCTTATATAACAATAAGACCTGATGATCATGTTTTAGGGTGGAAAAAAATTGCGGCACTCCATATTTAATACACATTAGGCTTTAGGGTCTTGTGTATTGACCAAAAGCTGGTAAATTGGCAGGCTGAGAGACTATGCACAGCCTCGTAGGAGTGTGTCACAGGCAGCCACAAGGATTCAAAATGGTCTACTGAGGCTAAATGAGCCAGGGGCTTACTGTTAGATTAATTAGAGGCCAACCTTCATCACACAACCTCAATTTCACCCCCATTTGTAATGCAGCACTGTGGCATTTGTAATGCAGAACTGTGGCTCGTGGGCTGCCATTGTGCGCACTTGGCTCCGGCAGAGACAGTCATTGTAGTCACTTTTTAACATAATGCACCCAGATAACTGCAGGATATGTTTTACGTTTCCGACATTGCTTCGTGATTCTTCTTCGGGGAACTAAAATGTACTCACCTTGACCTTAACCCATTAGGACCATCAAGTATCTGTGTACAATTATTTGAAACTTTCGCTATTGAAAAATAGTAGATATACAAGCTCATAGGATGGCACCGAGTGCCGTGCTATGAGCTTGTAGATCTGCTATTTTTGATAAATCTTGAAAACGTTTGCAAATCTTTCCCAGCAAATGTTTTTTAACTAAAGTCTTTGCTTCTGGGGGGTCCCTGGGGGGTCCCTGGAACAAAGTATTTTGAGATGGGGGTCGGCGGCCAAAAACAAAAATGTTTGGGGTCCTGAAAAAGTTTGAGCACCACTGATATAGAAACATACATTTTTCAGAAAACTGACAGGATTTATAAGACATTTGTAGAATCTGGCCTTAGGTCTAAATGTTGACCTTGCACTGCAGACTGTTCGATTCATTCTTTTTCACATATTTATGTATGTGTTCTTTCCAGGGCTGGACTTTCATGAGGACCTTCACCGCATCGGAGCCAAGGAAGGCCTGAAGGGCCGTAAACTTCAGAAGGCCATGGAGAGCTATGCTTGGAACATCACTGTGCTCAAGGTTAGAGCTGCCTCACTTACAGGATTATAGAAACTCACCGTGAATCATCAACCATCTACACTACAATGTTATTGATTACAGTAGAAACACATTGTATAATGCAATTTGCAGGGTGCACGTACGGCTCATGAAGATTCACAATTCACGTTTGATCTTGACAAATCTTGAGAAATAGCTATTGCCTATTGCACCAAAAGAAAAGGAAAGTTGAATAAATAGGCTACAATATGCCACTATTGTCAATGTACTGTCTGTATGATAAGGTAGGTCTGGCTATTGCAGATACAAATGATTTATTCTCAAAGAAGCAAAATAGGTTAGACAGCATTACAGGCAGATAAATGCAAACATGACGTCCTGCACAAATTATTTAATAATAATTTCTAAATTGTGATTTGATTACAACAGCAAGCAAAGTTAATAAATCAAATAATGTTCAAACATATGCAACCAAAAGTCCACGTCCGTCTCCATGGATTATATGTACTTCTACTGCAGCATGAGACAATGGGCGGGCTTGCACTTGAAAATGTTGTTGTGGAAGGTATTCTCTCAAGACAGACTGACTGTTGACTAGGAAAAGAGGGTGCTGTTTCTCCTTTATTTGCCAATGGGTTCTCAGATTAGGAGGAAGGTGACTGGCTGCCCGTTAAGCAGAGACATCGGGTTATTATGATTATTTTTCTGTCCGTCTTTCAGCAGTGGGGCAATACAAGGGCTCAAGCCCTCTGGATAAGTATTTCTAAACCGTACTGTTTTTTTATTTTTTTTTATATATATATTCTTTATTTACCCAGGAAAGTAGCTGAGCACAGGTGCTCATTTTCAGCAACGCCCTGCACATAGAAACACACAGACAGACACACACACATTAAAACCTGGCAGCTGACCAGTACAACCACAGTCTTATCTGTTGGCCACTAAGCAGCTCCAGGGGGAGCAGCTGGGGGTTCAGTGCCTTGCTCAAGGGCACTTCAGCGGTGTTGGGTGAGTGATGACAATCACTTTTTCCTGCCTGTCCGGGGAATTGAACCGGCAACCTTTCGGCAACAAGGGCGCTCCTCTAACCCTTAGGCCACCTCTGCCCCAATCTGTTAAGATTATACTGCATCTTAAGAAAGACTCTTGGGGCTAATTGCATTTGTGTCCTCTCTAATCCCTAAATGCCTTAATTAATACTCTAAACTACGGTTTTATTTATGGGCTTAGCTAACTAACATGATAAGACATTATGGGAGTGTGTACAGTAGTTTGTAGGAACACAGACTCTGGAGATGCCTGTGTGCATTCAGCAGTAGATGACTTTAGGACGCTCTCAGCAATAAAGTATTGTCTCTGCCTGCCCATGATGCAGGCATGTGATGGTAAGATAAGGTTACTCAGAGTAAAACAAAAACAAACCCCAGCCTGAAGGCAGCCTGTGTGTGTGTGTGTGTGTGTGTGTGTGTGTGTGTGTGTGTGTGTGTGTGTGTGTGTGTGTGTGTGTGTGTGTGTGTGTGTGTGTGTGTGTGTGTGGTGTGTGTGTGTGTGTGTGTGTGTGTGTGTGTGTGTGTGTGTGTGCGTCCGTCTTATCTTCCTTTGACAGCTGAGCTCTGATCAGTGCTATAGCACTGAATAAGTATTTTGTTCATTTCAAATGTGGATGCCTCGAGTCGAATTAGTGACAAAAGGAGATCCTTAACTACTGGTATCTTTCTGGCTTAGCCACCAGGTGGGCGCAAATGATTTTGTGGAGTGTATAATAAACTAATGTGACCAAAGCGTTTCCCACTCTGTTGTCAGATTTGCTGTACTCATTCCCCTTATCAGTTCCTCACATGGCAGGATTGAATTACCGGTATGTGTCCCTGCTGCTGCTGCTGTGTCACATGTAACTCGTCGTAACATGTTTATTGTGTTCAGTTTTTGTCACTCCCACTACCTTAGGGAGCCATGCTCTCCGTAGATTGAACAGTCTATTCCAGTGGTTTTCAACCCTTTTCATATCAAGGCCCATTATTTCTTCGGCATTTGAGCCACGGACCACCATTTTAATGAGATTTAGCCTCTCAGACCCTAAACGTAGAATATTTTGTTATCGTTGGATACACAATTTCACAATTCCATGCTATTTTGATGCGTTACCATTAGGAGAGATAACAGGCAAACATTGACCAAAATAACAATTCTTCTACGACGTTCTCTAATCGTGTAGACTTCGTGATGCAGAGATTTAGCAATAATTTAACTCTTGGGAGTGTAAAATAAAACCAAATTAATTTTACGCTCTCAAGACTCGCTCTCCATTTGCTTACCAACTCTCCATCATTCAGCTGGGGACCACCTGGAACCCCCTCAAGGACCACTGGTGGTCCCCAGACCACTAGTTGAAAACCACTGGTCTATTCTGTTCTACAGTGTCAGACTCCTGTTGCGGTGTGCATAAAGTGCTCGCTTTCTTTGCCTGCTATTTTACTACCGAATGCTCTGACATGCATCAAGTAGGCCACTTGATCACATCGGAAGTGTCAAATAATGGTTAGTTCAAACCGCATCATACCGACAACATGCCTCCGTCATTCTGTCAAGCTGCCTGTCGTTAATGTGCTCTTACAGTGTCGACATGCAATTAATGTTAGTTGTACACAGGTGACAGCAATAATGATCATGGTGTTGTATAATTTAATGGCAGCGCAGCGCCAACTCCCCATGCGTTAATGTCTCGTCAATGGAAAAAGGGGAATATATAAGAATCTGCACCCATCAGCTACAGAGACTACAGAGACCTATAACGGTTTTGTTGTTCTTAATGTCTCGTCAACCATCGCATAGTAGTCTTTACCTGTGAATTAACCACTGTCCTTAATTCACTGACGGTGAAAGAGGACTTCAATGAGTTTGTTTAACGTATCTTCTTGTCTCTGAACTTGAGCCTGACTTTTTGGGGAGTTAGACTGGATGCGAGGGCACCCCCGATGCAAAATAAACAATGAATGGTAAATGAGGGAATATGACGTTTGACCATAAAACTTGATGTTCTTATTAGCTGCTGGATCAAGTTACTTGGCTTTAACGGCATGGTCTTTGCGGTGCAGCCGAATATAACAATTTTGACATTTACAATGTGAACAACATGACTTGATGCAAGTAAGTTTCACTTTATATCTGCCAGTGCATTTAGTTAGTAAAATAGCAGGTGAAGCAGGCAGAACAATGCACATACACCACCATAATGATTGTGCCCGGGCCTACATAGCGGTCCGGGCACCTATAGGCTGGTAATCCAGCCTGACAGCGTGTCGCGGGTTCGAGTCCCGATCCCGACAACCTTTGCTACGTGTCTTACCCCCCATCTCTCTCCCCGTGTCCTGTCAACCTACTGTACATCTATCAATAAAGGCAAAAAGCCTCAAGAAATTGAGACAGCAGGAATTTGACCCCCCAGTATTAGGATGTATTAGGATGTTGATATTCATTCATCAGCCAACACTCCCTACTCACAGGTAGTACCCCCCCCCCCCCCCCAGATAGGATGTAGGCAACACTCCCCACTGACATTGCTGTATTGTTGTATTGTGCTTTCTGCTTTGGCAATGTAAACATATGTTTTCTCATGCCAATAAAGCCCTTTGAATTGAATTGACAGGTAGTACCCCCCGCCCCCCAGAGAGGACGTATAGGGCCTTAGTCCTACTCCTCCTCCCAGCCAACACTCCCCACTGACAGGTCTTTTCCTTTGTATTTTAAGACGAAGATTTTCGGCATGCTCTGTTGTATTTCAGATTGGTCCGTTGTAGAGAGACAAGAAAACAAGGGCAGAGAGAGAGAGAGATGAGACATGCAGTGCAAAACAGGGATTGGATTTGAACCCAAAGCCTCGCACTTACTGTACAAGCTCAACATGTGGTTTGTGCATGCACTAACGGAGCCACCAGGCATCCCTGGTGCTCCATGTTCATGTCGGCATCGCCTCGCCTCCCCTATGAAAGCAATTAGCACAGAGTGCAGAATCTCCCTTGGTAGGGAAGAGTGTTGTTTGAGATCATGCATGTTACTAAAAATGTGCATATAAGGAACATGGCTTTACATCTCTGTCATGTCATGTATGTACAGTACTGTGCTTTGACTACGCAATGTTAATTCCACTCTGAGAGGGAAGAAATGGACCGGGAATTAAAACATTGTGCTGTGTATAGCACCAAAAACAGCATGCGAGGCAGCCAGATTATTATCTTAATTAAGATTCAGCACACTCTGTAGCATTGGGGGAATTAAATGCTTAAATGCTGCAACAGTTGGACACACACATCTAATCCCTGTCTTTTAGCGTTTCATCCACCCTCTTTCTAACCACCCATTCACTTCCTAAACAAACACACACACTAATATCCATACTGATTTGATCCCTAAACCCACCCACCCCTCCTCCACTCTCTTTGTCCATCCCCCTAATTGATTTAGAGGGATGGGCAGATTGGGCACACAAACTCCTCGTCCTCTGTCTTAATCTGTGTATGACGCTGAACATTTGGTGAGAGCCTGTCGAGACAACTCCCCCTAGCAGACTGTGTGTGTGTGTGTGTGTGTGTGTGTGTGTGTGTGTGTGTGTGTGTGTGTGTGTGTGTGTGTGTGTGTGTGTGTGTGTGTGTGTGTGTGTGTGTGTGTGTGTGTGTGTGTGTGTGTGTGTGTGTGTGTGTGTCTGCGTGCGCGCGCGTCCATCTTATCTTCCTTTGACAGCTGAGCTCAGAGCTCAGAAGTATTTTGTTAATTTCAAATGTGGATGCCTCGAGTCGAATTAGCTCGCGAGACAGTGACAAAAGGAGATCCTTAACTACTGGTATCCAACAGAAAATATTGTATTCTTTTAATATAATAATGTATACATAAACACATAAACAAATCAGGAAAAAAATACCTCATTGTCAGGAGTAGATTCCATTCTGTGTCGAACTCCCAACCACTTTAGTTTCTGGTAAGCATTGTTCCGCTTGCGTTGTGAATCACACAGTTCTGAGCATTATTCACTGGACCCTGAGAATGAGGACTGTATTCTAGAGACATGGGCTAGGTGTATTCCCCTCTAATCCCACCCAGTGTTCTCTCTCTCTTTGTCTGGGACTCGCCCTAAACATGAGTTCGATCAATGATGAGAGCTCTAATGTTCATGGATTCTGTGTGTGGGTGAAAGGTCAAATGAAGACGCATGGGCATGGATCTCTGCTCGCTCTGGACTGGCTCCTGCTCCAATATCCCCGTCAATGCCCCCCGTGTTCATTTAACTCTGAAGAGAGTAAAGTAGGGGCCATCTTTACGTTCTTACTTCTTAGTGATAAATGAACACCGAGGACTGTACTATAAACCTTAAGCCTTGGTTATGCTTATTTGTTTGTGGGTGTCGTGTACCAAAGATAACGGATCTCCAACTCGCATCGCGTTGTGCTGCACATCGTGAGCTTGTAGGTGGCCTATTTTCAGTGCACGACACCGGCATGATAGCTAACGAATGAATGCTGAAGGTTGGTAGACTGGCACATCTCTCTTTAAATCATACTGTTTTTTAATAATAATTTATTAATAAAGCAGCATGGGCTGATTACCTTTATGATAATATGATGAATTCTGTAGGTGCGTAGACTGGCACATTTAAAGTGTATTTAATTTAAGCAGCATGGGCTGGATTTGACAAACAATCAAAAGAAAAGGAAGTGGTTTTAATGAGGATATTTAGCTATGGGATTTGCTGTCAGCCCTGGCCAACACTGTCCCTCTGTGGGTGGACGTGTGCCAACTGCGCGAGTGGGAACGCACAAGAATCCCAGGCCACAGTGATTTGGTTCCTGGTACCACATGACATGACAGTGCTCCTGCTGGCTTAGATTTGGGGCTGATGAGTCATATCTTACATAATTGTCTTTTCCGACAAATGACTTATTCATGGTTTCGTGTGGCATGCTCAGTAGCTGTTAACGTACAAGGCCACTTGCAATGCTTCACCTGCGAGTGCCGTCGCAAACATTCTGTGCTGGGCAGTACCCTCATCATGTGTTGTGGTTTCCTTGGCAGCCATTGATTTTTTCCCCGCAAAATAAATTATTTTTTATTGTCTGGTATGTTTGCAAGGAATGTGCAAGGAATGTATCTCTTTGAGGTTGGTGAGCCTCACTGAGCAACATAGGCAGATGGATAAATATTAAATATTTCACAATTGTGTATCTCTTGCCGGAAGGTAGCTTTTGGAAGAGGTGGCATCTCGTGTGAGAGGTGCTGGAGCAGCACAGGTCTATGGATCCACAGATGTTCAATCACTTAACTCCTCTTCACATTTAGTCTTCAGTCTGCTGGATGATGGATTTCAGTGGTAGTGGAAGGGAGACATGCATCATAACGGATGAGTTGATGAATTCAATACATGATGGAAACAGTGTACAGGGTTTGATGAGGTCAGATCAACATATGGAATGTCAGAACAGGTCATCTCCGTATATGGAGATCTAAGGGTGGCAGCGGGGGCAGTGTCTTGAGTGTACAGGGTTTGACGAGGGCCAAGGTAGGGCCGGGCCTTAATTTTCAGGCCTGTTTGGCCCGTCTAGAGTTTGAATGGACAGGAATCAGTCAAAAGGGAGACATCGAAGAGGATGGACGGGTGGGGAAGAATCAACATATGGAATGTCAGAACATGTCAGCTCCATATATGGAGATCTAAAGGTTTGAGGTCAGATGTAGAGTTGCTGGCCGGCTACATATATACAGATCTAGGTGACTATCCAGTCTTTTCCATGTATGGCTATCCAGGGTTTGATGAGGTCAGTGTCGTGAACTCCATATATGGAGATGGCCAGTATGGAGCGTGTCACGAGGCGTGACGGACTGACAGCCATATATGGTGGTGTGACGTGTCACGAGGCGTGAGGGACCGACAGCCATATATGGTGGCGTGACGACTGACAGACTGACATGTTTTGCGGGTTTTCATAGTAATCTGTGAACTATGGTCGCAATAAACATGTTTCAGCTTATTTTTATTTGAGAAACAGGCGTACAGCAGTACTTGCCCCACAGTCCACACCAATTCTCCCATTCCTGTCTCTACTTCCACCCCCCACCGCCTGTTTACATTTCTGACTAATAAAGTATTCAATTAATCAATCAATCAATCAAAAAGACTGTTGCTTGCTATTGCTTGTGAAGACTATTTGAGTCGAATGGTAGTGAGAAGGAAGTGAAGAAAAAGAAGACATTCAGAGAAAGTTGTTGTGAAATTGTAGAAAACATGTCATCTAGAATGACCGGTTTGCATTATGGAAGATGGCAAAGAGGAATGACAATGACAAAAATTAAGCACTTTTCACAGAGAAATAACTGCCACGTGTTGGTTGGTCACATTTACAGTTCATAATAATGGGTAACAGTGAGGACAATAATGGCATGGCTGGCCAGCTCGGTTGCTCCAACCGCCCGCTACCTCAGTGAGGAAGGCAGCCGTGGAAACTGTCCAGAGTGACTTTACGGCCCCATAAAGTAGGATGCCTTCCCTGACCACTTCCTCTCCATATGGCTGGACTGCATCTGGTCTGTCCTCTAATGAAGAGCAGAAACATAGTGTAAGATTATCACCGCATGAGATCTCTATTTAGCAGCTGACACACACAACAGACTGTCAAACTACCACAAGGCTCACTCTGAACCGAAAGGTTTTATTGAGCAGCTCTCTGCTGCCCTCTTCTGACACATGTACGTCATTGCATTGAGAATATAAAACTGTTGGATCACCTCAGTGGTTCCCAAACTTTTTAGCCTGTGGGCCGTGACCCAAAAGATACATTTTATGTCTCTCTGGGACCCAAGCTAGTGAAAATAGCAGATCTTCAAGATCACAGCGGTGAGCTTGTAGATCTAATTAATGGAATTTCTCAGATGTTTCTTTTATTTCGACATGAAAAACAATGATGATGATGCAGCACTTTGCAGCTTCTCTTACTCTCTGGCCATCAGTCGCTCACTTCAACTCCTCCATTCCTCTGTCTGTAGCTGTCTGTGTCTATCTCTTTCTTACTCTTTTTTTCTCGTCCCTCTCTCAGGGCCAGGCAGACCTGCTGAAACATGCCAAGAGCGAGGCATTGGACACCCTGCGTCAGATCCACTGTGCAGCTCAGTCCTGTGGCCTCAGTAAGAACGGAGCAGCATCCCCACAGCTACAGCACCAGCCTCCTCCTCCTCCGCCACCTCCTCCCCCTCCTCCTTACCAGCAACAGCCACAGCAGAACCAGCTACCATCTCAGCCTCAAGTCCAGGTCCAGACCCAGGCTCACATCCAGGCCCTGGCCCATCCACAGCAGCCGCCCCTGCAGCACTCCCAGCCTCAGTCACAACCTCAAACATTACCTCAGGCATACCCTCATGTCCAGCCCCAGCCAGTTCCCCCACTGGCTCAAGCCGTCCCTCAGCCTGCGGCTTTCCTGCAGACCCAGCAGTTCCATCAGCAGGCCCATGAGCAGCACAAGGCTGCAGGTCCCCAGGATAGCATTCCTGAGGAGCTGGTCGGTAACCATCCTGTTGGATCCTGCTGACCCGCAGCCTGTACCCACAGAGAGCCCCACCCGCTGAGAGACAGAGAGAGGCAGAGGAAGGAAGAAGAGGAGAGGGAGAAGGCAAGCATGGCTGAAAGGGCAAGGCAGATCGAGGAAGTAAGGGAGAGAGTAAAGGAGATGATGGCCACAAAGGCAGCAAGGAGAGTTAGGAGCGAGACGCGTGTCTGAGGGCGATGTTTTTTGTTGCGTCTGTGGCAAGAGCATGGCGACCGAAGCAGAGAAGAGAAAAGACTGACCTCGCAATCCCCTCACAAGCAATTCTAGAGCACTGGACCTTACAGACTGCAATGCCTTGTAGCTTGAAAAGGGAGGTAACTCCTAGTAGGCTCTGGTCTCTTCTCCCTTCTCTGGGCTTTGGCTCTCTCTCGACGGGTTTGTCCGTGACGTTGGACAGCCAGTCAGTGAGTCTCTAGTGTCTCTTGTCTCTCTCTGGGTGGTTACACAAAGTCCACAATGCACTGTAGCTCTGTGGGTACAGGTTTTACTGCACATTGACATTTCATACGTAGATGTTTGCCAACGTTCCCCAGAACTCCTTGCCACGTTGGCATCAAGCTTTTGTTTCTTTGTGCTCACCCTTCATTTTCTGCCTTTTCCATGTGAGATGCATAACGTTACACTTTTCTCTATGTCTCCACAGAGGCGGTCATTTTTAAGTGCACACAATGTAGAGGAGACTGACACAACTTAGGTATCTAACTATCTATCTGTGTAACCATCGTAGATGACCATTTCAGTACAAATTGTGGAGAAC
Organism: Electrona antarctica; assembly: GCF_951216825.1. NCBI lineage: Eukaryota > Metazoa > Chordata > Actinopteri > Myctophiformes > Myctophidae > Electrona > Electrona antarctica. Next base: position 32,430,875 of record NC_136795.1, read on the forward strand.
ACACGCAACACAACCTGCAACTCGGTCAACCTTGCACATCCTCACACAGTATCATTCCATAGGATTTGAGTTAATCTTAATGGTGATTTAAACTTAGTTGCATGTCGTGTCACACATCGAACATCTATAAGCTCACAACAACACATCGCTGAGCGACACACTGTGAGCTTGTAGAATGGCAATTTTTGTCGGTACGCAACCAAGTATAAATCAAGGCTTATATTCTTCACTCCTGGACTCTGCCCGTAGAGTTTCTTAATTTCCTTCCCTGTGTGTGTGTGTGTGTGTGTGTGTGTGTGTGTGTGTGTGTGTGTGTGTGTGTGTGTGTGTGTGTGTGTGTGTGTGTGTGTGTGTGTGTAATGTTGAGTTGAGTCAGTATTTTGGTCCCCAGGGTGGAGCTAGTCCACGCTGAGTGGCAGAGTGATACCAGCTAGGCATGTAACGATATATCGTATATCGATATATATCGATATTATCGATTTATTAAAAATTAATATCGATTTTCCAAAAAAAAAAGAAAAGGGTTTTTAGGGGGGGGGGGGGGGGCTAGTGTGTGATATGAAATGTGAGCTGTAATCATATTCCATCATATTCACGTGCTATTGGAGAGAAATGAGACAGACTCCATGCAGTCACTTTCAGTAGTAGAGGCCTGCAGAGGGGAGCTGTATGTGTCTGTGACACAGGTGATGGTCGTTATTGATGCTCATTAATACATCAAGGAAGGCAATTATGTTTCTGCACTGTCAAATAGGTCTACATCTATCCTAAGATGCCATCAAAGAAAAGAAGAAATGTTAACTCGAGCTAGGTTTAAACATGAAAGCATGTTTACAGTAATTGTTGCACAGAAATTAAGTAATTTTACATGAAAAGTAATGCTACTTTTGCAATGTAGTTAAATAAAAAATGTGAAAAAAGCTTGGGGGGGAGATAAATCATTGGAAAATAATTGTGTTGAAAATATCGTGAAAAATCGTATCGTGAACCTCATATCGTGATACGTATCGTATCGTGAGTTGAGTGTATCGTTACATGCCTAATACCAGCCAATCACAAGTAACTAGAACATTCTATCCTTCCTTTGGACCAATAAGGGTCCAGGGTCAATGTTCACATGGTACTGCTGTTAAACACCTACACAGAAAAAGAGGCAACGTAAATATAGATGTATATTGTATGTGTGTAAAAATGTCTGAAGGAAACATGTATTGCTATTAATAATTCTTGCAGATACAAACAATAATATTATAATTGTTAGTTATATTGATATCATTAATTGTTTTATAAACATTACTTCTGCGTAAACAGCAACTTGATAACTATTGTTTAGTGGTGCAGATCAGGTGTGTACAAACGGGATAGGGATTATAGGTTAGCACAGTCCACAACTTGGATGGGTGGGTGGGTTGGTAGGTCAAAGTGTGGATTCTGTTAGAGCTCTTTTAAGTGGCCCATTAAAACTGGCTTCATTGTTAATCCTGTGTCCTCTTTTTCTTTTCACTTTAATGTTCATTCATTTTAGTGTACATTTCTATACATGGTTGATTTTCAACATCTGTAGTTACTCCATTAAAGCTTGTATGAAGATGCTTGTACATATGAGAACAAACTAATACCAGTAAGACGCCTCGGGGCGGGAAGCGTGCACGCACCCGCTCCGTTGACGGCAGACTGCTGGGTGAGCGCTGGCGCTTTGGCATGGGGGGCATCAGCTATAGCTATAGGTTGTCTCTATATACGTATGGAGCTCTAGGTGAAAGCCTTTGTTATTTCCCCTAGAGCTCCATATATGGTGACGGGGATTGTTGTGAGTGACGTGACAAAAACGCAAGGTTTCATAGTTATCTGCGACCTTCTTTCGCAAATAAAAGAATCCTGTAAAACGGTGGTTCTCAACCTGTGGGTTGAGAAGAAGAGTCAAACAAAATGTACCGTAATGCCTCGAACTCCTACAATTCCTTACAATTACTTTTCATTGTGGTCCATAGATCTATAAGACCATGTTCCTTCAAGACAGACGCAGGACATATCAAGGTGGGGATAGTTATTTTGTGTTTTCCTCTACTTCCTCATTACTGTGCCTATAGTCCTACTGCTTTTTCGTTTTTTTAGTCTGTTAAACCTATACGTTGTTATACCTTTCAATCCATGACAGCATCTTAGCCGCATATGGGACCTCAGTGTCTCCGCTCATACTGTAGCTCCGGGACTGAGGTCCCATACGCCATATGGGGCAAATATAGCATCTGTGTCATTTTGTTGCTATATAACAACACAAATTGTTTTTAATTCTTTGAATACGAAAATTTACGTTTTTCTGAAAACTGAGGTTAGGATTTAGAAGTCATTTTTAGAATCAGCCTCAGGTCTAAATTGGATAGTTGACTATTCTGTTTGATCACGCTTAATTAAGATGCTTATAAAAGAGATTAACATGGAGGCTCATTTAATTGTTTGTTCTTATTTAAACACATTTGAAAGAAACTTATTCAATATTATAATTACAATTTCATTATTTATTCACAAAGGCAATGAGAAAATGGCATTTGCCCCAACACTTAAATTAAAATCCATCCATTTGGTTCCATATGTACACTCTTGGGGTTAAATAAACAGTGTCTCTTCTAGTGTGTTAAAGAGGCAATAACAAAGACAGTGAGGTCATAATAATCCCCAATATAACATGCGTTTCCGGAAGACTTTGTCTCAGGCCTGTAACGTTGTGCTTACAGTATGTGCAGTGCAGTGTGCACTACTTGAAATGCAGTGTACTTAGCCTGTAGGCTACTTGATCAAGGCAGTGAAGGCTCATGAAGACTTCCAAGCAGTTGTTCACAAAGCCCTATCGGTTATCTGTGATATTGGATGACCGACCCCCACAACTGATTTCCCAAGGGGATCTGAAAGGGAGCTAGGACTGGGAGACTAGGCTTAGGCTAAGACACACACAAAGTATAAGAACAGTTTATTTCATAAGCATTATGCATCAACACATGCTGATAGTTTAACCCAGAGAAGTTAGCTCAGTCAGTTACAGTTCCATTCATACAAATGACCACACTAGGTGAATGCCTAGATACATAATTTTAATTCACACCTTACTGTAAATATGGAGCAGAATGAGCACTGCACACACATCCAGTAGAATAAATTAAAGCTGCTATAAGCAATAATGTCAACATTTTAATGATCTTTTTTTTGGTATTCAGACAGCCAGCAATGGGTAAAACGCTCCCCAAAAAATTGTCTCTGTGACGCAGCTAGGGGCCGCAAAATATTCATGGGAGTCAGGAGGAGAGTGCACGGCGCTACCCCAGTAGTGAAAGGAGAGCTCCAGGATATTTAAAGGAGTATGATTGCAAAGCTAAATCTGAGGAAGAAAATGAGGATGTAGATAATTTCTTGCAGGTTTGCTTATGGTGTTCCAAAAACCTACAGATGCCATAGGCTCTAAAACGTCAAAATGTTGGGCTGAGGCAATGCAGGAGGAGATGAACTCATTGAAAGAAAATGAAACATTCACTTTGACCACACAGAGAATAAGCAATCAGTGGGGGGCCGTTGGGTTTATGTGGTAAAGGAAGCCCAGAGGGGTCTGAGACTTATAAAGCCAGGTATGTAGCTAAGGGCTATAGTCAAGTAGAGGGAATTGACTATAAGGAAACCTTTTCACACCCTGCAAACATGACTTCTGACGAACAGTGATGCAGGTTGCAGCACAGGAGGACCTCATCCTACATCAGATGGATGTAAAAACAGCTTACCTCCATGCTCCAATGGGCTATGAGGTTTATATGGAACAGCCAGAAGGTTTTGAATTTGAGTCAAAAACAGGTGAACATGTGTGGTTTGAAGCAATCATGCCGTAAATGGAACAGGCTACTACATGATTATCTTACCGAGAATAATTTTGAACAAAATGATGCAGATCATTGTGTCTATAGCAGACAATCTAAGAATGGCGAAGTGATAGGCCTACTAATAATATGGGTGTATGATTTACTCATTGCGGCCAGCATTGCTTGGTGAGGTCAAAGAGATGTTGAAAGGGAAATTTAAAATAAAAGATATGGGAAAAATAAGACACTTTCTTGCTATTGACTAAAAGTTCACTCAGAGTGAAGGAGAGGTCAACACATTGAAAAAGTGCTACAGAGATTTGGTATGTTAGACTGCAAACCAAGGTCAACCCCATGTGAGCATTTGACACTGAAGGTGAAGTGATAAATGCAACAGGGTATCGAGAGGTCATAGGCAGTCTCATATACATTATGAGACTGCACCATGCACCATGCAGGCCTTTGAGTTGGGTTGTGACTTGTGAGTAAACTATCAAAGCTTTTATTAGAGGCTAAACAGCAGTACTGGGTAAACACGAGTTATATGCTATAAGAAGAGAGAGAGGATGACCTAAAACTTAAAGGGTACAGTGATGCTGACTGGCCAACAGACCTACAAGATAGGTGGAGCACAACAGGCCATTGGTTTAGGTAGGTTAGTATGGACGTTAACAACTAGGGTTGTCCCGATCGGATCGGGTGATCAGAAATAGGCTCCGATGATCCAGCCTGACTTAATTTGCCCTTGTTCATTGTACATTCAATGCACATGGCCAGGCCACATGGCCAGGCCATGTTGGAATAGGGGTTACCTGTGATGGACTGAGTGAAGTTTTACGAAAGAAGGCAACCTGTTCAGCAGGGAGAGCTGTCAGCATCGCCCAGAAGTAAGGCAGCCACGTCTCATATACTTTCTAGAAGCTCCCTGGTTTTCTAGCAGCCGCTCAGCTACGTGTCATTCGCAAAACCGGGCAGCTTATTGACAACATTCTTCAGCTTTTTTTGGACTGCTGCCCTAGTCGTTAAAGTCCAGATTTTGTATTTCTTTAGGTTGTTTGTCCTTCCAAAATAGTGCGTCGGATTCATTGCGTTAGTGAATTCAATGACTGAATCATGTAATTCCTTTAGTGAACAGGCCCCAGCAACATATTTAGAAGCGTCTGCCTGTGAATGTATTTCTGCACGATTTGCATTTCTATCATCATGTAAATGGGATTGCCCAAGATTTTCACATAGGCCTAGGCTACTTTTCAGGTTCCAAACTGAGACTGTGGTTTGTCCATTCAAAAATTCTAACTACAGCACAAATGTTTATTCCTCCGAATCAATGCTCACAAAAGTAGGAGTCATCTAAATTGTGAAGTCAAGACACCTTGATAGAAACAGACTGCCAACTCAAAGCGAAGTTCAAACTGATGCAGCATGAGGCTGGGCCCAGCTCTCAGAGTCAGAATGTTGAACTGGATGCTCCTGAGTGTAATCCTGCTGAGGACAGAAGAGGGCGCTGAAGAGCAATAAATTATATTCACTGGGTCCCTGGCTTCAAGCTTCACCCCCATATCACTGCCTGAATAGAAAGAAGAGACTGCATAATTAGCTAATTAATTGCCAAAAACAGGAAATGTCAATGGAAAAAGTTTAAAAGTAAAGTATAGACTGGTGCTTCAAAGACCAGTGGGACTAGAATACTAAAGAAAAGGCGGTGATCCGAGCACTCAAAAATGTTTCAAAATGAGGAGAGGGTGGATAAAAATCAAGGTACTTTATTGTTTAAAAAAGCCAACATGTTTCGACCCCAAAAGAGTCTTCATCATGGCAGGTATGAGAAAAATGTGCAAACACAGGTCCATATATACGGAGACAGGCAAGTCAAGCAATCAGCATTAGTTTGGGAACACTCTCAGAACTACACATGTGTGTGTGCGTGCATGAGCTCTAACACCGATGGGCAGATTGTCATATTATAACATAAAAAAAGAAAAGAACAAAACAAAACAATAAATCAAGAAATTAGGAGGGCAAATTACAAAGAAAGAAATTAAAATACACTGGCACGATTTGTCACTGTAAAGTAAGCAAAATTTCAAGTTTGATTGTGCAGTCTACACACTCATAAGCACACTCGTAAGCACATCTCCCAGGAGTCATGCCCTAATAATACTCTCTGATGAAGTAATAGCAACTGTCTCTCTCTCTGTCGATCGCTCTCCCTCTCTGTATTCAGACTACAGTGTTATGGTTTCCGGCCTCAGCCTGACTCAGACGACACATATATCTGCATAAGCATATTGATAACCATGACATGATGATTATCTACTACTGTATCAGAGGACTGACATGAGATGAGATGCACCAAACATGTAATCTGTAACTGTAAGTGAACTAAATTTTGCTTCTACAAGTTTCCACGGCCAAATGGGGGGGCGTGATGGATTGGATAGGCCTGCTGATATATAATATGTGTATAATTATGCACTTTATTAAACCCTTGTAGATGTATTTGATCGATTCTGACATTTTCAAACTATAGAATCGATAAATACATCTACAAGAGTCTAATCTTAGGCTACGTACTGTATACCCATCCCTGGCTCTAGGCTATACTGTGTACTGTGTTGTCGCTGTCCGGCAGAAACCAGCTAACACCCTTTAGTCTGTGTGTCGGCTAAAAATAAGATTGAACCAATGAAGTATTAAAAAGTGCTTCTGACCAAACCAGCTAACTACACCCCCTCTCCCCCTCTCATGCAAGTATCTGACAATATAAAGTCAGTATACCAACTTGAAAATTTTACATTTAGGAGTTAGTTGGTTTCTGCCTGACAGCAGAGATATTTTTACCCACTGAGCAATAGCCTATTAGACGTCTGTCTAAAAATGGGTTATAACTGGTCTGTGTGGTCTTAGCTTAGACGTTGATTAGCAGATTTTGAAATGTCTATATAAAGACCATCTATATATATAGACATGTGCATTGAAACAACGTTGTTACAACATATAATCTAAACCTAGACAGCTAAAAAAAAAGAAATTAGACGACCATTTAGATGTATTTTAGATGTCTAATAGCCTGAAAAATGCTCAGTGGGTAGTGATACAGGATAGATGAGCATACGGACATCTGGGCACCCAATTGATGTAAAATGTGTTATTTTGTCCAAAATGGTACACAATATTTGAAAAATAGTCTTAAGTAATGTAATACATTATGTGAACATTCATGATACACATGTGTGTCTGTGCTGTGCACATGTGTTCGTGCTTGCATTTGCTCTAACTGCTTAGCTTCTCTGATGTAAAACCACTCCATTTAGGTAGGTACACGCAAATGAATAGTTTACAAAAAACAGTGTTGAGATAATGATGCTTTGAGCCCTCAGGTAAAATCTGGTATATTGAGAGAGCGGGCTGAGGCTACTACCAAGAAGAAGGCATTGAGGAGTAGAAGTCGGAGGAGGAGAGCGCAGAGAGAGAGAGAGAGAGAGAGAGAGAGAGAGAGAGAGAGAGAGCGCTCTTACAGAGAAGAGGCAGATGGGAGCAGAGGGCTGAGCAGAGAGATGCACCAGAGAGAAGCTTTCTTACAACCATCACTCAAAAAGAGGCAGAAGACAGTATAGAAGAATTTCTATCTGAATCTTTGCTTTGAAAGTCTGCCATTGTTGATTGACAACTATTCCCTGGAAGCCATCCCTCTACCTTGTGGTGTGTGGAGCGGTCAGGAAGCCATCCCTCTACCTTGTGGTGTGTGGAGCGGTCAGGAAGCCATCCCTCTACCTTGTGGTGTGTGGAGCGGTCAGGAAGCCATCCCTCTACCTTGTGGTGTGTGGAGCGGTCAGGAAGCCATCCCTCTACCTTGTGGTGTGTGGAGCGGTCAGTTTCTCCAGTGATCTGCACGGGGGATGAAGTGACAAGAGTCTGCAACATTCTCTTATTCCCATGGGCAAGATGCCTGTAATGAAAGGCCTCCTTGCCCCACAGAACACCTTCCTGGACACCATTGCCAACCACTTTGATGGAACCCGTAAGTACTGTACACACTGCTGTACCCCCATTAGCAATTCATTGCTCACTCAGTGTACATTTTTGGGGGGAAATACAGAAAAAGGGGAGCATGTGTTAAAGTTGTCTACGGCATGTCTTTTGCAACTTTGAAATGTATTTGAGCTACAGAATATCAAACGGCAATGGTTCTGCATCAACTGTAAGTATATGAAACGACTGAACAGTAAGCTCACAGGCAGTAAAATCCCCAATTTTAATTTAACTCTGAGAGTGTACACGTACATTTGGTTACATTTGTACACTCTGTGTACAAATGTAACCAGAGGATTTCACTGTGCAGTTCCAGGTAAAATGTGCAGCACAGTGGAGTGTTCTTCAAGAAATGTGAGTTACAGACTATTTCAAAAATAAATTATTTATATTACACATTCTTTACACTAGCCATATGATATGAAGTCCCTATTCTGGGAAGAGAGCATTCAGTGAAAATTGCACATCTACAAGCTGCGTTGTGAGCATGTAGATTGGGTATTTTTAATGAAGAGATTAGATAGAGGTAGAAAAGAAAGTGGCATAGTATGGAGGACTCTGGTCAAAGACATATATAGGGTTTAAGTGGTTAAAATGCTTGTTGTACTAGGAGCAGTATAATACAAATAATAAAATATATTTTTATACCACTTATCAATACTAAGTTACATTACAAAGTGCTTGACACAAAACTGAAGAAAGAAAGTAGAATAACATTTATGCAGACAGAATAGAAATTGATATTACTAATTAATATCTCAATCTCACAAAATTCTAAATCTAGCTCAGGTCACAGTATGAATCTGAGACCTGTTTTAAGTCTACCAGTGCCTGTACTTTGACTTCTGACCCAGATGTTGAGAAAGACTGCTGCTTGACCCAAGTAATGCCTGTAACCTAGAAAACTGGGCTGAGATGCAACAGGTCAGGAAAGGGACTGAGATTATAGCTATCCTATTGCAAGAGGGGTGTCAATTGATTATGCTCTGCTGTTGCTTGTGCTTAAAAGGATAATTCACTTTCAAATCAAATAAACATTTAAAAAATATATCTAACTTAATGTGCCACGTCTCTGTGTCTGCGTGTGTGTACGGTTGTAATGCACGTAACTCGAGAACCGTTTGCCCCACCGACTTCAACTTCGACACATGCGTTCCACACCTCCGCAGGGAGTGCAGTGCCCGGCCTCGAGTCGGTCGGACCCACGGTTCTCTAGAACCACCACAAAAGGCTCTGCCAGTGGGCCTAATGAGGCCAAGTCCTCTCACCTGTGCAATTTCCAGCCTCTGCCTCAGCCAATTGATTGCCATGGCAACCCACACCCACACCTGACAATTGATTACTTAACCAGTCCACTTTTCACAGGCACTCAGTTTGCCCTCTTCAGACACAGGCACATACAGAGATCTCCATGTGGGACAAAGACAGACGGGTGCTATGACAAGTTGACAATGGGTATTATTAGGTTACCAAGTTGCATCGTTCTCAAGTAGGCCGGTGGCCGACGGGCACGTACAGGTCTAGTATAAAAAATAAATGAAAAAGGTAATGGAAAAACCACAGCCCCTCACGCATTTGAAGGACATTCTAATGAGTGACTACTTACTGTACTTACTTAGACCTTTAAATTCCCTGAGGAACAGAGGCCATTGATGAGGCTGCTCCATCCCCTTCGGTCTTGTGCCCTCCGCTCCAGTTGTTGCCATGACAGCCCTTGTGCCTTCATCTCCTGCTCTGTGGTCCTTGATCTCCAGGTGGCTCTGGGCCTTCCTCTCTTCCTCTTGCCTTGCGGATTCCATGTTAGAGCATGTTTTGTGATTAATCTGTTATGTCTTCGAAGTGTGTGTCCTATCCAGTTCCATTTCCTCCTCCTGATTTGCATTTCTATTTTGTCTTGTCTAGTGAGGTCCCACAGGGATGGTGTTGTTGGGCCAGTAGGTTCCTAGGAGGAACATCTGTTTGTGTGTGTGTGTGTGTGTGTGTGTGTGTGTGTGTGTGTGTGTGTGTGTGTGTGTGTGTGTGTGTGTGTGTGTGTGTGTGTGTGTGTGTGTGTGTGTGTGTGTGTGTGCGTGCGTGCGTGCGTGCGTGCGTGCGTGCGTGCGTGCGAAATCATCAGAAAAATCCGTTCGGTCAGGCTCCACTGTATGGCGGTTCGGCTATTTCTAGTTGTTTGTGCCACTCATCATTCTAATGAATAAGGTGGCTGTGAGTTTTCCATTCGTTTTTTCATTCATTTTTCTATATATATTTTTGCCAGCTGCTTGAAAAGCGGTTCACCTACCTCTACTAGCGACCATAGTCGACACCTTTTCCTCATTGACTGCCTCTAGGCTGCCTCTAAACCAATGGGAGACTTACCCATAAAAGCCCATAGTCTAAACGGCATAAAACCCCTGCAACGTGAAGCTGTGTTGGCTGCATACTCTGAACGCCGCAACGTGGAGCCGTATTAGCTGCATACTCTGAACGCCGCAACGTGGAGCCTATTAGCTGCATACTCTGAACACCGCAACGTGGAGCCGTATTAGCTGCATACTCTGAAGACCGCAACGCGAAGCCGTGAGCTGAGGCAGACAGGCTGCGGCACACACACTGATTATAGATGTTCATAAACGAGAGCTTGCTGTAGCTGGCAATGATAAAAGAGTAATTCTTGTTTAATGTTTATTTTATTTGAAAGTGAAATAACCCTTTGGGATTTATACTCGAAAATAGTAGATCCACAAGCTCACAACACGTTACTCAAAAGTATGATGCTATTATTGTGATACATACAATTTGAGAATGCTGGGTTATATTTTCCAGAGTGTAGAACACCGTGGTTTGAATAATCCTTAGCTATTAGGAGCAGTGGGGGAGTGGGGTTAAGTGTCTTGCTCTGGAACACATTTGATTGCCAAACAGCCACTCAGCCACTCAGCTGCGGCTCATCAAACGGCAGTGGTTCTCGACCCATTCTGGATCAGGGCTCACTTGAAAAGCTTAGGACAAGGACAAGAGTAAGAAGGGTTTATTACCTGGAAATGCAGGTGTTTACCTTTTTAGATAAGAAAATGTTTACAGAAATGAAACTCACTCCTCAAACACTGTCTGTCTAAAAAAACATACTTCGAAAATGTTACTTACTGTTTACTCATTCTTAATCAGTTCTGTACTGTACTTGTTCCGCTCTTTTTTCCCCTCTACATCAAATGTCTTTGCCCGAATGTCGCACATTGTAACGAGCTATTTTCTGCGAATGTTCCCCTAGAATAGGGATGATAGGGTTCAGGTGCAAGTGGTTAAGGGGGACAATGATGATAAATGAAGAGCAGATCCCCAACATGTGAGCAGGGAAGATAATTACAATGAATTATGTAGAGGCAAAGAGTCAATCAAACATTACCCATGAATCTTACTCAGCTATGCTCTTTAACATGTGTGGAGGGAAAATAAATCCCACTTAAATTATTAATCATTTCATTTCGCCAACTCCTGGCATAGGTTATTAATGACAGCTAAAGATATAATCTTGACATTTGGCCTAATACAAGTTAACATGAATTAATGATTGACTGAATGTTTAGCCACGTAAAGGGGTCGTAATTGTCACCACGTGGACACTATAGGGGTCAAAGTGAGGAGATTTTGTCACAGACTCCAATATCTCCGAAGATATCAGCCCATGGAATAAAGCAAAATAGAATCTCATGGTTGAAAATGTAAACCTATTGTTGTCTCCACCAGGCTGAAGGCATGGGGAGAGAGTATGTTTTGCACTCCGTCCATCCATCCGTGTGTGTGTCCGTCCTTCCGTCTGTCTGTTACCAGCTAATCTCCAGCACCGTTAACCCGGTCGATGCCAAACTTTGCACACACACTCGACTCCCTGGATGCCAACGATGAACCTCTTCCAGAACGGCCTGTTATAGCGCCGGCCACTATGAGGCAGCTTTTTCACATTTTTACCTATAACTGCACTGATCTGCATGAAACGTTGCATGCACACCCCCTATAGTCATGTGCTCAAGACGGATCTGTCCCATATTTCATATTCCATCCTAATTGGCTATAATTGGCTTTCAAAGTTTGCAGGATTGGCCCGTTTTGAACAAAAAGCATTAAATCATGAATGCAGCATGTAATTTATGTGAAATCTTTCACTCACTTTCCTACTAGGCTGAGGAATATATCCCACCCTTTTCACATTGGCCTGTTAAGCGCCACCAACAGGTGGATTTTTTCAAAACACAGTTTTGGAACAAAATGCCTCAAATCATCCAATTGCCATCAAATGCATAAGAAGAAATGGCACCCTTTTCACATTGGCCTATTATAGCGCCACCAGGAGGCCACAACCTGACCTGGCCTGGTGGAGACCTGTGCCCAGAAGGGCACTTTATCTAGTTGCTACTGTTCCGCTCAACAGCCAACCAGTTGAAGAAATCACACATTTGAGGCTCTTTGCTTTTGTGTCATTTCTGAGATTATTCATGTTTCTGGAAGATGCATCTAAATGTGTGTTCTATATTTGCAAGTTTGATCACTTAGTTCAAATGCAGCATGCTTTCACAGAAGACACGCTGGCTTCAATGGAATCCAAATGACTCATAATCAGTCGTGGCGACTGAGAACTTTAATCCATGTCAGCCACTGAATGCTTTAGCTCTTTCTTATGTACCATTCCTTCAGGTCTGCAGCCTCCACTGTAATTGATCGTGTGGGCGTTATGCCTAATTTATATTCCGCTGTACGATGGTGTTGTAATGTAATGGGAAGTATGAAGATGACAATACTAAACTGTCTTGTGAACATTCACATGAGTCATCGCAGCTAGCGTCCCTTTTGCACCTCTCAGTATACTGGGAAGCAAGGCTTCCACCTGTTGGTTGTCTGTCAGATGACCTATTCTTACATAGACCCTTGTTTTACCATGTCCACTGACCACACCTCCAATGTATTTTTGCTCTTTCATTGTGTATAAGAGAGACGCATGTAAACAGCTCTGGAGGCTTGCATTCGTGCATCCTCCCTGGGCTGGTCCGGACCACTCCTTGTAATAAAAGTGACATTGTTTCAGTCCACTCTATACCTTGATTATTTCTTAAAGACTCTGATGTAAGGTCTAAATAATCCACTACAGTGTCCTGCATGCGCCCAAAAATAGATGATCTACAAGCTCACAGCAGGTCCCATTGCAACACAATGTGAGCTTGTAGATTTGGCACGGAACACCATCGTACAACTAAATATAAATCAGGCTTCAGAATTGCTGCTGCTTATCGACTGCTTAGTTTCAGACAGACACCCTGCATCGCTTCAAAAGAGATGCCCTTCATTCATTTCATTGAATTGAAGCCGCTGTGATAAAGTTCAAGGAAGAATGTAGCACGATACAGATTGAATCAAACTTGATAGAAATAAGCCAGCACAATATATTGACAAGCCTGAAAATAATTAAATAACGAATAAATATTTTTCACTTGCACAATGATTCCCTCTCCTCACAGTGCAACCTTGAATTACTGGAGGAACATGTACTGGCAAAAGAAATGTTTTGATAAATAATCTTTTACATAACTGCACTATACTGAGGCAATTTGGGCTTGCATCGCACATGGTGACATTCTGTAGTTTGTATCTTCTATTGCAATTAAACCACATTTACAGACACAGACAGTCTATTCAAGTCTATCAAGTCTATATTAAAGGCTGGGAGAGAGTTAATGCGCAACAAAAACAAAACGTACTGTATTACTTTGTCAGTGAAGTAAGCTAAGTGTAGAGCTGACAGCTGATTGCACAGCATTTTCAGACTGGGATAATAACTGCCCCGCTGTCTGGATTTACAGTAGGCTACGAAACCAAGTCCTCTACAGAGTGAAGTTTTACAGTGTAATGACCGTCGACGACGTTGAACATCCTTTAACCACATGAACCCTAGCATCCAATTCTGGGCATGTCAAACATTAGGCTAACATTCTGCAATAGTCGAACATTTGCCAAAAATACCAGATCTCCACAAGAGTCTTTTTATGAGCTCACAACACTCAAAATGTGCAGGAACACATTGCAACACGTTATGAGTTTGTAGATCGATGGGCTATTTTCAGCGAAGAGATTTGTGTAGACTGTAGAGGGGGGGAAATGAGAGGACCATTTCTAGAGCCCTGGGGGACCTATAGCTGTTCAATCAATTTAAGTAAATAGAAAAACTTGGTTTGAGATTATAATATTTGCCTCCCCAAACAACTCCTTTTTTAATCTGGTAGGTCCTATGTGTGTCTATCGATTCAATGACCACACAATTATAGTAAATATCAGCAATGAATTGTCTTTACAAACAATTCTGTATCCCAACAAATTAAACGAGTTAGTATCATTATGATTGAAGATAGTTTTGTAGATCAATTAGTGCCTAAATTTGCACCTGACAAACAACAGCATCTTTGTAACCCAAATAGCAAATAGCAGCTTTGCCGTATGATTTTACTGCGCAAATTGCTATGGCAACACACACAACACAACGGGTAGATGAGTTCTTAATTTAGCCATTGTCGTGACACATTATGTCTGTGTATTTTCCTCAATATAAAGCCATAAATGTCATCCAACTGCAGATTTCCTATCTGTTCGTATAATGAGCATTTCCCTTTCCACAGTGGGAATGCAAATGTATTATATTTTTTCAGGCAGGCAGGACTGACTCCAAAACTAAAATGTAAATCTAATAAAATGATGTAGAATACATTCAAACAAACAACTTTGCCAGGAATTGGATTATTTTCACAGTATGGACGTTTTGTTGAATTTGTTCTTATTGTTTATTCAAAGCCCTAATTTATGTTCTTGCATGGAAAATAGTCAATCTACAAGCCCACAACACATTGCCAATGTGACAGGTGAAAGCAGACACATATTGGCTGGTAAATTATTGCTTTAGATGCATTGTTATTCACAACAGAGCCTTGGGTGCAGCGCCCACATAAAGAAAGTGCAATACAAGGGATGGGCTGAAATGCATGGAGAGGGTTCGGCCGTTTGAAGATCGTGGCTGGGCATTTGGTGTGGATTATATTTCTCACATTGTTGTGTTTTTTGATTGTTTGCTTGCCCAGACAGAATAAATACATACACTTACATAGATAAATGATGGAACTTGAGATGAGGACATGTGTTTCAGTGTTATTACTGTAGTGTACCGTGTGTTGGGCTGTTCTTGTCATGCTTCTTCTGTCTGCCGGCTTGTCATCCTAGGAGAGATTTACTGCTTGTGTGTTGACCTGAATGAAGCCTGTTTTAGCCTATTCTAAGTAGTGTTTCAGTGCAGGCGGGTTCCATCCAGGACACAGCTACTCTGAGCTACCTGCTCGCCATCGCTTTGAATTGTAACCATGGTTCTACAAACTTGGAAGGAGAAAATAAAGTCTAAAGCCTCATGTATACTTTGTCTGTGTTGCACGTCAATTTTCATTCGATTTTCAAGTGGATTTTTCACTTTCTGATCAAGTATGAAGTAGGCTTAATTAATTATTTGACGCACAATCCTTCTGACAAGTGAAACTTAAGAGGCCATGGTAGAAGAAGGCTGCTGTGATTCTTGTTAGAGTCTGGTCCAAGCATGAATAGATGTTTAATTGAATGTCCACTTGAGATAATCTATGACTCTTCTGCAGTGCTGGACAAAGTACTCAACCCCAGTAGCCTGGAATCCAGTCTGATTCACTCACGAATCAGCCTGGATCCCAGGCTACAACCCCAGTAGCCTGGAATCCAGTCTGATTCACTCACGAATCAGCCTGGATCCCAGGCTACAACCCCAGTACCGGAGGCAAATACTTTAGATAGTCCTGGTCAAATATTACTGAAGTACAGGTGCAAGTTGAGTTAATTAAAGTACTATTTAAGTGGTTATTCAATTCATAATCTCTTCCTAGAAATAGTATCAAATGTACAATATTTCTCTTTGATCTGTTAGTGGAGTGATAGTCATAATTAAAACAAATTAACAAATATTCAAGTAAAGTACAGATACTAAACATATTTACTCATGTACTGTAGTCTACTCTCAAGTACAGTAACTGTACTTCATTACTCTCCAACACTGGTAAAACACTGGATATTTTCCCCTGCAAAGTCTATTCTGATGAACAAATACTGTCTTCACCTACTCTCTCTCTATTTCAAGAGGCACTACATCTGTGCATGCAACAAGCGTAGCTCTGAATAACTCCCTTTTTCAAGCCAGACTTCTCTGCAAAGATGTCTCTAAGGTCAAACGATAGTTCTCTCCCAAACAAACACGAACTTGTGGGCGAGTGTACAGTTATGTAATCACGACTTATTGAAGGTCTGGTAACATAGCTAGGCTACAGTATAATCCCCCCCCAGCATCACGCACCACCACTGAGTTGTCATGGAAACACGAATGTAGCTTGAGTCCACATGATGTTATTATCTTAGGGCATTATGGGATTTAGACATCAATCGCCTGTATAAATAATGCACGTGGATATTATGACTACATTCACCCAGCAGGAGGATTTACATTAGGCCTATGCGGAGTTAGTTAGACCGCTTCAAATATGCGAATTAAGTGCTGAAAGATGGATCGAATACGTTAGGTATCATCACACCACCACATGTCAAGATCAGCCTGTCTCATGACAGCCTGCAAAGTGCAAATTAGTACATGTAATTATAGTCACTAGCGTTTCGCATAATTTCACTAGCGGCATTAAAATCTCCACTGATCACGTGGGATCATGCACTCACACATTCTCACCTACTCTGGCAACGCCTGGCTATGAAATCTCTGTCGAACATACCGTACCATATTCAATGAGGAAATATTGGAATAAATAGAAAAAGAAAACTAAATGTACAGTAAGTTGCAGCCAGGGCAGGATTACGAATGTGTAGGCTTCGGGGCTATAGGACCAGGCTTCTGCCCCATTCAGGGTTTGGGGTATCCTCCCTTTTTCCTTGGAGTGACTGGAACATGTTTTTTGTAATAGATGCATACTGCTTTGGCTGCTGACACGAGCCAGACAGTAGGCCTATATCATTATGTTCAGTAGGTTGAAGATCCTTTGTCAGTATTTGCCACTGGCAAAAAATAAATTCTAAAGGGACTGAGGGAGCATAAGACCTTCGTTCTCCAGACAGCATTCCAGACAGTATTCAATCCATCTAGATTGTACCCATTCTGTGAGTGGGCTGAATTCACCGTGTGCATGATGCACTCCTCTATACACACCAGACCATCTCACAATACCCATCCTTTCCAATACCGCTGTAACTGTGAAGGTTCAAAGGTGTGTGACACAAGGATTCACTTTTTGTGGTGATTGGAAGGTTGCAAAGTGTGATCGAGCCTCATTGTCACCTTCGGCTTCGGGGGAGATGACTCGTCACAGTTATAGTTGGTCTATGTTGGATATGTCAGGCACTGACACACGTGACACAAACACAGTTACACAGGCATAAAGATGGGAACAACAACACAAAAATCAATATAATGAGCGTGATTGACTGGTGCTTGCAGGCTGTTGGGATTGCCCCCTGGAACCTCAGCTCCCTGGGCTTCTTCAGTTCAATCTGCCGAATTTATGCTTCATCTTTGTGAGCTTGTAGATTGGCTATTTTTAAGTACAAATCTGGCACGTGGCATGTTCCACGTGCTCATTCCTGCCCCCATATACTACTGACCCTGGTACTGTATGTTTCATCAACTTTCATGGAGTCACACTGGGTCCCGCCCCGACTCCCCACACACGTCCTTCATACTTCATACACACATCAGCATTCTTTATAAGCTCCTGACTCATTTCAGAAGCTCAAAGGTGATTAATATAGAATGCCGTGTGAATGAATGCAGAAAAATGACAGAGAACTCAAACCCATGGGAAATTACCAAAAACATTTCCTCTAACATGGTAGCTACACCTGGTATACTCAGAATGGAGAGGTCACTTCTTCTGAACTAATATAACATACAGTATCTGACACGTGCTATATGTAACCGTTATATGTCTATATATGATTTTGTCAATCTTTTGCAATATTGCCATGCTTGTGGCATGATGACTGATCAGGAGTCAGGAGGATAGACTATTGGCTTTTGTTCTTAAGTGTCAACATATCAGTAGGCCTATATGTCAACTGACCACTATGTCAGTACTCAGCTTACAGCTCAAGTAAAGTCAAGTAAAGTATAGCACCTCAAACTTGTACAGTTGTACACAGTACTTGAGTAAATGCATTACAGTAAGTTACTTTCCACCACTGAACCTCAGTCCTTTCATGTTCTTTTCCTTCGCAGACAGTAACTTTCTGCTGGGGAACGCCCACGGCCGCCATGGCTACCCCGTCGTGTATTGCTCGGACGGGTTCTGCGAGCTGACGGGCTTCGCGAGGACAGAAGTGATGCAGAAGAATTGCACGTGTCGCTTCCTGCACGGGGGCGAGACCTGCGAGAGGGTCACCGAGCAAGTGGACAAGGCTCTGGAGGGTCGACAGGAGTACCAAGGACATGTCCGCTTCTATAGGAAGAATGGTGAGGAGAGACAAACCTGTTCATGTACTGTAAACACACACGTGTTTGTATGACACGTGTGACGCGTGTTACTGTTATATGACTCGCGGTGTGCACCATAGATATAAGAAAGCTAGATGGCTCACCCGCGCTCTGGCCAATGGAGAATGACGTTGCTACGTGGCGGCCATCTTACCTCGGGGCAGCATAACATTGTGTCTATGGGGCATGTGCTTTTAAATAACCATAACATCAGAGACGTCCGCATACTTATATGCTTTTATAAGACGTTCACGTAAAAAAACAAAATTAAGCAGATAAGCGTCCTGAATCATATAGCCACATTGACAACGTTTGTAATAAAACCAACCTGTTAATAGTTATGACTGTTTTTGTTTGAGCTGTCATTGAACATACTAGATCTATGTACCGAGATCGCTCGATGCAGATATACAGGAATACATAGTCTTTAAGGTGGTTGTGTTCCATTTGATCAAACACACACACGCACGCACGCACATGCACGCACACACACACATTTATGGTGAATTACCTCAGTTTAACCAATTGCATGCAAATGCATTTTTCATTATTCTCAGGAAATCCGTTCTGGTGTCTCCTGGACATTGTACCAATTAAGAATGAGAAAAGCGAGGTGGTTCTGTTCCTGTTCTCGTTTAAAGATGTCAGTGATTCCTATGGGAAAGTCCACCACAACAGCAAGAAGAGAGATGGTGAGTTTATTGCGGCTGAATGCTTCCTAGCTAATTGCAGCCTGGAACACCTACGTACAAAGGAGTGCCATATACACAAAGAAATTAGGGGTGCACGATTAGGAAATTATGACCATTATCCGATCTCCGATTATTTGCAGGCTCATATCTGCCGATACAATTCTGACCGATTACGATATTATACAGAGGACCACAATGGAAACAAGCCTAGGCCTTATAGGGGCTTGGCCCAAATCCTGTTAAAAATATTCAATCAATCAATAAATAGCCTATACTCTTTTTCCACATGTCTGTTTTCACTACTGAATGAGTAGACTACAAAGCCATTGACGGTCACATTAATATTGCGTAGTCAATATCGGAGAGAATAATCGGGATTATTTTGAGACTGATCCGATACCGATATGGCATTTATATGGCCGATTCCGATATGCTACCGATTATATCGTGCATTTCTAAAAGAAATACAAAAGAAATCTTTAAAAAAAATCCATATAACATTTTAGGCAAGAAATGGGCCATGCCGTTGTTCAACATTGATTAATTTCGCATTTAAAACAGCTTTTAAGTTAGCTTTTAAAACAGTGTTTAAAGTTAAAGTTATACTGTGTAACGTTTTTCCAATGAAACAGAAGCTGTATTTGATCTAATCTTTTAAGTTTCACAATAACCACAATTATAATTGGTTGTCGTTGACTCGTTAGTGAAACTGTCAGGCAGTGAAATTACCAAACCCTTCTTTCAGGTAATGAAATTAGCAAAACCCTTCAATCCTCCCCTTTACAGCTATAGGCCCCGGTTGGGACCCCACAGCATCCCCAGCTTGCAGTAATATGTACTTGACTTTTAATGGACTTAGGTGACAATCGTTTTTGATATTCATATTTTATATTGCATCAATCTTGTATTTCCTCCCTCTAACTGTTGTTAAGCACTTGACCTATCATTTACAGCATGATCCTGTGTCCTTTATTTCAAACAGGCATGTCAGACGATTCCTGCCAAAACAGGAAAAGCAACCAATCCGGTTTTTCCCAAGCCCAAGCGAGGGGGAGGACGGTTGTGTACCAGCTGACCAACATGTTCTCCAAGAGGAGCAAAGGGAAGCTCACCAATGTGAGTCCAAAACCTTACTCTGTTTACTTATACTCACATTAAGACCTGATGCCGATTTTAGTTTATGTTGCTACTTGCTATCTATATCAGTGTTGCTCAAACCTTTTCACATCAATAACCCCCCAGAGTTATTGACACGTGTCTGCTTCTCAGTCTAACCAACTGTCTCAGATATTACATTTGTGCTTGGATTGTTTCCTCAGATTTCACATTTCTACCTATAGTGCTACTATAAATCCTTTAAGATGTCCCTTAGTCACCATTGCACATTCTTCTTTCTATCCACCATCTCGTACAAACTTCCTTCTTGTCCCACAAGCTTTAGAGATGTTATGCGTTCATGGATATGAAAAATAAGTAAATAACCATGAACCCCAGTCAGCCATCAACAGGGTAAGTGGAAAAATCTGTGAAGAGATTGGGTGGTCTGATGTATTGTTTGGTTGACAGGTTCAAGAAAGGTTCTTTGGTCAAATGTTTTGGTATGTCTTTATTTTACAGACCCCTACCAGGTAGTATATTCACTAGGAGTCCGTAGCCTGGCCCAGCCAGCGTGATTTCTGGTATACAGTAGAGGGCCGAGTGCCGCTGGGATCATGGTGGTGGTCTGTCTGTCTGTCTGTCTGTCTGTCTGTCTGTCTGTCTGTCTGTCTGTCTGTCTGTCTGTCTGTCTGTCTGTCTGTCTGTCTGTCTGTCTGTCTGTCTGTCTGTCGGTCTGTCTGTGTCTTCTTTGTTTGTTGCACAGCCAAGGGGGAGTGTGTGAAGTCTTTAAATGGGAGGTACGACGGGGGTCTGTGGTCTGAGGAAGTGAGAGGATTAAGGCGAAGTGGGGGTCCTCAGGCCTGTCAGACTGTGAGTCAGGGACAGGGGGTCATAAATGATTCACTACCGGTTAATCAAATTCACATGCTCACATGTGCTGCTGTGCACACGCAATGTACTGTATATCGTCACTGTTGGGAAGAAAATATTTTTATATTCCTCATTCATTTCATTAGTACAGATCTACAAGATTTCCACCTGACAGCAACGATACATACTGTGCTGTATGTCTTCATACAGAGAGGTTAAATGGATAGATTGGTAAAGAAATAATTGTCAGTCAGTCAGTCAGTCCTGTTCCTTGGCAGATGTAGGCGTACCACTAACTAAAGCGTTTCCATCCAGACAAATGCTAAAAATGTGGTTATTGACAGCAACCGCTGTCCACATAGTTAGTGATCAACTTGGAAGAATTGTCATCACTTTGACATTGAACATAAACGAGCAGAAGAATGCCCAAGCTTGCCCTTCATCTTTCAACGTGCAATCTAATGTGATGCTCTTGGATGGATTGTCTGTACGATTCATGGCTGCTCTCTCTCTCCTCCCTCTGTCAGAATGTGTTCCAGAAGCCCTCTCTGCCGGAGTACAAGGTGGCCGCTGTAAAGAAGTCCCGCTTCATCCTGCTCCACTACAGCATCTCCAAGGCCTTGTGGGACTGGCTGATCCTGCTGGCCACCTTCTACGTCGCAGTCACCGTGCCTTACGATGTTTGTTTTGTCAGTCATGATGAAGACGATGACCCCGAAAGAAGTGCCAGTCGCAACACTATAGGCAGTGACATCGCAGTGGAGATACTGTTTATACTAGGTATGATACAATTAACCGCTGTTGACTCAGAAGATACATATATAATATATAGGACAAAATGTGAATCACATTGACTCATGTTGATCTTGAGATCCACATGGGAACGTTGTGACTTCATGTGGCTCTCGGACTTGTGTTGCCAGCCTGTACGTGACATCAGTCATCTGTCTTATGATGACATATATCTATGAGGAGGTTTCAGCCTAATGCTATGGTGCTTTTGACCAGATTTTTCCATCCGGTGAAATATTTTCTTTTCTGGCCAAGTGCATTTTATACGTGTGGTAGGGGGCTCAGACTGCATCCACTAGGGACAGTAGGCTTTTGACTCCCCAAAACCACATTTGTATTGGTGATTAGTGAAAGTGTTCTTTTTTAAGCAGTCGACAGGCAGTGCAGCCTTTCATGCACGCAGAGGAAGTTGAGAGTAGCTTTAAGGAGAAGTCCTCCAAACGCTATGGACCAGAGCTAGGTGTAAATTTAAAAAAAATACTTTTAAGAAATAGTGAAAATCGCAGACCTACAAGCTCACAACGTTGCGTTCCCTCACAGATCGGCTATTTTCACTATAGTTTGGGTTCCAGGAAGACATCAAATTTCCAATTTGGGTTTCGAGCTAAAATGTTTGGTAACTACAGAGCTGTGGGGAGGTGCTTCCTTGGCCTAGTGGCAGCATGCGTTGCGTGTGCGTCAGTGTGTGACATTATCCCCAGACAGACAGACAAGACAAGACAGACAGACACATTTCTATATGGCTCGTCTCCACTTTTTCCACAGATCCACTCCAAATAATCTTCCTTAAGATGTTACAGCGTGCCTCCAACAGTGCTATGAAGAGAAACCAATAACAAACCTGATATGTAATTATTGTAATAATTATATATCAGTGCAACTGTGATGGTTGCTGTGGCGATAGATAACAATATACACCCCATATATATCCCACCTGTCCTCGACTCCTCGCCTACGCAGGGTGTCTCTGTTGCCCCAGGCTACGGATCATAATTAGAGCATTCTCACGTCGTCCCACTTTCAGTTTCCAGAGGAGTGTGATGTTAGCACAGCTGTCATCGGGCTCTGGTTCCTCCTTTGTCTGTCAATAACTTTGTCTGGTGACAATTATGCACAGTGAAACACCTGAGAAAATTAATTTATAGAAGTCTGAAGTACTACAAAATGTCATTTTTAGATTGTATAGTTCTACGTTAGTTTTGTTTAAAGATGTACTTCCACAAACTAAATGCCTTTTCGCCTACAGACATATTTTTAGGTAATCAAACACATTTATTTGTAAATAGATAATACATTTAGCATCGACTCTAATGGAGGGTAAGAAGGATTGCTAGTGCTACTTTTAGTAATGATATTATAATTCTGGCATCAATTCATGTCACCTCAATTCACATAAACTATTGATAGTCCTTGTTACAGTAAATATCTCTATCTACATGATACTCAGTATTAATTCATCCGTAGTAACTCTGAGACTGTACAAATGGACGAATGTACACTCTCTGCATTTCACCGTGTATATTTTCACCGTTCACATTCAGATATCATCGTGAATTTCCGGACCACCTATGTGAGCCAGTCGGGTCAGGTGGTGTACGATGCCCGTTCCATCTACCTGCATTACTGCAGCTCCTGGTTCTTTATAGATCTGATCGCTGCGCTGCCCTTTGACCTGCTGTATGCCTTCAACATTACAGTGGTGAGATGTTGCTCTCTCTCTCTCTCTCTCTCTCTCTCTCTCTCTCTCTCTCTCTCTCTGTGTGTGCGTGCGTGCGTGCGTGCGTGCGTGCGTGCGTGCGTGCGTGCGTGCGTGCGTGCGTGCGTGCGTGCGTGCGCGGGTGCGGGCCTGCATGGCTGTGTGCCTGTGTCTTTCTGGATGTGTTCCTCATATCTTCAATCCTGTGTCAGACAGAGGCAGGCTTCTATCTCTACCTATACTTTCTTTCTTTCTCTTCCAAAAACTCTAGGTCTCTTTCTTGACGTGTTCTGTCCACATGAAAAAATAACAAAACTCCTGGATTTTGATTAACCTTTTTTGGCACATCATTATGGGCAAAGAAATACGAAAAACTAAACAAATTTCTATGAGCTTGTTGTTCAGCTATTTTCTCAATAATGACTTTTTTGTTGTTTAGTGGTTCAGTGGTTAAGTGTTTAACTTCTTAGACAGCCCTTGTGTCATGAATATAGTAGCCAGTAGATCTTTCAAATGTAGAATCTTAGTTTTGATACTGTAGTGTTGATATAATTCAATGCTTTTTCTGTATTTCTCTCAGTGGCTTTTTTCATGTGACCTGTACAGTGCTCTCATTCCAGGCCTCTCTAATGCACCTGCTGAAGACGGTGCGTTTACTGCGGCTGCTGCGCCTGTTGCAGAAGCTGGACCGCTACTCGCAGTACAGCGCCGTGGTCCTGACCCTGCTGATGTCTGTGTTTGCCCTGCTGGCCCACTGGATGGCGTGCGTCTGGTACGTCATCGGACGCAAGCAGATAGAGAGCACTGACCCTGTCACGTGGGACATAGGTGAGAACATGTGCGTGCGTGCGTGTGTGAGTGCGTGCGTGCGTTTGTGTGACCACACTGACCACACCGTGTCTGATTCCGTGCTTCAAAACTCAACAATGGACAAATCAATTCTCAAGTTTGCGATAAAAGCCTGATTGCAAGTTGTGCACCCTAATTACAACCTTGCCCTCTGTTACCGGTCACATCATTGACTCATCCTGTTTCCTGCACAATAAAGAACAGGAATATGTTGCACAGATACTAGGGATGGAAATTATTGATTAATTCCTTAATTGATAACCTTATCGATTGATTAACCGGTTAGTTGATAAGCGGTGTTTTTAATTATTTATCTGAGAATCTTACTTTCCCTCAATGTCTAACATAAAAATCTACATTTTGTTTAAAGAAAGAATACAAAAGGCATATTATATTCCTTAATCAAATATTTATTTGACCATTTGAGATACAGGGCCAGGCAATGGCATCTTTGTATGAGAAATGAAATGAAGTGCACTGTCTTGTCTGTCACTTCACATGCAAAAGCAGAGATGTTTCTGTGGCTATACTAGGCCAAACCGTCCACACGCACGCGCAGACAGCATTACATTCACAGAAAACCACCCAATGATAGAACTACAGAATTTTCGATTAATTGTTAACTATTATGTTTAATTGAGGAATTTCTTAAAGGCGACTAATCGATTAACTACTAACATCCCCAACAGATACAGTATACAGTACGTATCACTACCCTGCCTTCAAGGAATTCTATACATTACACACATAAATACAGCAATCAAATCACGGTTTTGATTGCTAAAGATCTGCGCCGTGCCATGGACGGTACAGGGATTCATGTCTCACACAATATAGGTAGTGTGTGTGTGTGTGTGTGTGTGTGTGTGTGTGTGTGTGTGTGTGTGTGTGTGTGTGTGTGTGTGTGTGTGTGTGTGCACTCAGAGTTAAATTGACACCAAGGTTTGTTTGTACCGTGCACATGTTCCTGTGTGTTTGACAGCTTTCAATTCACACATCAGAAACAACAATATCACTTTTCCATGAGCAGCTAATTGGACTGGCCCAGCACTGCTAGCCAAGCATGAAGGCATCAGTAGCCTCTTTGGTTCCCCGCAGCTCCCAGCCTCCCCTGCTGCAACTCCCACCGCTAGCACGGCAGCCCAGGAAGTTCAGGTCACAGAGTAATGGGCAGTAATGCCCCCCCACTGCACTTTTATTTTATAATCACATTTATCTCCGCTAACACACAGAAAGACTTTGTGGAACGGCGGGTCATCAGTTAAGCCTGAAAAGACACACTGAAGGGAGCAATTAAGCTTTCTGCTTTACGATGCAGTGGTGGAAGCAGTAGGCCTACTCTGATGTTTTACATGAGTGAAAACGGCAATACCACAATATAAAACGTAAAAGGCCTTTATTCAAAATTGCACTTGAGTAAAGGTACAAAAGCACTGGCATCAAATTGGGTTTTAGACTAAAGTGCACGTATTTTTTGTGTTGAGAACTAGCACTCGTGCTAATACACTGTAAGTAACGCATCTACAAATTGTACAATTGTGCAATGCGATTGTGATGTCCATGTCAAATAAATAAAGTAATAAACATAACATAACATAACATAACATCTCTCTCTCTCTGTATCTCCCCTGGTCCACAAGGCTGGCTCCAGGAGCTGGGTAAGCGCCTGGAGACCCCGTACATCAACAGCACCGTGGGGGGTCCCTCCATGCCCAGTGCGTACATCGCCTCGCTCTATTTCACCCTCAGTAGCCTCACCAGTGTAGGCTTTGGCAACGTGTGTGCCAACACTGACGCAGAGAAGATCTTCTCCATCTGCATCATGCTCATGGGTGGTGAGTTCATCAGAAACTGTTGACGCTCCTTCCTGTGATTCATTTGCTGACTAAAAACAAACTGAGTGAGAATTAAAGCTGCAATTCATATTTCTTTTGTAAAACATTATTTTAACCAATCTTTATGGTAGGTTTTATATATATACACACACACACACACACACACACACACACACACACACACACACACACACACACACACACACACACACACACACACACACACACACACACACACACACACACACACACACACACACACACACACACACACACACAATATTGTTCTCTCTCTGCTCTTCTATTGATTAATGTACATTATATCCTGTGGTTGAGGAGGAGGAGTTTTTTCCAGGATTTGACTGTGTACTTAGCCAGAGAAAATATCAAATGATGTTTCTGCTCCCCTGCCCCACCTAGCCCTGATGCACGCGGTGGTCTTCGGTAATGTGACGGCTATCATTCAGCGCATGTACTCTAGACGCTCACTCTACCATACAAGAATGAAGGACCTCAAGGACTTCATCCGTGTACATCGTCTGCCTCAACTGCTAAAGCAGCGGATGCTGGAATATTTCCAGGCCACCTGGTCTGTGAACAATGGCATCAATGCCAATGAGGTTGGTGAACTGAAGAAGTGACTGTTTAACCCCAGCGACCCTATCATTCTGGGCATATCAAAAAAGGCGAAAATACACAGACACATTGGTGAAAATAGCAGACAGCAACAGGCTCACAATACATCGCAACACTGTCTATTGTGAGTTTGTAGATCAGGTATGGTTGCTATTTGACATACAACTAAGTATATATAATAGGGTTTATGGATATTTGGATAAGAATATTGGATTTGTAAGTCTTTTACGAGCCTGGCTGTCAGGCAAGTCCCACCTTCTCTCATGTGCAGTCTTCTGTAAAAGTTAACACACATTTAACTGTCTGCTTTAATTGTTTACACGTTGTCTTGTCCTTTTCAGTGTCAGTACAGTGTCAATTATTGGCGTTTGAGTTGTTGCTAGAATCCATAGTCAGAAACTTAATTGTTAAAATATAAGACATTGACTCATGAGTGTCTTAGGCTACTGTAACTAGGCTTATAGGAGTTTAAAATTAGCGACTTTGGCACCAAACGCAGTATCAGTCCTAGGAGCAGCACCCTGTCTAATTATATGTATGTGGAAAAAGAGCGAATACTCATTAACACTCTCACCGTCCCTAGCTTTAGAGAATTTATTCACTGTTGAAGCTAAGAGACAGTCAATGAGTGTCAGGGTGTGACAGTCAACACATGCTGCCTTTAGCATCCTGCATCTGTTTTTTCAGTGCAACCTTGCATGTCATGTCAGTGCAACTATTTCCCTCCCTCTCTCTTTTTCTCCCTCTCTCCCTCCCTCCCTCCCTCCCTCCCTGTCTTGCTTCTAGAAGTCTATCTCTTTTTTTCTGTCTCTGACTATTTCTGATCACACTTTTGTCTGATGTCACACGCAACAGAAACTGTTGCCTAACAATGCTGGTTTTAGATAGAAGATTTCTTCCTCCTCCAGATGTCTTGTAAAGATATTAGAATAACATGTTTTCACTTTCCCATAATATGCTTTCAAGGGTCTTGGGTGAAAAAGGAAATTATCATTTATCACGTGAAGTGTTATAATAGATCGGTA
Source organism: Electrona antarctica (assembly GCF_951216825.1). Lineage (NCBI taxonomy): Eukaryota > Metazoa > Chordata > Actinopteri > Myctophiformes > Myctophidae > Electrona > Electrona antarctica. Next base: position 32,458,800 of record NC_136795.1, read on the forward strand.
CATGTTGGTGTTATTGTCTCCACCAGGCCGAAGGCATGGGGAGAGAGTATGTTTTGCACTCCGTCCGTGTGTCCGTCCGTGTGTCCGTCCGTCCTTCCGTCCGTCCGTTACCAGCTAATCTCCGGCACCGTTAACCCGGTCGATGCCAAACTTTGCACACACACTCCCTGGATGCCAATGATGAACCTCTGCCCCACATTTTCCAGAACGCCCTGTTATAGCGCCACCATGAGGCAGCTTTTCACATTTTGTACCTAAAACTGCACCGATCTGCGTGAAACGTTGCATGCACACTCCCTAGAGGCCAAGGACAAATCTTTGACCTGCATTTTCCGCATCTGCCTTTTATAGCGCCACCAGGAGGCCGACTTTTGTAAAACACATTTTTTTATATTACTCCTCCAGATTCTGTCCACAAATCGTTACACAGTATCTCTATGGTCATGTGCTCAAGTCGGATCTGTCCGATATTTCATATTCCATCCTAATTGGCTATAATTGGCTTTCACAGTTTGCAAGATTGCCCCGTTTTGAACAAAAGCCTCAAATCATGAACGCAGCATGCAATTTACGTGAAATCTTTCACACATTTTCTTACTAGGCTGAGGAACCCTTTTCACATTGGCCTGTTATAGCGCCACCAACAGGTTGATTTTTGCAAAACACATTTTTGGAACAAAATGCCTCAAATCATCCAATTGCCATTAAAGGCTTATGAAGAAATGGCACCCTTTTCACATTGGCCTATTATAGTGCCACCAGGCACTCTGCATTTCCTCAACAAAATGAAGAAAATTGTTGCAAAAAACTAACAAACAAAAAAACATGTTTATATTACTACTAAACATTTTGCCAAACATCTCACACAGTCCTATCCTCCTGGTGGAGACCTGTGCCCAGAAGGGCACTTTTTCTAGTTCTGAGCTCTTACTTACAAATCTATGCATGTTTTTTCTAATTACATATCACTTCCTTTTGAAATTTGTAAATTGAAATCCTCCAGACATTTGGACAGAAATTGCATGAATGAGAAATTGTAGAAACCACAACCACGTCAGGTCAAACATGGAAATGACAGCTATCCAATGAATTTGTTTCAAAGTAGTACATGCAGGTCTCATGCTTCTCATGGCTAGCCTGTTGAAGACAACACACAGTGTAGACAAGTACACGTGATATCCATCCAATGAGACATTGATTGTTATGATTGTTATAACACTGGTTCCCAAACACTGTGTCGGGACCCGTGGGTCGCGGACACATTGTTAGGGGTCCCCTTATTTTTTGTTTCTTAAATTAGATTTTTAACTATTATTATTTCAAAACATTTAAAAAAAACTTTTCATGAATTAAACAAAAAAAATCATTTTTTTCAGTAACTTCATGAAGAAATAAAAGAAAAATCTACAAAATTCCACAAATTAGAAGAAAAGAAGTGGTGAGAATAGCCGATCTACAAGCTCACAACGTGGCGTGAAGCGACGTGTTGTAAGCTTGTAGATCTGCTATTTTCACTGGTTTTGGTCCTGGGAGAATGTCTAATTTCTGTTTTGGGTCACAGGCAAAAAGGTTTGGAAACAATTAGGAGAATAGAAAGAGACCTCTCAGAATCTAAAGGGCTTTCTAGAGCAGTGGTTCCCAAACCTTTTCATGTAAAGGACCCCCCAAATTGACACTAATTAGCCTGCGGACCCCCATTGGAAAAGATATTCCAGGGACCCGCATAAGAGAAGATTTTTACAGCTCTAGCTGTGATTCTCAACCGGTTTAATTTCAAGGACCCCCAGTTTGACATGCATATAGTCAACGGACTCCCATTTAATGGAGGAATGGCATTTCTATCTCTGGGACCCCAATTTATATTGTAAAATCAATGTTAATTTAACTCTCAGGCCCTCATTTATCAATCGAGTGTAAAATCTGCCCCAAATTCGAGTGTAGGATTCGTAGTACACCCACGTCGGGTCGGCATTTACAAAGTGATCGCAGACAGCTGTTTCTTCCTTAATTTCGTTCCGACGTTAATAAATGTGACGGCTGAAATCTATCTGGCACGCCCTATGAAATCAAGCCTCGCCCTCGTTTTTGCGACATGAACAACTGCAATACGACCTGGAAACCATGGTTACAGGAAAAATAAAGTTCCCCTCGCTTGCATAAGTTGCCTTTCTGCCCCCTCTCATACACACAAACACACACACACACACACACACACAGACGCACACACGCACACGCAACTTGCAACTTGTTGTATCTTAAATAAATAAACCTGCATGAATTAAATAAAGCTGTAGCCTACCCTGTCTGTTTCTCCTCTCGCTTCGCTTCCCCCCTGTCCGCCTCACCCCCCCCCCCCCCGCACGCATGCACGCACATATCGCAATTTGCAAGCAACTGTCACTGTGTGTTGTTAGTTGTATATTCAATTATTAAAGTATTTTTAATTTAATATACAACAAGAAATATTAGTGAACGAAAACCTGAACCTGTGAACCATGAATTAAATAACAAATAGGCACACACACGCTGCTGTTTTGCATAGGTGCTCCTCCTGTCCTGTCTGTCTCTCTCTATCACTGTGGTCCGTCCGTGACACCGTGATCAACTGACCAGCACGTTCGACGATTTAAATTGCCTCGCAGTCGCTGCAGTGGTTGGGCTGTCAACTGTCAAATCAATTATATGAATATTGAAGCCAAAACCGTAGCCTCATGTGGCATGCACTGGACAGTGGTGGTGGTGGTGGTGGGCTGCAGGCTGGGTTAGCCTATACTATCTCCGATGCGTTCCCACTTGCGCTGGCACGACACATTTGGCATTCGAGCGACGCGTCGGGTTTATTAAACGAGGAGGAGATTGCACATACTGTAACTCCAGAAAGACATCGGCCTGCTGTAGATTAGGCTACAGTAGGCTACCCATGTTGGGACTCTCCGCAGCTGCAGCGCTGTACTATAATCTCCAACGTCCCGTCATGGAAATATTTCAGCACAGACAGCCCAAATCCTCGCATGTATGCGCTCATCATGCAAAACACTGTTTAAATGGCTTACGCATCTAACTTGCAACATTGTTTTTAAATGCGCGATTTTAATTGCTTGCTTGTAAAGTTGGAAAGCTCCTACTAATTTCATATGACAAAAAGACACATCGTTGATGTATTCCTTCACTTTTTTTTACTTTTTTACATTTAGCCCATATACATACCTAGTTTTATATAAACATTTTAGGAGTGAATACATATGTTTCGATGCCTGTGACAGCCTCTCAGCTGGTCAAACAATGCTGCTCCGCTGTTCTACGACAAAAAACAGGTGAGGACAAAGCGTACGACAGCTCCCGACCAGACGTGAGTTTTGTCTTGGCACAAGATCATTTTCAATCTTTGGCGCAAATGGTAAATGCCGAAAATTGCGGTAATTTCGGCGTACACCCATATTTTGGCGTACGCACGGTTGATAAATGAGGGCCACTTCAGAGTGTACAAATGGAACCAATCCAAAACCAATCCATTTAGCTGGGGACCCCCTGGAACTCCCTCAAGGACCCCCTGGGGGTCCCCGGACCCCACTTTGGGAACCACTGTTCTAGAGACATTCGACTTGTTCAGACTGATGAGGGCTTTCAACTCCTCTCTCTCTTTAGCTGCTGCATGACTTCCCAGACGAGCTACGAGCGGACATCGCCATGCACTTGAACAAGGACATTCTGCAGCTGCCTGTGTTTGAGCGCGCCAGCAGGGGGTGCCTGCGCTCTCTCTCCCTGCACGTCAAGACCTCTTTCTGTGCACCTGGGGAGTACCTCATCCGTCAGGGAGACGCCCTGCAGGCCAACTACTTTGTCTGCTCCGGATCCCTGGAAGTGCTGAAGGACGGCATGGTTCTTGCTATCCTGGGTTAGTGCAGGTGTTCTCACGTTTTTGGCTGGGAACCCCCGGAAATGCTTTGGCGTTTTTGGCTGGAAACCCCCAGAAATGCTTTGGACATGTCTCGTGACCCCTGTCCCGCCCCAATACAAATTGACCGCTACAATAACCTTCATAATAGAGAAAATACTTCATAAATAAATACTGAAACCAGATATAGGCCTAATCATTAAGGAAGGTTTGTAAATGGTAATGGCAAGGCACCAACTAGCACATCGGGAGCAATTAGGGGTTCAGTGTCTTGCTCAAGGACACTTCGACAGTAACTCTGGGGGAGCCCGGGTTCGTACTGGCAACCTTACAGTTACCATCCAGACACTCTACCCCTGAGCCACCGCCACCTGCATGTACTAGTCTATGTGTGGCCTACTATGTAAATTCTTAATTTCCATTTTCCAGCCATTCAGTTTTGGATCTACAAATCTACAATCTGCAAAGTACTGTAACTAGTAGTAACTAAAGTTTTCAAATAAATGTAAAGTAAAAGTACAATATTTGCCTCTGAGATGTAGTGTAGAAATACTCAAGTAAAGTACAAATACTTCTAAATTGTACTTAAGTACAGTACTAAAGTAAATGTACTTAGTTACTTTACACCACTGGTCTTCAATGCATTGTAACCCTTCTGTTTTTTGTTTTTTGACCTGATCTGTGCAGGTAAAGGTGATCTAATTGGGGCTGACCTACCAGGGAATGATCAAGTGATTAAGACCAATGCAGACGTGAAGGCTTTGACTTACTGTGACTTGCAGTACATCAGTGTCAGGGCTCTGCAGGAGGTCCTGGGGCTCTACCCAGAGTATGGCAGCCGCTTCAACTCAGACATCCACCACAACCTCACATACAACCTGCGAGAAGGCAGTGATGCTGAAGTAAGACATGTGCAATTGAATAGGTTGAATCAATTACATTTTATTGTAGTGCCGGCACGGGACGTGGCCGGGTCGAGGCCGGGTCCCTTTGAGGCTTTCAACGGAACCCTTTCAACGGAACAGTGCACTAAACTTTTGTGCACTGTTCCGTGGAAGTGCGTCAATGTTGTCAGTTACTGGGAAGTCTGAGGTTAAGAAATTCCACAGAAAAGTGAGTTAGAATCTCAAGAAGGGTAAGTCTACCATGCAGCTTGCCTGATTGAGTCATCATTATTAGGAAATGTGCAGATAATCATGTCATCATGTGTCTGCTCTATCAGTAGTGTATATCAGTTAACCTGAGTTTAATGGAAGGTTGGATAAAATAAGAATGGAATAAGGGTAAGCGTGGGATAGGAATAGATCAGTGGTTTTCAAAACATAAATAGGTAAATTGTCTCTGGACCACTCCAGAGCCAAAAGTATACATTTCAATTGAATAATGCCTGAGCTTGTTATAATTTGTTGCACGTAGTATCGTGCAATGAATGAAATCAAGTCCTTAACAGTCATGATTTAATTTAAATATTTCTATTAGCTATTTATTCAAATATCTTCTTACATTTTATGGACTTTTGAAATACTGTATTATTGAAATATATTTTAATACATTTAACAAAGGCATTCTATTTATATTTTAAAACATTTTCCCATGGACCACCTGCAGGCCTATTATTCCATGGACCACTAGTAGTCCGTGGACCATCGGTTGAGAAACAGTGGTTGTATAGACATGGGATGCAAGTGTTACGAAAGCACTAATCGAAGCCCATATCCCATCCCGACACAACAGTGGTCCCCCCCAGTCAGGGTGGTGGTCCCTTGTTCACAATCAATTGAAAACCCCTGCTGTAGCATATATATTACGTAGTGTGTTAAATATATACTACAGATGCTTCAAGTTATATGCTGCCACTTTGCGACCACACCACAGTTGTGTATATCTGCTAACTTTGATAATATATCTATAGGGACGAACAAGACTTTCAAGATCTCCCATGCTGTCTCAGGTATTTCTGCCTCACAGAGCTATTTATTTCTTATTTAATACAGTACATTTGACACATTCACCAATCTGCAGCAATGTTTGTACAGTACTGTAACTGTACATAATCTATGTCACAATTCAACAATGGGTATACCAAAGCAATGCGGTAAGGATTATAATGTTTCACATATATTATATATATATATATATATATATATATATATATATATATATATATATATATATATATATAAAAACCTTTTCTCCTAAATTCTTTTTCAATTAGCCCTTCACTAAGTCCCTCCCCAACCCATCCTTGTCCAATAGGCACGTTAGCAGCGAAGAAAGTTTTACCTGCATAGCAATGGTATATGCTTTTTTTCAAAAGCTTTGACGCAACATACTAATATATAGCGTAACGGTAGAAAACACCACTGTGTGAAAATAGTAACCGAAATGGCTGCAGTGGTGGCAGTATAAAGTGCACTGGTGGCAATAAGGTGTATATTTTAAAGTGCAGTACAATACTGACAAATAGCAGTATATAAGAAATGGCAATTAAAAATATGAAGGGAATCTGTCTGTAAACTAGTCCTGTTACAGTTTGTCACTTTTTTCAAGTTCAGGAGTCTTATTCGCTGTTTACAGCGATGTGATTCTCAAAGCACTTATTTGACAAACATAATTTCCTTCAATAATCCTTTGAACTGAGAAATCGTTTTTCTAACTCTCATCTCCCTAGGATCGGCTTGGAATGAATCACAAACTACCCTTCATTGTTGAGACGGACAAGGTGGAACACGGGCAAGACATGGGCCACTGGATTCCAAGGAGGGTACCCCTTCTGCACGCAATGGGTAGCCCTGTTCACCAACCCAGCCTGAGCACCACCCAGTTGGGAGAAGAGCTTCACCACATCCATGCCCTCCGACCTCGATCACCCGTTCAGGGATGTAGAGGCCGTAGCCCATCTCCCCAGCTACTTAACACTGACAATCTCTTGTCCTCTCCATTACCCACTCTTCGACATGACACAGACACGAGCCATAGACCATCCAAACTGCTCATCCCTTCTGTACATTGTGTCAGTCCTCTAGACTTGAGCCCCAGGTAATCAATTCCAATCAGTTTTAGCCAGATATTAATTGGTTTTCAGATTGCTCTATAATGATGTAACTCTTATTCCTGTCTCTTCCAGGGTTGTGGATGGAATTGAAGATAATGGGCATGCGTTTCATTTTAATGTAGAGCAGACTGAGTCAAAGACTAATGGAAAAGGTAATTCATTCACAGGCTTCATGGTGCATCAGTGGTAGGCTGCTATAGTTGTAACAATGAATGAACAGTGAAAAACTTGATCAAAAGGATATCTCAGGGGTAAGAGCTTGGCCATTACTTATTCATGTAAAGTTTGTTCAACATACAGAGGAGGAATGTCTGATTCCACGTTTTTGAGACCCAAAACATACAGCGCCTGTACTGTATATGTCTCAAATATCTAGGAACATTGTACTAATAATAATTACTACTTAGATTAATGCAACTCATCTCAGATTTGTACTACTTGATAAATCTTCCACACAAATCCAATTAATTGAAAACACTTTTGTTAACCCATTTGAAGTATTAGACACTAGGCTACTAGACTAAATATAAGCAACATTCATTTTTATTTAACATACTTTGTGTTCTACACCCTTTTATAGACCATTTCCAGATCAGTGCTAACCTGCTTCTGGAGACAGAAGAGGTGAGACAGAATATCGGCAAGCTTAACAATGAGGTACAGTATTTAGTGACCTTAGAGTCTAAAGTAGGCCTGCATAAAACGTGTAGTAATTACAGTTACAGCTGCAGATACAGATGCAAATTTGCAGATGGAAATGTTTGCTTAGAAAGGTAATGTCCTCACTTCAAATTGAATTGCTCTTTCAAATGTTTTATTTTATTGTTTGATAATAGTAGTCTTCCTCATTTTATTTATTTATATGTGAATGATACTATACATGCGTGTGAGCGCGGGTCCGCAACTGGTTCTGGCCCACATCAAGTGACCTTTTGACCAATGCGCCCCTCACCCCAAAATGGGTTCAACAGGCCTGCCTTAGACCAACTGAATGACAGACATATAACACAATCTATGAATAGAAACATTTAACTAGGTGACAAACATTTTTATGTCAAACATTTTGTTCCTCCTTCATATAGTCACACTACTCTACTTTCACAGCTCCTCAAGGGCTGGGTACACTACATACTGTATCTAAAAGCAGGACTCTCAACTTTTTCTTGACATACTTTCAGGACACAAGTTAAATGTGAACAAAATTGTTACAACCAAAGTCTAATGTACTACAGAAAGTGTATGCTCCAATTTTACATGTATAATTTGAAGCAGCTACACATTCCATAGTCTCAAGTTTATTTCTTAGCAATGAGAAGTAGCTTAAACATAAAGTATGGCATTAGAAATCAGAAATCCTTCATTGCCGTCTTCCCTTTTCCTTCCTTTTTTTCTTTACAGATGAGCAACTTGAATCAAGAAATATCTAACCTGGCCAAGGAACTCCGTGAGATGATGCAATTTTTGCAGACCCATGTCACCATGCCGCACTATACCACCCCAGTCTCAACATACCCCTATAGCATACAGATGGCGTCCAGTGCCAGTGTGACAGCTTCCAGTGATTGGCAGACACATGTGCCTTTTAATGTGGCAACAGGGCCTCATCTCCATCACAAGCCAATTAGCCAACCTGACAGAAATGTGTGGGGTCACAGTGGAGTACCCAACAATGGCATAAATCCCACTCAAGGCCAGAGACTTGAGCATTCGCATGGACTGTTCAGTCCTGTGTCATCTTGTGTACACATATGCTGCTCTGACAGAGAAACAACCACTACTCACAGATTACAGAGTCAATGTGGTCCCTTACAAACCTCCAGAACAATACCCAACTCCTCCTACATGACCCAAACTCATGGTCAGGGAGGCCCATCCCTCCTTAGACTTAGCTCTGCCTTTCAAAGCTTCCCAGGGACTTGTCAGGGCCCTCAGGTGGGATGCAAGGCCTCCGTTCCCACTTTGAGCAGCAGATGTCACCTAATGTGTTCTGCAAGAAACCTCAGCCAGTCCTATCCCTCGCTGAGTGTGCAAGCCAACTCTGATCTCACACAATCTACCAACTCACCAACACCCATCCATGTCTCTGTCACCCCTACCGGCCATCCAGAAGTCCACACTGCCTTTAGCTCCCTGTCCGCCTCAGGGGTCTATACCTCAGCAAGCACAACACACAGCCAGGCCCCCCTTGGTTCTATCAGTGGTCCAAGACAGAATGATCTGGTAGGATGCAGCCCTATCCACCAGACAGAGAAGCTACTATACAGTACAGTGCTGGGGTCTTCTACTGGAACAGATTGCATACTTCCTAAGCATCCAGAGAGGACAGATAAAGAGGTTGTAGATTCAGAGACTAGCAGCAGTAGGCCTACTCCAACTGTAGAAGTTGGACCCATTTAGGGTGTGGACTGTGGAGGGGACATACCCTGAAGAAGACCTATATTGTATCAAATTGTTTCAAAAAATGTTATTGCATTGTGGCTACGAGCTGTGCGAACGCTTTTCTTTGCAGTTATTTATCTCCCGTGGTCAGCTCCTCCTCACTACTGGTGTGCATTCCTGTTCTATTGTTTGGGTGACACAAGCCTGACACTTATTGCATACATCGAAACAATACTGCATGAATAATGACATGTCAGTGACTACAATGACTTTCACACTGTATCAGTTTCCTTTCTTTCTGAGCCAGTCACAGAGTATTATTATACTAATAATAATAATAATGATAATAATGAAACAACTGAACACTGTATGTACCTGTTTCTGTTTCGCATATATTGTGCAAGTGGGGTTTATTGTTTTTTAATAGTCATCTTTCAATGCTTGGTGTAGGCTTCTGCGTAGATCTCTAGCGCCACTCAGTGGTGAATAACCGTAAAAACGTCTATTGCTCAATGGTTTATAATGGTTTGGTTCCACACAATCCACAACATTCAGTGCAGCGAAACAAGCATTGATTATTCCTAGATGTTTCACTCTGGTGGTTATCGATAAAAGTGAGAAAAGAACATAATCGTTGATCAAATAAAAAGGTATTAAACAAACTTTCACCAAAGTCATGTTTTCTCTCACACTTCATCATAGTTAGCTAAAAAATTGATACATACGGACGGTAGCCTATATCAATTATAAATATCCGATTAGAGCTAAACGAGCTCAACGATTTCTTATTTTTTATATAAAATGAAACAATCAACGGGGGGAATCGGGGGATGGTTTAGAAAATGTGGACTTGCAGAAATCAATGTTTATCCATGAATGTAAAGTGCGTTCCCAGGCAGTTCTTCTGACGACAAAAAAGCAACTTTACAAGCTCACGACCCTTCGCATCCCCGACACGTCGTGTGCGCGACACCGCACTGCGAGGCACCATATAAATGAAGTGTGTGTCTCATTGGTTCAGAAACCCTGCTGACAAGGTTCCCGGAAAAGTCACTAACCGGAAGGGAAGAAGAACAGAGTACCGATGTGTGGTCAGCGAAAGCGAAAGTGTTTTTTAAGAAAGAAAAACAATTTACATGTGTGGACGCAGAGTACAGCATCTTGCAATGGGTCTGGTCCACAAGATTCGATACTCCACCAAGATACCCATGTACTTGTGTAGATACTTCCTTAATGTTAACGAAGTCCACACCCACAACACCAGAGGGAGTGCAACGAACCATGTTCAACCCAGATTCGGCACAAACAAGGGACTAAATTATTTTCGCTCCTATGCCACCAAAATGTGGAACGCCCTACCAACAGTCATTAAGACATGTGAATCCCTTGACTCCTTCAAAACCGCTCTCAAAGGGCACCTACGGATGGCTGCAATTCGAAACTGGCCCCCGTAAAATCTGAATCCCCCCCCACCCCCTTTTTCTCTCACTGTATATGTTTCTTTTCCCTTTTTACCTCCATTATGATGAATTCCTGTACTGTTCTTTGTCTATATAGAAGTGTCTATTTGTACGTCTCTAAATGTTTTGATGAATTGAACATGGTGGACCCTATTGGAAACAAGTGTAATGCTTAATTGGGTCGTCCACTCACAGTTAACAGCCTTTGTATTGAGTTTGTGCTTGAAATGTACTGTAATTCTGCAAACTGTTAATACAATTTTCAATCAATCAATCAAAGTATATCCTTGAAGGAAGGATAATCCTTCCTTTCAGCAACTCTTTGCAAGGAGTCATTGCAAAGAGTTGCTGAAAGGAAGGAGTCACTCATGTTAAATCAGATTCGACGTAGTAATAATAATAACAATAATATAATAGCTTTTATTTATAATGCACTTGACATTTGGGAAAATAAAACAATTAGAAACGAATTGCCTGTAGGCTGTAAATATCCACAACAGATTCATATCATACAGCGGTGAGAGCCGCGGGCATCATTTCGTTCCACAACAACGTAGGAGCAACAGGGGGAATTGCTTCGGGCTATGCCGACAACGGGTAGCCACACAAGGGTACATCTCTGTTGCTGGCCGCTCCCAAGGCGAGACAACACGGTTCTCTGAATTCTCCGACATCGTTGTGGGATATTTTTAAATAGGCCGTTTTATGATTAATTGACCACATATATGAAGCTTAAACAACTAAATACTCCCGTAAAATAACTTGAAAGTAAATTCCGTGGCGTAAAAAAGTAGTTTTAAGAGGTCTAAAAACACTGCGGTGACAACAGTAATGGCTGCCAGTCGGGAACGCTCGGCTCCGCTCGGCTCCGCCCAGCTCCACTCGGCTCCGTGGGCCCTATGCCCCCTCCACGGGGTAGTGCCGCAGCCCTCCCCCATCCTACCTAGTGTCAAGTATACGAACGCGTACCGCACCTTGTAGGCCCGGTGAACCCCCTGAATTGGGATCCGTGTGTGTGTGGTGTACAGTGTACACTGGCAAAACCTGTTTCCTCTCTAGACACTTCCTACTGTATGTGTGTTAAAACACAGTCGACCATTTTGACACAACAACGACAGAGAGCTGAACACTACGTGTATATGGACTCCATTTTGCTGCGTTGGATTAAAGCCTAAAAGTTAATATCGGGTAAGTGTTTTAATCACTTTACTGGAGTTTTTTTTTTGTGGCTTTCGCCTTTATTTTATATTTTTTATGGAGTGACAGACAGTAGGCTGACAGGAAATGGGGAGAGAGATGGGGGGGAAGACATGCAGTAAAGGCCGTCGGGATTGGGAGTCGAACCCGCGGCACACTGCCAGACTGGATTACCAGCCAAGGTGCCTGGACCACTGAGCCATGGCCCAGGCCGTATTATACTGTTTTTAGGGTGTTGAGACGGTCATAAAAGTTGAACAATGAAGTTTCGCTCCTTAATTATTCTGCCTACACTTCACTGGTGAACAGAAATAATCAATAAGAAATAGACTCGGTATCCTGATTGTAAAAAAGTAATTCTGACTGTAAAGAGAAATTAAAAGTAAGTCATTTAATGAACAGAAATTAAACAAGAGATTCCAATGATTGTTCTCAACGGGCCTGAAAATTGACGCCCTAACTGGGCTCTAACTGGGCTCTAACTGGGCTCTAACTGGGCCCTAACTGGGCTCTAACTGGGCTCTAACTGGGCCCTAACTGGGCTCTAACTGGGCTCTAACTGGGCTCTAACTGGGCCCTAACTGGGCTCTAACTGGGCTCTAACTGGGCCCTAACTGGGCCCTAACTGGGCTCTAACTGGGCTGACCCGAGGCCCGGCCTGGCCCAACTCATTTGCATACATTTTAGGCCCGGCCCGATGACCCCCGTCGGGTCAGGTCGGGTTCGGGCAGCATTTGAAAACGCTGGTTGTTTGACCCTTTGAAGCTTCAAACAAAGGTGCTTATTGGTCCAAAACCTGGACGTGTCTCAAAGAATGACCCCTAGCTCGCCCCTCGCTCTCATTTCTGACTTCCTCTCCCCTCTAGCAGCCTCTCTCTCTCCTCCTCCCTCTCTCTTTCTACCCCCCCTCTCTCTCTCCCTCACCCTGATATTGATATATGAATATGATATTTGAATTAAGTGAAATCACTGAAGATAAAGATAAGATAAAGATACCTTTAAGCATTTTTGTTAAATGTTTTCTTTTTTTAAAGATCAAAGGTCAAAGCACATCAAGGTGTGTTGCTGTCTTAGTGCCGAACTGCCCTGTATCTGTGTACACGCACGCACGCACGCACGCACGCACGCACGCACGCACGCACGCACGCACGCACGCACGCACGCATGCAAACACACACACACACACACACACACACACACACACACACACACACACACACACGCACGCACGCATGCCAGAAGGCAAGACCCGCCCAATTCATGTCAAATCAATTCAAAGGAGATTTACCCTATAGATCCAAATCTCAGCCACTTGTTCACTCACACTCCATCACTCCAGCATGGCGTTATGGTGGTTCACTCACACTCCATCACTCCAGCATGGCGTTATGGTGGTTCACTCACACTCCATCACTCCAGCATGGCGTTATGGTGGTTCACTCACACTCCATCACTCCAGCATGGCGTTATGGTGGTTCACTCAGTCGATACATAGCAGGGATTTTTGTCCAGTGTCCACTTTAGTTGACTTTAGTCTGGAAATGGGATAGTTTTTGACCTTTCACCTCGCTGTATGGCATGCCAATATTTGTTTTACACCTCTGCTGCTTAGCGGACAGTGTGGTGTTGTAGAGGAGGTCTCCACGGACATGTGCGTATGTCACACTAGTCGATACATAGCAGGGACTTTTGTCCAGTGTCCACTTTATAAAGTCCATGCACTCCAGTGAATAGCATTTATCCATTTAGATAACTTTTTAATTACTTATCTTTACACAGAAACATTACTTATTACTTATTTTTACACAGAAACATAATGTGTGTCCTATAGCATCGTTTAAATGCTTAATTTATAGTTTTAATGTGCGAACTAATCTTTTTTTCAATACTCTAGAGGGTACTCTCATTTTGAAGAGATCGTCCCCCGGAAGTCTTATATTTGCTAGCTTAGATTTGCCAGAAAAACAGTGCCTACCGATGTGTGGTCAGCGAAAGCGAAAGCGAAAGTGTTTTTTAAGAAAGAAAAACAATTTACATGTGTGGACGTTGGGAATACGTGGAGTTTGTATTGGGCGTTTACATCATACTATGTTGTTAGTCGTAGAAGATTTTCCACAGCCTCAGTTAACATTTTGGCCAAACCAGCCATCAGGCAAGTACAGGGATCATTAAACCGCCCGCATCGAGAGTCCGTCCAGCGGTGGACCCTTTTAAATCAACACAATATATAGAGACAAATCATATATAATATAATAAGACTATAATATAACTTTATGAGAGCATTTAGGCTGACCAGCAACGGGAACCAAGAAGAGGGGGGGGGAATCCCCGAGGCTACTTCGTCGCGCGAGCTCCTTTTGACGAATACTGGACAACTTCACTTTCTGACATGTCGGGGTGAGTTGTCTGTACTTTCCGCTGGGGCGAGTTGGGCGAGAAAGTACGGACAGCTCACCCCGAAAGTCTAGACAACTCACCCCGGTGAGTTGTCTAGACTTGTCTAGACGTTGTCTTCACTTTCTGACATTGCGGGGTGAGTTGTCTGTACTTTCCGTGGCACCCATTACAGTAGGCCTAATGAAATTTCGGATCTAACTATCGGTTCCTACAGACGTGCGCAGTCACGGCTAATTATTTATTTATTTAACAGTAAAATCCGGTGAAACACTTGTAAGTAAGGAGTAGAGCGTCTCTCTCTCTCACTCTCTATGCAGCATTGAGGGGGGGGGGGTCGTTTGTGGATAATGTTTGCGCTTCAAAGGCAGAGTCTCACGGCTGTATCCTGCAGGTTCACACTCTATAACAGTGTTTCCCAACCTTTTTTGTCCCAGGGCACACTTTTCATAGCCTAAAAATCTCGGGGCACACCTAGATATACGGGGGGGGTGCATGTGTGTATGTATGTGTATATATATATATATATATATAGTAAAACGTCTTTGATAAACACATTATACTTTTGACAGAGTAAAACGTATTTGAACCCAATATACTTTTAAGAACACACATGACAGCACTCATCAAATAACTCAATATACAAAATATAGCACACACATGTTCAATTTGTCAATGCAAAGTAAATACTTCTAAATAAAAAAAATGTTTTGCCACAATACAATGGTCTTAAACATGAGCAACCACTCAGTTCACATGGGTGTGATTGTTTTTTTTTACATTTTGGGGAAAATATTGCTCTTTGCAATGTGAAATGCCACCGAATTTAAGGATGAATCCTTTTCCTTGTCTTAATTATGGGCCAACTTGTGAAAGCTACATGCTTTTATTGTGAAGGGTCTCAGTTCTTACAGCCTGCAAGCTCACAGCCTGGAGGTGCTGCCACACTATCGAAAGAGCTGCGCACGTTCTCGGCTGCGCGCAGCTTAAATTCCGAGTTTTTAGACAGCTGGTGGATGGAAAAGAAGCTCCACCTCCGCGGACGGCCAGATTTCCGGAAACGCTCTCCTCCGCGCAAAAAGTCCGCGGAGGTGGAGCTTCTTTTCCATCCACCAGCTGTCTAAAAACTCAGAATTTAAGCTGCGCGCAGCTTAAGAAGTGCGCAGTTTAAGACCGTTTTGCGCTAAGGTGTGGAGACGGTGTCACAGCCACAGCCGCGTTGTGCGCGTTGTGAGCTTGTAGATCAGGGGTGCCCAAAAGGTAGATCGCGATCTACCAGTAGATTACAAAGGCTGTGCAGGTAGATCACATGACATGCCCCTAAAGAGTATTTCATTTAAATATATTGAAGAAAAAAAACGATAAAAAAAAAGACATTTCTCCCCCTCTATTTCCCATTCCAAGTGCATTTGTCTTATACTGTACAGAATGTAACACAAACTCTACTATTCCGAAGCCCCCTCAGGTACATATTTTAACTATTTTCAGCAATGGTATAATAATTGATTTGGTGGGTAGATCTTGCCGAGCTACTTTGAAAGTAGCTCTCAAGTCAAAAAGTGTGGGCACCCCTGGGTGTGTAGGATGGGTGACAAATTCCAAATGTACTTTGTCAATGAATTTAGCTTTCTCTCTCCATTCTGTCATAAACTATAGTAAAACCAAACCTAAACAGGGCGGTGGTGGCTCAGGGGGTAGAGTGGCTGGATCATGGATGGTAACTGCAAGGTTGCCAGTTCGAACCCGGGCTCCCCCAGAGTTGGTGTCAAAGTGTCCTTGCACTATATATTTCTAAAACTATGAAACATTTCAAAGATTCCATTTCAGGCAAACATGTCCACTGTAAGATGAACCTAAATAGGTTTGAATGGGGTTTCTATAGGTGTAAGTATGTAGGACTAGTAGCATGCCAAAGTTTGTGCTATTGCCATTGAGAATGCATTGGGCGTTTAAGTTAAATACGGGGAGGAAATATGACAGCAAACTGCCTGTCATATTTTCTCCCTATTCCAAAGCCCCCCCAGGTAGGCCTACATTATATATTTAAACTATTTTCAGCAATGGTACACTTATTTTTTCAGTGGGTAGATCTTGTTGAGCTGGTCATTTTGAAAGTAGATCTCACGTCATAAATGTGTGGGCACCCCTGTTGTAGATCAACTATTTTCAGCATGGAACACGTGTACGACGAAGAATAAATCAGGCATCACTGCGCTTCTGTGGAGGGAGGGAGATATATATTGTTGGCAAAACGAGGCGATCATGTATGGACAGTTGGACACATACGACATACCTCATCGACGCAAAAAATAACAAGCAATTGGAATCTATTTTCCGTGGCACATTATAAACAAGTTTACTTTACCTCCTCAGTGTTTGGGTCGGGACATGTAGGACTGTATGTGTCTGCTGTCTGCGTGGATATGCGCGCTGCGCGCTCCAGTGAAATTGTGCGGATTGAGAAAGATTAGTTAATTTGTGTTGGATAAGGGCTTATTGGTGGGTTTTCCGCTAGATATTAATAAGGAGTGATTAGGGTGTGTTTTAGCGGGGGTTTCGCCTGGAAGGCTCACTCACTTTTAAACGAAGTTGAACGTGAGAAAGTGACGTTCACACACGGCAGAAATGAACGCGTTCACAATGACGTTCATCAGGCAGAAATACAGTACGTTCAGTTCACGTTCAGCCGAAATAGGAACGCGTTCGTGAACTATCGTTCTTTGAACGCGTTCCGGTACATCACTGCACATTTATACAGTAAAGTTGCCAGGTGAGTACAGGTGATTAACATTCCTATGGCCGATGGTCGTTAGAGTCTATTGTTCCGTTGTTGTTGTTGTCGCACGAATCCTGCAGCTCAGTAGCTATTGCTTTCGGGGGAGGGTTAGTGTTATTTTTGGTCAAATCAGGCGGCACACCTGGACACATCAAACGGCACAGTAAAGTGGCGCGGCACACAGGTTGGGAAACACTGCTCTATAAGATACGACGAATTAGACCGTTCCTCAACCAGGAATCAGCCCAGCTCCTAATCCAGACAACTTACTGGCCTACCGGCATGTGCACTTAAGCCTCTCCAACTGATCCAAAATGCCGCAGCTTGCTTGGTCTTCAACCAGCCAAAATTCTCACATGTCTCCCCCCTGCTCCGCTCCCTCCACTGGCTCCCGGTCGCTGCCCGCACAGAATACAAAACCCTGATGCTGGCATTCAAAGCAACCAGAGGTATGGCTCCCCCATATCTTGCAAGTATGATTGAACCCTACAAACCCTCCCGCGCACTCTGATCAGCCAATGCAGGGAAGCTGGAAGTACCCACACTAAAAACGCCGGGACAACGCTCCACACGTCCCAAACTCTTCTCCCTTCTGGCTCCAAAACTGTGGAATGCACTCCCCGTTGCAGTCAGAACTGCAGCATCACTCCCAATCTTCCTCCGTAGTCTGAAAACCCACCTTTTCAGACTCCACCATGGCCCATAGCACTTACCCTACCCCCTTAGACAGCACTTTTTAGACTTAGATAGCATTTGATACAGACTTATAGCATGTTATGTAGACAGTACAATAATTGCATTGTATGTAGTCATAGCACTTCATAGTATATATGTACAGCATAGTATAGTAGTTTATATGTGCAGTGTCATTATATAGATATGTTCTAGCTACGTTCTTAGTTTACGCATGTTTCTTGATAAATGCTTTTTATATGTGATGTATTCCCATGCTTTTGTTCTTGCTTAATGTAAATCGCTCTGGATTAAGAGCGTCTGCTAAATGCCTAAATTGTAAATTAATAATTACTGTGTGTGCAGATATATATATATATATATATATATATATATATATATACACATACATACATACACACACACACACACACACACACACACACACACACACACACACACACACACACACACACACACACACACACACACACACACACACACGACAGAGCTTTACAATGGTGGAGGAAACCATGCAAAGCAGTGAAGGCACCAACATGCACATCGGGAGCAATTAGGAGCTCAAGGACACTTTGACAAAATTGACACTTTTTAAATGGTCGGCGAGTTATCAGATCGTTATGTATTTCACACTACAGGAGTCTTTTTTTATATTCATAAACGGTCAGTGAGCGCTTTATCGCCACTGGAGCTTCCGCACATCTTTCACACACAGCAAGCAAAACCTTGGCGATCAAGCCCGATCTTGCATCAGATCGGGGGTTTTGTCGGAGAGTGCCAAATATCGTGCAGTGTGTAGGGGGCATAACTCTGGAGGAGCCCGGGATCGAACTGGGAACCTTGCGGTTCCCATCCGGCTGTTCTACCGGCCACTCTACACCTGAGCCACTGCCGTGCCATGTGTCCAGAATACATGCTAAAAAAACAAAGCTAAGAAATGAATGGCTTTCTTTCCATCGCCTTCAACATTTACATACATAATCAGCTTTTTTGTCAATGTTGATGCCAAGTTGCCAGCAATGTGTCATCAAGTTCTAGCAGGATTTGTCCCAATGCTCTCTGTGTCATTGATGAATAAGACAAATCTGGAGCCTTTACAGAGTTTAGCAACATTGCAACAAATTGATGACATCATGGGTTAAATTATTTTGCTACATGTTGTATGCAACCCGAACCTTGGTCTGCGATATGAGTGCATTTTAATGATTCACTCATTGCTTTTCCCTGTTGCATTAATTGCTGTGACGTAATGTGATCAGCCCAGTACTGTGATACTTTTTTTTTATCCCTGTTTATCGCACATTTGTAAATCCATGGGTCTTCTTTTTCTACATGGTCTACTGGAGTTAAGTAGAAAACACTGTCTAGTAGTACCCAGGGCTATGGAAATTAGGAAAGCCTATAAACTCATATAAAATCGTTTTTCTCTCCTACCTTCCATGCTTGCTCCCTCCATAGAATGTTGTCTGATCTGCTTTGGCATTCAGAAATGCAGTTTGTTGACCCGGTAAACAAAATGGCTTTATTTGCTGCTCTTTTCTGCCTCAATGGTGTGTGAAAAATTCCATCAGCATTCCCTCTGAAGAACCGTGCGTGCGTTGGTGTGTTTGCCTGTATAGTCCAATTCTTCAGCCAGGCCAATAACTGATGTCTGGTTGACCTTTTTCATCTCAGTGTTTACCGTCACTCACAAAATTATGCACTTATTGTTTTAAACATTATTTTCTTTGCTGTACAATTACAATTTAGGCACGCTCTTAATCCAGAGCGATTTACATTAAGCAAGAACAAAAAGCATGGCAATACATCACATACATAAAAAGTATACATATATACTATAAAGTGCTATGACTACATAAAATGCAATTCTAGTGCTGTCTATGTAACATGCTATAAGTCTACATAAAGTGCTTATCTAAGCGGCTAGGGCAAGTGCTACGAGCCATGATGGAGTCTGAAAAGGTGGGTTTTCAGACTACGGCGGAGTCCCAGTCCCAAGATTGGGAGTGAGGCTGCAGTTCTGATTTGTAATGGGAAGTGCATTCCATAGTTTTGGAGCCAGAAGGGAGAAGAGTTTGGGAGTTTGGTCGGTGAGGTAGGAGGAGAACCACTTTAGTGCCGTCCCACCGATGCCCACTGTATTTTGATAGCGACGGTGAGATAGAAACAGGAAAAGAGGACAGAGAGCAGGGCAGTGACGGAACAAATAGTACGGCCAGCCCAGAGTGTTGAACCTGGGCATGTTGAAGAAGGTATTGTATGCACATGTGGTAAGCGCCTAGGTGCCCTGCCCCTAACCAATTTGGCTATAAGGTCATTCCAAGATTATATTTTCTACAGGTTTTCAACCATTTTAATTTCATGGTCCACTATTTATTCAGTATTTGAGCCACGGACCACCATTTGATGAGGTTTGGCCTCTCAGACCCAAGACTTTGAATATTTGGTTGTCGCTGGATAAGATAAATTTCACTTTGACATTTAGCATTTTAAGTAATTTCAAATTCAAACATGGCTTTGCTCTCCCGTCACATGCTAAAGATTAGGCCCAGCCCAGACATGGGACTGAGATAAAGCCCAGAGCGAGTCAACTCAGGTCTGAATGTCTCTGACCTAGCCTGACTCACTGTAATGACATCTCTTTACTATTCTGACATACTCATTCTCTGTCATTACTCATTATGTAATTCTCTGTCATTTCCTCCTCACAAATAGCTGTTGTTAACTCTGTTGTACATCAGACAAGTGTAATGTAATAACACCTTTTATACTTTTTGTTGTACAATGTTTCTTCTTGTCAGTCACTGTCTGACATGGTGGATTATTATATTGTTGTCTGTGTGCCATTGGCCTGCATTTTATTTTTCCAGTGAAAAAGTTGAGGCAACTAATGTGTTCTGCAATCTTCACTTCCTGATATGAACTGAGCCGGGTTTCCTGTCTCTGACCAAGCAGAAGCTGATGGACCTCATGTGCATCACTCAACTGAAATGGAGTTGGATTTAAAGTGACAATCCATTGCTTTTTATTTTGACCAATCTGGTTAACGGTTTGATTCTTTGACAACCATACATTGCAAATTTGCAACTAAAAAGTGCCATCCAGGGCATTTTGCCCCTTCCTAACTGAAGGGGGGCCCCCGATCATTCTGTACCCCTGACACTGTCAGCCCTCCTCCTAGCTCCCCGTCACCTTTTTGCGTAATGTATATTGGTCATCTATTGTATTATTGATTCCTGATCCATTTTCAGTATGAGAAAAAGAGCCTTAAGTTTTGAAATATATATTGAAATTTATCATTAGAGAACTTGGATGCAATGTGATTTAATTCATTATCAAAACAAAGTTAACAAATAATAAACAATAAAAAAACATTCACGCTGCTGGTCTTTCCCTGGCGAAGGTAGTGTAGAGCTTATCTGGCCATGAGGCAGGTACATGCCACCTCTTTCATGTTCTTGTTCCTGACTGTTTTTGATGGTGATTGAGAAAGCCAGCATGACAGAATCTTAGTCCTGGTGATGTGCTGTGCTGTTTGAACCAACCTCTGTGTGGTTGTTGTGAGTAGAGCATTCTTTGCCAAGCCGTCTACACTCTACACATTAAAGTTGTAGACATTAAAGACATTAACCTTTTTGGCTTCTGGGTAAAACCTGTAATATTTCCATTTATCATCACCACATACCATACCATTGGATGGCGGGCAAGCTTTCAGTGATACCACATGCTGTTTCAAACAAGCAGAGGCTCTTTGCAGCAACACTTTGCCAAAAGTAAATAACGATTAAATGATAACGCCGGCATCTTATCTTTTGTAGTCAACCCTTACCCTTGTGCAATGTAAGTTTCGAACTCATTGCCATTTCATGAAATGTTTCTGTTTCAGTCACCATGCTTATGATATATATTTATTTTGTGGGCTAATATGATAGCTCAGGGTTTGTCACTGACAAATTGTCGGTCTCATACTGATTTTAATCATATTGTACTCGTGTGTGTGGAATACTTGTAAGAAGGAATGACAAACTACATTTGAAAGTTAGATTCTGGTTTCTGGATTACCAACTAGACCTAATCGTGACTCATGAGTTGGGTTTTGACTGAGGCTGTGATACTCGTCAGATAACACCCCCCCCCCCCCCCCCCCCCACTTTCTGAATATTGCGGCACTCCAAAAAAAAAAAATACAATACTTTAGTCGTTTGGCATAGAGCCATCATCTCTACGCTGAAACGTCATAGTTGGCAAACTCTAAAATGTAATTATGAAACTTGATTGATAATAATGACCATCTGAAGATGCCTACACATTCCCGATGCAGGGCAGAAGATGGAGTAGTTAGGATATGTTTGTGTAAAGAGCGTAGTGCTGCACGATTCTGGCTCAAATGTGAATCTCGAATTTCTTTCACAAGATTCTCACACAAATTTTTTTCCTGAAAATATTTATTAAAAAAACAAGCAAAAGCATAAGAGTAACTAAAATGAATTTGACCTCCAACTAGTGCTGCATGATTCTTCACAAAATGAGATTGCATAGGTGCGATTCTAGATCTCGATCTTTTTTTTAATTAATTGGGCAGCACTAAAAGAGTGCATTTCCTGTGATCAATGACCATACAGCTCTGATACATAATCAGTAACTCTTGGATAGCATTGTTCCTGCATTCCTTTGTCACTGCTTAAACGTTGGAAAACATGAGAGCAATACTTTACTCACTCGCAAAATGTCAGCTGATACACATCCATCACATGAGGGACTCGCTTGCCAAATACATGTACAAGCTGACTGAAGGTGTTGAAATGTGAAGCCTTGTAGATCTGTTCTTTTTGGTGAGTGAGTGGGCTCTGAGCTGGCACTGTCCTATTATGGAATATGGATTGGAGTATAATTTGGCTTTATCAAGATCTTAAACCCCTCGTTGTAGAGTGTTGCCATGTGGTACTGTGATGATGCCAAATCACTGCTTGCAAATTATGACTCCTTTTGTAAAATCACACAGCAGGTATGTGCTCCTTTTTAAGCACATCCTCGCCACAGAGCTTTTTCTTGTCACAAATTTCTTTAGGTTGAAAAACACTGTCATGCGTAGAATACGCTGGTCTGTTTGAGGCCCAATGTTCGAATGCTGCGCACAGGACTCTTATTTATTTATGTACTCTCTCTCTCTTCCAGCTTTCATCGGTGAGGCATCTTCTCTGGTTTGCAGCCTGGACTATACCTGGCCTTGCCTAGCTCAACCAGCCTTTGTCCGGGCTTTGTCCGCCCCTGTACTAAGCCCAAGGGGCCAGTGAGGCGCTCCAACGTTGAAGCTCTGGGCCCTAGTGGTAAGAGGAAGGACTGCAGGCGTTCCCGTGCACGGACACGTAGGACCATCACTCCCTACGTCACCCATACGTCACCCCGGACCTCAAATTTGAGGTCCGGAGGAGGTACTTCCGGCAGTCTTCCGGGTGCTTCAAAACGCCACTGAGCAACTTCATCGAAATGAATAGCTTGGGGGCGGGGCTAGTGCTCCAGTTCGGTCTCTATCCTTTATATACTCTATGACTAAGCCTTAGCCTAGAGTCAACTGGGACTTTCTCTTTCTCTTCCTCCAGTGAAGCTCTAAGCACAGCACTATGGCAGGGCGAGGACAGGCACGAACCAACGGCACAGCAGCAAGCAACAAGATCTGCCAGTTCAAGCTAGTGCTGGTGGGAGAGATGGGGGTAGGCAAGTCGAGCTTGGTGCTGCGCTTCGTCAAGGGCCAGTTCCATGAGTACCACGAGAGCACCATCGGAGGTGAGCGCCTTCCAAATGTATTGTGCCTTTGATGGAATCAGAGTGACAACTAGCTTCTCACATGTCTAATCCTCTCTGCCTGGCATGTACACATGTACAGATGAGCCTTCTTTTTTTTAATATGGTATACTATTGTAATCTTTATTGAAATTCTATCAAATATATATATATATATATATATATATATATATATATATATATATATATATAGTAGTATTCACATATATATTCAATTTAAGAATTATTCAGCTCTCCAACCACCCCCCTACTGAATGGGTTTGTCTCCATCAATCATTCAGCGTTGCATCTTCTGTCATTCTGAATCTTGTCATGGAAAGTGCTGCAGCCCCAGTTCAGTTACGATTAGGGATGAAAATGTATCATTTTATTGATGCCACCAATCATGCCATTTGCATTATTGATTCCTGATCCATTTTCGGTAGGAGAAAGAGTAGGCCTACACAGGTTTTGAAATGGCTCAGAAATGTATGTGTTTAACTTTGAATGCCATTCAATTGCATCCTTCCTAACTTTGTTTCTCAAAGAAACGACTGTTCTAATGAGGTTGAACTGAACTCTGATTGACTGCATTAATTTAATGAAAACATGTCAAATATGTGGTTTCTTGATGAAATGTTGTGTTTCAGTTGAATTTAAACAGGTCCCATGTTATGCACATAGGATGTAGTAACATCAGGGTGGGAATAATAAGTTTTGTTCCTGGGGTGAGTTTGCATGGCCCTTTGTTATCATAATTGATGCTGCAGGACCAAGTTTTGGTCCAATTGGAAGGTAGAAGGTAGCCTACATTCATTTTATGTATTCATTTTATCACGAAAGAATCCAGAAAATAAAAAGGCTGCAAGTTTAGATTGTTATTATTCAGTTACCTTTTGAAGGCAGCGATGAATGTGGTTACTTCAAACGGGAAGGAAGGAGACAACAATGGGGGGTTCCTGGGCCTGGTGTAGACCAGTGAAACTTATATGCCTAGGTGGTGATGACCAAATAAATGTCCCTTTTCACCCAAAAAGGAAGTTTTCTGTAGAATCATCCCGTTCTGCCTAAAGTAGCATTATGCTTGTAGTTCAGATTCATGGGGAGTTAAAACGAATATTTTTTTTGTAGAAGTGCCTAGTAGCCTACAACTACAAAGTCAGCAATGCTACAGGGCAAATTGAACATTTGTGTTGTCAAGTCTCAGTCTTGGCCTCCTGTTTAAGCTGGCGGCAGACCCAGGCATTGATTAGCCCTTTCCCTGATATTTCCCACTTGGTCTTTCCAAGAATGTGTCGCTATTTAACTTACCTGGTTAAAATGAAACATAAAAGGTCCATTTCATACAAAATAGCAGACCTACAATCTCACAACGTATCGCATCCGCTTGTTGGTCTGCTACAAGTATGAATCGAGTTTAAATGGGTAAATGTCCAGTATCTTAACAGTTTATCTGGAAAACGTTCGCTCTATTAATATTTACTGCTGTTTTAACAAGTAATAGTCTATTTTCAACTAACATTTTATCCCTATAGAATCCCATATCACACAATCTATGAATAATGGTGGTGGGGGGATGTGGGGCAGGATGCTTGGTGCTTACACTGGCCAAAGACTTGAAACAAGTCAGCATTTCTTTCCTCTAGTTAACTTGTGGTCAGCTGCCTGCTCGGTCAAAGGTCACAATTCGGTATACACTATCTCCATAGTCATGTGATCAACACAGATCTGCACAATTTCCCATGTTCCATCCTGATTGGCTAAAATTGGCTTCCAAAGCTCACATGATTGGTCCGTTTCGAACAAAATGCCACAAATCACAAACAGTGTGCAATTTCCGTGAAATTATA
Source organism: Electrona antarctica (assembly GCF_951216825.1). Lineage (NCBI taxonomy): Eukaryota > Metazoa > Chordata > Actinopteri > Myctophiformes > Myctophidae > Electrona > Electrona antarctica. Next base: position 32,484,280 of record NC_136795.1, read on the forward strand.
CACGCACATTTCCACTAGGCCGAGGACGACATGCCACTCATTCTTTTCCGAATCAGCCTCATGGTGGCGATATAACAGGCCAATTCCTGTTTTTAGCTATAACTTCATCAATCTGTATACAACTTATGTATGATTTATCAGATTCTACACTGATTGGCTAACATTGCCTTCTAAAGTTTTCAGGAGTGGCCCGTTTCGTTCAAAATGCTGCACATGTCCTGCTCATCCACAATTCTATCCTCAGAGATTCTATGAGTGATCTGGCTCTGCATTTCCTCAACAAAATGAAGAACATTGTTGCAAAAAACAAACGAACAAAAAAACATGTTTATATTACTCCTAAACATTTTGCCAAACATCACACACACTCCTATCCTCCTGGTGGAGACCTGTGCCCAGAAGGGCACTTTTTCTAGTTAGTATTATTTTCATCACATACAAAAGGTGTATTCACTCATGGGGATATTGGCCTTGACAAAGTTTGTCTGGATTTTAACTTTGGGGTTACAAACATTCTGTATTAAAACATATTGATGGTTCTGTGGAAAAGTAACTAAATGTATTTATTCCCATGATTTTATGAACGACTCTCATAGGGAAATCACCCAATTACTCCTATCTGGCATAGGCATCGGCCGCTACGGCATCTCAAAGTGATATCCCACAAATTCCATCGCCAGTGGGAACACTGGCAATGTTTAATTTCTCTGGCTTAGGTCTGTTCTGTTTTTTGTTTTTGTCATGTCAAGGTATCTGCAATTATTGCGAACGCAGTGAGCATTTACTATGAGACCCAGCAGATCACGTCTGTGTGTCTGTGTGTGTGTGTGTGTGTGTGTGTGTGTCTGTGTGTCACGCTGTAACACCACCCGCCCACCACCAGAGGGCGCAGCTGTATCACACACAAAAACACACACACACACACATGCACGCACACACGCACGCACGCACGCACGCACGCACGCACGCACGCACACACACACACAAAAAACTTAACTTAAAAAAAAACTTAACTTAAAAAAAAACTTAACTTAAAAAAAAAACTTAAAAAGGAAAAACGCACACACACAAAACGTAACTTAAAAAAAAACTTAACTTAAAAAAAAACTTAACTTAAAAAAAAAACGTACAAAGGAAAAACGCACACACAAAAAACTTAACTTAAAAAAAAACTTAACTTAAAAAAAAACTTAACTTAAAAAAAAAACTTCAAAAGGAAAAACGCACACACACAAAAAACTTAACTTAAAAAAAACTTAACTTAAAAAAAAACTTAACTTAAAAAAAAAACGTACAAAGGAAAAACGCACACACAAAAAACTTAACTTAAAAAAAAACTTAACTTAAAAAAAAAATTTAAAAGTTAAAACGCACACACACAAAAAGCTTAACTTAAAAAAAAACTTAACTTAAAAAAAAACTTAAACAAAAAACTTTAAAAAAAAAAACCTAAAAAATAAACACGCACGCACGCACACATACACACACTAAAAAAAACTTGAAAAAACATTTAATTTAAAAAAACTTAACTTAAAAAAAACCTTACGTAATTTATTCTAATTGTTGTTATTGCAATTTACGAGCTGCGTTCGCTTCCCGCGTTTGCGCGTCTTACTTGTCTTGTTTACATATTACATTGACTCTTCCTCCCCTTTCCAGCCTGGAGGTCTCATCTAAGATCTAGCTTTTTAAATGAAAAAGGTTTAATTACAAATGGCAATCATGTCAAGTGAATTGTTTGTTTAATAAAAGGTTTGATTGAATAATTGATTAACATCACTAGATACAAGTAGTACAGTCAAAGTTATGCTAAAAGGATAACCCAAAAATCTGCAGGGGCTTGTTTCCATTGTGGTCCATCACCAGGTTAAAACTCTTATTCTGATAACAATCATTGCTATTGTGTCAAATGGAACCCATTCATCTGCTTCAATCGTTCCAAATGTTTTATCACTTAATTTCTTTACTCTTTACTAAAGAGCTGGAGAGATTGGTCGGGCTTTGAATTGCTATGGGTAAAATAAAGGTACAATGTGCTTTTTAAAAAATATATCCCACGATTTGTAACCCATTTTTCACCCATCAATGTCAATTATCGAATGTGAAGGGGAATCGATAATTACTTACTGAATGTAGTTGCACTTTCACTTGTAAGTCACTAGACTGCATTGCATGTTAAACTGGTTTTTGTATTGTCTTTTTCGGCAGCTGTCTTCCTCACACAGACGGTATGTTTGGATGACACAACAGTTACGTTTCAGATCTGGGACACAGCGGGACAGGAGAAGTATCACAGCCTGGCTCCCATGTACTACAGAGGAGCCCAGGCTGCCATCGTGGTCTATGACATTACCAACACAGTAAGTTACCTGGCATGTAACATATTGACCAACACGGTAGTTCTCAAACATTGTCAAGGAAACCTTATTTATTTGGACGCCCATCTGATTTTTTTTTTTGAGATCCCATAAGGGATAAGATAATATTTGTGTTAGACATTGTCAAAATGAACAGATTTTGCTGCCATGTAGTTTGTAACAATCCCAGGAACTGGAGGCAGAGACGTAGTGCAAATTCCAAGGCTCCAACTTTAATAGTAATTTAACACTATTTTACAAACAATGGACCTGGCTTCACCGTAGTCCGTAACTCTTAGAACACACACAACAGCATTCCTCACAGCACATCCACATAACATCTGTCACTCACTTCCCCAGTCCCGGAAGTCCCACCCCACACTCACTTCTATTGGCTGTAGCCGGCCGCTATAATATTCATAGCTACAATATTCATAGACTCACGTAGCCACAGAATACAAAACTCTGATGCTGGCATTCAAAGCAACCAAAGGTATGGCTCCCCCATATCTTGCAAGCATGATTGAACCCTACAAACCCTCCCGCGCACTCAGCCCACTCAACTCAACCAACGCAACCAACGCAGGAAAGCTGGAAGTACCCTCACTAAAAACGCCAGGACAACGCTCCACACGTCCCAAACTCTTCTCCCTTCTGGCCCCAAAACTGTGGAATGCACTCCCCGTTGCAATCAGAACTGCAGCATCACTCCCAATCTTCCGCCGTAGTCTGAAGACCCACCTTTTCAGACTCCATCATGGCCCATAGCACTTATCCTACCCCCTTAGATAGCACTTTTTAGACTTAGATAGCATTTGAAACAGACTCATAGCATGTCATGTAGACAGCACAATAATTGCATTGCATGTAGTCATAGCACATCATAGTACATATGTATAGCATAGTATAGTATATATGTATAGTGTCATTATATAGATATGTTCTAGTTACGTTCTTAGCTTACGCATGTTTCTCGATAAATGCATTTTATATATGTGATGTATTCCCATACTTTTGTTTTTGCCTAATGTAATCTGCTAAATGCCTAAATTGTAATTGTAAATTGTAAATTGCAAAGGACCTTTGCTCATATAATTGTGAAGTTGAAGTTGTATGTGAAAGTTGTATGATTATACGTATTGAGTGTATTTTGTGTGCTTTTTTCTTCGTTTTGTTTTTAGGATACATTCACACATCGGAAAGATTCCTGTGCAAAGAACTGGGTGAAGGAGCTCCGACAAGCCAGTCCTAATATTGTCATTGCATTGGCAGGGAACAAAGCAGATGAGGCCAACAAAAGAGATGTAGATTTCCAGGTACATAAAACGTACCGAGTACAGTATTTGCTATCTAAATAGACATTTATCTATCTAAATAGTTCATTATACTGTAGTTGTTTTAGGAGAAGCCTAATAACAGGCAATATTAATGCTACTGAAACTTACATTTTCTTTAATGAAATTCCTAGACAATAACGTCTTCAAACTGCCTGATAGCAGTTTCCAAATGTATCTGCATCTTTATTGTTTTAGGAAGCACAATCGTACGCAGATGACAACAGTTTGCTCTTCATGGAGACCTCAGCCAAGACTGCTATGAATGTCAATGAGATTTTTATGGCCATAGGTAAGCGCCTTACATTACTATGGGACATTGATCCATCATATTATATTTCTAAAGTACATAAATGTTTGCTCATTTTCCATACATCTACCTGGTCTGTGCTCTTTAAAATAGCCAAGAAGCTTCCGAAGAATGAGCCCCAGGGGGGTGGAAGTAGTGCTGGTGGACGTGCCAGAGGCGGCGTGGACCTGCAGGATACTGCACCACAGGGCGGTGGAGGTAGCAAGTGCTGTGGGGGTGGAAACTAACTAAAGTACTGAGTCAATTGATCCAAGCGACCTACAGTATCAACCAACCTGACCAGATATCAACCAGCTGACACACGCATCCCATTGGTCAAACCAATCCATGGACAGACCAGCTTCTACCTGGTACCAACCAACCAACCGTCTGGCAGACCAGTGCTATTGGCGAGTAGACTGCCAGACACAACTGATGAACCGATCGACAGATAAAATAAATAGACCAACGCACTAATTTACAGAATAAAGTTTAAAAACCCCCACCCCAAGACGTACCAACTCAAGATCTCTTGATTGACAATGGACATTTGACAACAACCACCAAAAAGGCCCTATGGAAGGAGAAAAAGATCAATCAGTACCGATCGCACTTAATGGAGCAATCTGCTCATCTTTGGTTCTCTGTATTTCTGTAAAGGAAAAAAAATCAAATCAAAAGCATCTGGAGGGAATTTAAAAAAAATTAAACAGGTTTGTTGGCCCTCACCTTTCTTTCCTACTTACTGTTTTTTCTATGTACCATAAATTACTCCAGTATTTTGATCATAAGCTGATGTCACTGTTAGTTTGGTGGAAGGTGCATGCAGCGTTCCTTCACTTTTCCTCCTTGTTCCCTGTCGGCTTCCTGGAAGAAGTGAAGAGAGGGTTCCAAAAAGGAGAGGGGGCTGGACAGCCATTTCCTTCTAGATAGCGGCTGTATAGATGAACTGATTTATTACATTGTTATATTGTTATCACTATTGTTATTACTTCGACTTTTTGACAAGTTATTCAGAATGATTTCAAAGCATAGGGACACCTAATGCTTTACAATTAATCCAACAATATACAGTAAATAGTGCATTATTAACATTGTCACCAATAAGTCAATTTAGCATTAATGTAATGTTCTTTAATCATCCATGTACAATGACAAATGCGTAAAGCAAGATTTGTATTCTTGACCAAAATCACAAATGTGTATTGAAAACATGTTGCTGTCTTTGTATTATCCTTTTTTTCCCCTAACTTGTAACCAATCAATAGTTATTGTCAATATCTTCCCAATCTCTACATGTTTCCTCATCAGTTTTTTTTTCTTTTCCTGATCTATAAGTCATCTTTGTGAATTCAGATGTTTATTAAGTGCACTGGCTCTGTCTTGTCATCTTTGTGAATTCAGATGTTATCTCAAACTACTTTTTATGCTTACCTTTTTCTCTTATTTTTACTTTTCATATCAGGGAGGGATCGCTTTGACCAGTGTTGTCATCCTCTGTTATGACATCAACAACTAGCACAACAGTACCTTCACAGCAGCCACTACTGTGAGGCAGGGGACATGGGGAGGGTGGGGTCATGTGGTATAAAATGCAAAAAAAAAAAGAGAAAATAAATTGTAATTTTACCAATAAACAAGGGGAAGGTATTTGCTGTTGCTTGTAAGTCTGGTTATTTAACTTGACTCAAATATTGGCATAAAATATTGTTAATGTGCTTGACGCGTGTGTGTGTCATTGTGTATATTCCTGCACTATACCTGCATCCAGTGATCTTGGTACAATATAGAAATTGATCTATTGAAGATTCTGACGTTCAAATGTACACATTTTTTTGTTTTGATTGTATTGCTGTATTGTTGTATTGTGCTTTCTGCTTTGGCAATGTAAACGTATGTTTTCTCATGCCAATAAAGCCCTTTGAATTGAATTGTGTGTGTGGTGTAATAACATGTCAGTATTGTCACCCTCAGGCCAAAATATCAGCTTTTTACACAAGATATCCCAGGATGAAAGCCTGATGAGCTTTCTTCTAGGACAATTTCCATTTGGGTGTAAAGAGCTAGGTGCAGCTGCTAGCTTGGCTGTTATAGTCATATTGCTATGAGTCCCACAGAGCTTGTTTTAACAGAAAATGGCTTGTCATTGCATCAGCCTCAATATCTTTATTTTAAACCAACTTTCAGAGATTTCATAAATGTATTTGTTTAATCTGTGAATCGAAGTTGATGGCTTGTGCCAATGCATATTTGTTTTTAAACAGCTGAAATGCCAGTTGTGTCCAGAGACATGTAACAGTGAATCCATGTTATCAGTATGGCCAAAGCCATAACTACAGTAGGGAGGCCCTAAATTAGTAAATAAGAAGCCAAAATGCTAAAACAACCCCGCCATGCTTAGCTGCACTGGCTCGAATATAGAAATTAGATCTGGGCAGGCACAATGGTCAGATGCATTGCATTTGTCGGTCTTGCCAACACCCTACCTATACCTACAGCAGTGGTTCACACTCATTTCCATGTAGCCTATTAGGTTAGGGATTTAGAAGAGCATGATTGTAACAGAAAGTGAAAACGGAGGGAAGCTAGCCGTGAAAATAATTCTAGAAATTAAACTCCCCCTGCCCTATCTGTCTGGTCTGAAACACCCTTGAAGACCATTTCGGAAATCACCAGTCTTCTTCGGAATCAGAACAACAGGTGCGGCCCAGGCAGATGAAGATGGTTCAATGACATCATCGGCCAACATTTTGTCAATGAGCTTCTTCATGGTCTGGAGTTTGGGAGGTGATACACGGTATGGTTTTTGTCGTAGTGAGATATTTGAGCTGACCAAGATCTTGTGCTGTAGAAGTTCAGTGCGACCCACTTGTGTGGTGCAGACGTCTGAGTTATCTTGAAGTTGTGAAAGTAGTTGCATTTTTCCACTCTGTTCCAGGTGCGCATCCTGCACAGCCATGCTGAACACTTCAAGAACTCCTCCCCCCGTTGTAAGAGAAAGGTGAGAGGGTGGAACAGCAGAGAAGTAGTCACAGTACCGGTAGGTTGATGTGCATCTGAGGGTTCCAGCAGGAAATTAAATTGTTCTTTGTCATTGCTTTTGAACCAGTATGCATTGTTAGTGACATCAATTTGCAAGCCACTTTGGCAGAGGAAATCTAGACCCAGCACACACGGAATTGCCAAGGCGTCAGAGTGAAGCACAGCAGTGGTTTGAGTCCATGGTTTGCCATGTAAGGTGTAATTCACTTCACTCTGACCCACTGGGGTTTTTGGCTCTCCATCGGCCAAGTATATGGGACCCTTAGTCCAAGATGTAATTTTGCCTTTTCAGCAGTGTGAAGGAGGACCCAGTGTCCACAATCGCTGTCCCTTTCCAAGCACCCAGCGTCACAGGAACCTTCAATTGGAGTGGTGGCTCCTTTGAGGTTTGCTGGAGTGGTGATGCAGAAAGCTTTGGGGAAAATACCTGCGCAGATGTCACAGAATTAGCATTTCCCTTACCTTTCTTTCCATCATCTGCATAGGGACATGTAGCAGGAGCATGTGCACCTTTGCAACGCCAGCAGAATGAATCTTGACTCTTAGAGGAGGAAGATGATGGATTCACAGGAGGTGTGGATTTCACAGAATTATCCTGTCGTGTTTGTGGTTTTGATATCTGTACTTGTTTCTCATACACAAGTTGATTTTCCATGTCTTTTTCCAGTTGTTGTCCAAGTCGAACCAAGCCATCCACAGTGTTCACTCCACTGCTTCGCAGCTGGCTTGTAAGCTTTGGATTCAAACTCTTCAGTGTGAGTTTGATTATGTCCGCCTCACTGATCTCAGGCTTCCAACGTCGGCAGAGAGACCTGTACATGTAGGCAAAATCTCTAATGCTTTCATCTTCACCCTGAACTCTGTTTCGAACTCTCTCAGCCAACTCGTCCTCATAATCCTCAGAGAGGAATGCAGCCACAAATTTCGCTTCAAAATCTGGCCAGGTGTTAGTCTCCTGGCGAACCACATCCCACCAGTCTCTGGCAGTGCCATGCAACACATTCCTGAGGGTGGCAATGAGTTCATCATCCGTCAGAGGATTAATGGCGAGAAAGTCCCTGCACTTTTCCAAGTAAAGCAAGGGGTCTGGGGGGTCCTCACGCTGTCCAAACGTGGGGAATTGGATTTTAATGGGGGGGGTCTGCCCAAAAATCCTCCTCTTAGTTCACTCTGTAAGCTGTCCGGGAGGGCTGCACCTCCACCAACGTGTAGCGTGGACTGCAGCCTGCGGTGAAACTGACCAGATGGTGCAGTAGTAGCTATGACGGGAGAGCTGGTTTGTGGTGTGGTTCCCGGCATTGCAGTAGTGTTCAAGGAATGTTGTTTTATGGCTAACACTTCTGCGTTCACTGTGTCGATATTTTTCAAGCATGTGGTTAATGATGAGCGAGTGTTGTCCATATTTTGCTCAATAGGGGCCAGCGCCGTGCTAACATCCCTCAGCAGTTCAGCATGGTGGCGTTTCATTTTCCAGTTCATGGTTGAAGTGAACTGTCTTCGGAGGTAATCCAGGTGCTCGATCATTTATTTATGCATTCTGCTTTGACCTTGTTCCACTGTGGTGGTTAGTGTGCAAAATGGTGTCATTCATTGCTCTCATTTCATCCTGCATTTTCGTGATCTGTTGATCACCCATTGTTAGCGTTGCATCCTTGACCTCTCTCAACAGTATTACGCTCTTGTTGTTTCACCAGTTGTTTGACATTGATTCTTACCATGGTTTCTAGGTGGTGATGGGCAACACGCATTCCTTCCACAGCAGCCACCACATCCACCAATGTGGCTCCCAGCACTGTGGAAGAGGTCGGCCTCAAGGGTTGGATCTGGTTTGTCACCAAATTGTCACAAAGATCCATGTCAATCAAACTGTAATGACTCTGTGCGTCACTCCTTGCACCGGATTGTGGATCCGGCTGATTTCTCTGATTTATTGCACTCCTTGCAGGTGAACCAGTCGGTTGATTGATTTGTGCATTTCCATCAGGCTGATTTTGTGCATTTCCATCAGGCTGATTTTGTGCATTTGTCACTGGTTTATTTTGTGCATTTGTGACTGGTTGATTTTGTGCATTTGTGACTGGTTGATTTTGTCAACCAGTCAGTGAGAGAGCACTGCAGCTCCGTTGCTGTGCTCCAAGATCCGGACACTCGGACAGTGAGAAGTGAGAACGCCAAGGTTTATCTTCTTAGGTTCTTCTCCCAATGGATCCGATTGTAGATCCGACGCACCGCACAGACTGTACTAAACTTTGAACTTGCGTACGCGATCGCTCCTCCGTCTTCACTTCAGTCTCTCCTCTCTGTGACCGGCCCCGCCATCTTGCCTACCCTTCCATTCATAGAACGTAAACGTACCGGTACCATAGAGTATATAAAAGGATAGAGACTGAACTGGCGCGAAGCTCCGCCCCCCAGCTATTCATGTCAGTGGAAGTTGCTCAGTGGCGTTTTGAAGCACCCGGAAGACTGACGGAAGTACCGTCTCAGAACGTCTACTTCCGCATTTGACCACCAAATTTTGGTGGTCAAATGCGGAAGTGCAACCGAGCGCTAAAACTTTAGTGCACTGTTCCGTGGAAGTGCGTCAATGTTGTCAGTTACTGGGAAGTCTGAGGTTAAGAAATTCTACAGAAAAGTGAGTTAGAATCTCAAGAAGGGTAAGTCTACCAGCTTTCCTGATTGAGTCATCATTATTAGGAAATGTGCAGATAATCATGTCATCATGTGTCTGCTCTATCAGTAGTGTATATCAGTTAACCTGAGTTTAATGGAAGGTTGGATAAAATAAGAATGGAATAAGGGTAAGCGTGGGATAGGAATAGATCAGTGGTTTTCAAAACATAAATAGGTAAATTGGCTCTGGACCACTCCAGAGACAAAAGTATACATTTCAATTTAATAATGCCTGAGCTTGTTATAATTTGTTGCACGTAGTATCGTGCAATGAATGAAATCAAGTCCTTAACAGTCATGATTTAATTTAAATATTTCTATTAGCTATTTATTCAAATATCTTCTTACATTGTATGGACTTTTGAAATACTGTATTATTGAAATATATTTTAATACATTTAACAAAGGCATTCTATTTATATTTTAAAACATTTTCCCATGGACCACCTGCAGGCCTATTATTCCATGGACCACTAGTAGTCCGTGGACCATCGGTTGAGAAACAGTGGTTGTATAGACATGGGATGCAAGTGTTACGAAAGCACTAATCGAAGCCCATATCCCATCCCGACACAACAGTGGTCCCCAGTCAGGGTGGTGGTCCCTTGTTCACAATCAATTGAAAACCCCTGCTGTAGCATATATATTACGTAGTGTGTTAAATATATACTACAGATGCTTCAAGTTATATGCTGCCACTTTGCGACCACACCACAGTTGTGTATATCTGCTAACTTTGATAATATATCTATAGGGACGAACAAGACTTTCAAGATCTCCCATGCTGTCTCAGGTATTTCTGCCTCACAGAGCTATTTATTTCTTATTTAATACAGTACATTTGACACATTCACCAATCTGCAGCAATGTTTGTACAGTACTGTAACTGTACATAATCTATGTCACAATTCAACAATGGGTATACCAAAGCAATGCGGTAAGGATTATAATGTTTCACATATATTATATATATATATATATATATATATATATAAAAACCTTTTCTCCTAAATTCTTTTTCAATTAGCCCTTCACTAAGTCCCTCCCCAACCCATCCTTGTCCAATAGGCACGTTAGCAGCGAAGAAAGTTTGACCTGCATAGCAATGGTATATGCTTTTTTTCAAAAGCTTTGACGCAACATACTAATATATAGCGTAACGGTAGAAAACACCACTGTGTGAAAATAGTAACCGAAATGGCTGCAGTGGTGGCAGTATAAAGTGCACTGGTGGCAATAAGGTGTATATTTTAAAGTGCAGTACAATACTGACAAATAGCAGTATATAAGAAATGGCAATTAAAAATATGAAGGGAATCTGTCTGTAAACTAGTCCTGTTACAGTTTGTCACTTTTTTCAAGTTCAGGAGTCTTATTCGCTGTTTACAGCGATGTGATTCTCAAAGCACTTATTTGACAAACATAATTTCCTTCAATAATCCTTTGAACTGAGAAATCGTTTTTCTAACTCTCATCTCCCTAGGATCGGCTTGGAATGAATCACAAACTACCCTTCATTGTTGAGACGGACAAGGTGGAACACGGGCAAGACATGGGCCACTGGATTCCAAGGAGGGTACCCCTTCTGCACGCAATGGGTAGCCCTGTTCACCAACCCAGCCTGAGCACCACCCAGTTGGGAGAAGAGCTTCACCACATCCATGCCCTCCGACCTCGATCACCCGTTCAGGGATGTAGAGGCCGTAGCCCATCTCCCCAGCTACTTAACACTGACAATCTCTTGTCCTCTCCATTACCCACTCTTCGACATGACACAGACACGAGCCATAGACCATCCAAACTGCTCATCCCTTCTGTACATTGTGTCAGTCCTCTAGACTTGAGCCCCAGGTAATCAATTCCAATCAGTTTTAGCCAGATATTCATTGGTTTTCAGATTGCTCTATAATGATGTAACTCTTATTCCTGTCTCTTCCAGGGTTGTGGATGGAATTGAAGATAATGGGCATGCGTTTCATTTTAATGTAGAGCAGACTGAGTCAAAGACTAATGGAAAAGGTAATTCATTCACAGGCTTCATGGTGCATCAGTGGTAGGCTGCTATAGTTGTAACAATGAATGAACAGTGAAAAACTTGATCAAAAGGATATCTCAGGGGTAAGAGCTTGGCCATTACTTATTCATGTAAAGTTTGTTCAACATACAGAGGAGGAATGTCTGATTCCACGTTTTTGAGACCCAAAACATACAGCGCCTGTACTGTATATGTCTCAAATATCTAGGAACATTGTACTAATAATAATTACTACTTAGATTAATGCAACTCATCTCAGATTTGTACTACTTGATAAATCTTCCACACAAATCCAATTAATTGAAAACACTTTTGTTAACCCATTTGAAGTATTAGACACTAGGCTACTAGACTAAATATAAGCAACATTCATTTTTATTTAACATACTTTGTGTTCTACACCCTTTTATAGACCATTTCCAGATCAGTGCTAACCTGCTTCTGGAGACAGAGGAGGTGAGACAGAATATCGGCAAGCTTAACAATGAGGTACAGTATTTAGTGACCTTAGAGTCTAAAGTAGGCCTGCATAAAACGTGTAGTAATTACAGTTACAGCTGCAGATACAGATGCAAATTTGCAGATGGAAATGTTTGCTTAGAAAGGTAATGTCCTCACTTCAAATTGAATTGCTCTTTCAAATGTTTTATTTTATTGTTTGATAATAGTAGTCTTCCTCATTTTATTTATTTATATGTGAATGATACTGTAAATGCGTGTGAGCGCGGGTCCGCAACTGGTTCTGGCCCACATCAAGTGACCTTTTGACCAATGCGCCCCTCACCCCAAAATGGGTTCAACAGGCCTGCCTTAGACCAACTGAATGACAGACATATAACACAATCTATGAATAGAAACATTTAACTAGGTGACAAACATTTTTATGTCAAACATTTTGTTCCTCCTTCATATAGTCACACTACTCTACTTTCACAGCTCCTCAAGGGCTGGGTACACTACATACTGTATCTAAAAGCAGGACTCTCAACTTTTTCTTGACATACTTTCAGGACACAAGTTAAATGTGAACAAAATTGTTACAACCAAAGTCTAATGTACTACAGAAAGTGTATGCTCCAATTTTACATGTATAATTTGAAGCAGCTACACATTCCATAGTCTCAAGTTTATTTCTTAGCAATGAGAAGTAGCTTAAACATACAGTATGGCATTAGAAATCAGAAATCCTTCATTGCCGTCTTCCCTTTTCCTTCCTTTTTTTCTTTACAGATGAGCAACTTGAATCAAGAAATATCTAACCTGGCCAAGGAACTCCGTGAGATGATGCAATTTTTGCAGACCCATGTCACCATGCCGCACTATACCACCCCAGTCTCAACATACCCCTATAGCATACAGATGGCGTCCAGTGCCAGTGTGACAGCTTCCAGTGATTGGCAGACACATGTGCCTTTTAATGTGGCAACAGGGCCTCATCTCCATCACAAGCCAATTAGCCAACCTGACAGAAATGTGTGGGGTCACAGTGGAGTACCCAACCATGGCATAAATCCCACTCAAGGCCAGAGACTTGAGCATTCGCATGGACTGTCCAGTCCTGTGTCATCTTGTGTACACATATGCTGCTCTGACAGAGAAACAACCACTACTCACAGATTACAGAGTCAATGTGGTCCCTTACAAACCTCCAGAACAATACCCAACTCCTCCTACATGACCCAAACTCATGGTCAGGGAGGCCCATCCCTCCTTAGACTTAGCTCTGCCTTTCAAAGCTTCCCAGGGACTTGTCAGGGCCCTCAGGTGGGATGCAAGGCCTCCGTTCCCACTTTGAGCAGCAGATGTCACCTAATGTGTTCTGCAAGAAACCTCAGCCAGTCCTATCCCTCGCTGAGTGTGCAAGCCAACTCTGATCTCACACAATCTACCAACTCACCAACACCCATCCATGTCTCTGTCACCCCTACCGGCCATCCAGAAGTCCACACTGCCTTTAGCTCCCTGTCTGCCTCAGGGGTCTATACCTCAGCAAGCACAACACACAGCCAGGCCCCCCTTGGTTCTATCAGTGGTCCAAGACAGAATGATCTGGTAGGATGCAGCCCTATCCACCAGACAGAGAAGCTACTATACAGTACAGTGCTGGGGTCTTCTACTGGAACAGATTGCATACTTCCTAAGCATCCAGAGAGGACAGATAAAGAGGTTGTAGATTCAGAGACTAGCAGCAGTAGGCCTACTCCAACTGTAGAAGTTGGACCCATTTAGGGTGTGGACTGTGGAGGGGACATACCCTGAAGAAGACCTATATTGTATCAAATTGTTTCAAAAAATGTTATTGCATTGTGGCTACGAGCTGTGCGAACGCTTTTCTTTGCAGTTATTTATCTCCCGTGGTCAGCTCCTCCTCACTACTGGTGTGCATTCCTGTTCTATTGTTTGGGTGACACAAGCCTGACACTTATTGCATACATCGAAACAATACTGCATGAATAATGACATGTCAGTGACTACAATGACTTTCACACTGTATCAGTTTCCTTTCTTTCTGAGCCAGTCACAGAGTATTATTATACTAATAATAATAATAATGATAATAATGAAAGAACTGAACACTGTATGTACCTGTTTCTGTTTCGCATATATTGTGCAAGTGGGGTTTATTGTTTTTTTAATAGTCATCTTTCAATGCTTGGTGTAGGCTTCTGCGTAGATCTCTAGCGCCACTCAGTGGTGAATAACCGTAAAAACGTCTATTGCTCAATGGTTTATAATGGTTTGGTTCCACACAATCCACAACATTCAGTGCAGCGAAACAAGCATTGATTATTCCTAGATGTTTCACTCTGGTGGTTATCGATAAAAGTGAGAAAAGAACATAATCGTTGATCAAATAAAAAGGTATTAAACAAACTTTCACCAAAGTCATGTTTTCTCTCACACTTCATCATAGTTAGCTCAAAAATTGATACATACGGACGGTAGCCTATATCAATTATAAATATCCGATTAGAGCTAAACGAGCTCAACGATTTCTTATTTTTTATATAAAATGAAACAATCAACGGGGGGGAATCGGGGGATGGTTTAGAAAATGTGGACTTGCAGAAATCAATGTTTATCCATGAATGTAAAGTGCGTTCCCAGGCAGTTCTTCTGACGACAAAAAAAGCAACTTTACAAGCTCACGACCCTTCGCATCCCCGACACGTCGTGTGCGCGACACCGCACTGCGAGGCACCATATAAATGAAGTGTGTGTCTCATTGGTTCAGAAACCCTGCTGACAAGGTTCCCGGAAAAGTCACTAACCGGAAGGGAAGAAGAACAGAGTACCGATGTGTGGTCAGCGAAAGCGAAAGCGAAAGTGTTTTTTAAGAAAGAAAAACAATTTACATGTGTGGACGCAGAGTACAGCATCTTGCAATGGGTCTGGTCCACAAGATTCGATACTCCACCAAGATACCCATGTACTTGTGTAGATACTTCCTTAATGTTAACGAAGTCCACACCCACAACACCAGAGGGAGTGCAACGAACCATGTTCAACCCAGATTCGGCACAAACAAGGGACTAAATTATTTTCGCTCCTATGCCACCAAAATGTGGAACGCCCTACCAACAGTCATTAAGACATGTGAATCCCTTGACTCCTTCAAAACCGCTCTCAAAGGGCACCTACGGATGGCTGCAATTCGAAACTGGCCCCCGTAAAATCTGAATCCCCCCCCCACCCCCTTTTTCTCTCACTGTATATGTTTCTTTTCCCTTTTTACCTCCATTATGATGAATTCCTGTACTGTTCTTTGTCTATATAGAAGTGTCTATTTGTACGTCTCTAAATGTTTTGATGAATTGAACATGGTGGACCCTATTGGAAACAAGTGTAATGCTTAATTGGGTCGTCCACTCACAGTTAACAGCCTTTGTATTGAGTTTGTGCTTGAAATGTACTGTAATTCTGCAAACTGTTTATACAATCAATCAATCAAAGTATATCCTTGAAGGAAGGATAATCCTTCCTTTCAGCAACTCTTTGCAAGGAGTCAGGACTCATGTTAAATCAGATTCGACGTAGTAATAATAATAACAATAATATAATAGCTTTTATTTATAATGCACTTGACATTTGGGAAAATAAAACAATTAGAAACGAATTGCCTGTAGGCTGTAAATATCCACAACAGATTCATATCATACAGCGGTGAGAGCCGTGGGCATCATTTCGTTCCACAACAACGTAGGAGCAACAGGGGGAATTGCTTCGGGCTATGCCGACAACGGGTAGCCACACAAGGGTACATCTCTGTTGCTGGCCGCCCCCAAGGCGAGACAACACGGTTCTCTGAATTCTCCGACATCGTTGTGGGATATTTTTAAATAGGCCGTTTTATGATTAATTGACCACATATATGAAGCTTAAACAACTAAATACTCCCGTAAAATAACTTGAAAGTAAATTCCGTGGCGTAAAAAAGTAGTTTTAAGAGGTCTAAAAACACTGCGGTGACAACAGTAATGGCTGCCAGTCGGGAACGCTCGGCTCCGCTCGGCTCCGCCCAGCTCCACTCGGCTCCGTGGGCCCTATGCCCCCTCCACGGGGTAGTGCCCTCCCCCATCCTACCTAGTACCGCACCTTGTAGGCCCGGTGAACCCCCTGAATTGGGATCCGTGTGTGTGTGGTGTACAGTGTACACTGGCAAAACCTGTTTCCTCTCTAGACACTTCCTACTGTATGTGTGTTAAAACACAGTCGACCATTTTGACACAACAACGACAGAGAGCTGAACACTACGTGTATATGGACTCCATTTTGCTGCGTTGGATTAAAGCCTAAAAGTTAATATCGGGTAAGTGTTTTAATCACTTTACTGGAGTTTTTTTTTGTGGCTTTCGCCTTTATTTTATATTTTTTATGGAGTGACAGACAGTAGGCTGACAGGAAATGGGGAGAGAGATGGGGGGGAAGACATGCAGTAAAGGCCGTCGGGATTGGGAGTCGAACCCGCGGCACACTGCCAGACTGGATTACCAGCCAAGGTGCCTGGACCACTGAGCCATGGCCCAGGCCGTATTATACTGTTTTTAGGGTGTTGAGACGGTCATAAAAGTTGAACAATGAAGTTTCGCTCCTTAATTATTCTGCCTACACTTCACTGGTGAACAGAAATAATCAATAAGAAATAGACTCGGTATCCTGATTGTAAAAAAGTAATTCTGACTGTAAAGAGAAATTAAAAGTAAGTCATTTAATGGGTAACAAGACAACTCACCCCGTTTCCGTTTTCCTCCCGGAATTTCACAGAAGTTGTTGTAGGCTATGTGGGTATTATCTGACGAGGTACCATTTGAGTGGGAAAAACCTTACATATACTAAATAATACTAAATTGTTTATAGGGTCAATATAAGTAAAATAATATAGCCTTTCCACAGGAGTATCTTTTTATATTTTTCCAAAAAGAATACAAACAGCCAATAGCATATTACAAAGTTATCCCCCTCACTGGGGAAAATTCCGGGAGGAAAAACGGGCAGGCACCGGGGTGAGTTGTCCAGTATTCATTTAATGAACAGAAATTAAACAAGAGATTCCAATGATTGTTCTCAACGGGCCTGAAAATTGACGCCCTAACTGGGCTCTAACTGGGCTCTAACTGGGCCCTAACTGGGCTCTAACTGGGCTCTAACTGGGCCCTAACTGGGCTCTAACTGGGCCCTAACTGGGCTCTAACTGGGCTCTAACTGGGCCCTAACTGGGCTCTAACTGGGCTCTAACTGGGCCCTAACTGGGCTCTAACTGGGCTCTAACTGGGCTCTAACTGGGCCCTAACTGGGCCCTAACTGGGCTCTAACTGGGCCCTAACTGGGCTCTAACTGGGCTCTAACTGGGCCCTAACTGGGCCCTAACTGGGCTCTAACTGGGCTCTAACTGGGCCCTAACTGGGCCCTAACTGGGCTCTAACTGGGCTCTAACTGGGCCCTAACTGGGCTCTAACTGGGCCCTAACTGGGATGACCCGAGGCCCGGCCTGGCCCAAATCATTTGCATACATTTTAGGCCCGGCCCGATGACCCCCGTCGGGTCAGGTCGGGTTCGGGCAGCATTTGAAAACGCTGGTTGTTTGACCCTTTGAAGCTTCAAACAAAGGTGCTTATTGGTCCAAAACCTGGACGTGTCTCAAAGAATGACCCCTAGCTCGCCCCTCGCTCTCATTTCTGACTTCCTCTCCCCTCTAGCAGCCTCTCTCTCTCCTCCTCCCTCTCTCTTTCTACCCCCCCTCTCTCTCTCCCTCACCCTGATATTGATATATGATATTTGAATTAAGTGAAATCACTGAAGATAAAGATAAGATAAAGATACCTTTAAGCATTTTTGTTAAATATTTTCTTTTTTTAAAGATCAAAGGTCAAAGCACATCAAGGTGTGTTGCTGTCTTAGTGCCGAACTGCCCTGTATCTGTGTACACGCACGCACGCACGCACGCACGCACGCAAACACACACACGCACGCACGCACGCACGCACGCACGCACGCACGCACGCACGCACGCACGCCAGAAGGCAAGACCCGCCCAATTCATGTCAAATCAATTCAAAGGAGATTTACCCTATAGACCCAAATCTCAGCCACTTGTTCACTCACACTCCATCACTCCAGCATGGCGTTATGGTGGTTCACTCACACTCCATCACTCCAGCATGGCGTTATGGTGGTTCACTCACACTCCATCACTCCAGCATGGCGTTATGGTGGTTCACTCAGTCGATACATAGCAGGGATTTTTGTCCAGTGTCCACTTTAGTTGACTTTAGTCTGGAAATGGGACATTTTTTTTTTCACCTCGCTGTATGGCGTGCCAATTTTTGTTTTACACCTCTGCTGCTTAGCGGACAGTGTGGTGTTGTAGAGGAGGTCTCCCCGGACATGTGCATATGTCACACTAGTCGATACATAGCAGGGATTTTTGTCCAGTGTCCACTTTAGTTGACTTTAGTCTGGAAATGGGACATTTTTTTATCTTTCACCTCGCTGTATGGCGTGCCAATTTTTGTTTTACACCTCTGCTGCTTAGTGGACAGTGTGGTGTTGTAGAGGAGGTCTCCACGGACATGTGCGTATGTCACACTAGTCCATACATAGCAGGGATTTTGTCCAGTGTCCACTTTAGTTGACTTTAGTCTGGAAATGGGATATTTTTGTATCTTTCACCTCGCTGTATGGCGTGCCAATTTTTGTTTTACACCTCTGCTGCTTAGCGGACAGTGTGGTGTTGTAGAGGAGGTCTCCACGGACATGTGCGTATGTCACACTAGTCGATACATAGCAGGGATTTTTGTCCAGTGTCCACTTTAGTTAACTTTAGTCTGGAAATGGGATAGTTTTTGACCTTTCACCTCGCTGTATGGCATGCCAATTTTTGTTTTACACCTCTGCTGCTTAGCGGACAGTGTGGTGTTGTAGAGGAGGTCTCCACGGACATGTGCGTATGTCACACTAGTCGATACATAGCAGGGATTTTTGTCCAGTGTCCACTTTAGTTGACTTTAGTCTGGAAATGGGACATTTTTTTATCTTTCACCTCGCTGTATGGCGTGCCAATTTTTGTTTTACACCTCTGCTGCTTAGTGGACAGTGTGGTGTTGTAGAGGAGGTCTCCACGGACATGTGCGTATGTCACACTAGTCGATACATAGCAGGGATTTTTGTCCAGTGTCCACTTTAGTTGACTTTAGTCTGGAAATGGGATGTTTTTGTATCTTTCACCTCGCTGTATGGCGTGCCAATTTTTGTTTTACACCTCTGCTGCTTAGCGGACAGTGTGGTGTTGTAGAGGAGGTCTCCACGGACATGTGCGTATGTCACACTAGTCGATACATAGCAGGGATTTTTGTCCAGTGTCCACTTTAGTTAACTTTAGTCTGGAAATGGGATAGTTTTTTACCTTTCACCTCGCTGTATGGCATGCCAATTTTTGTTTTACACCTCTGCTGCTTAGCGGACAGTGTGGTGTTGTAGAGGAGGTCTCCACGGACATGTGCGTATGTCACACTAGTCGATACATAGCAGGGATTTTTGTCCAGTGTCCACTTTAGTTGACTTTAGTCTGGAAATGGGAGGTTTTTTTACCTTTCACCTCGCTGTATGGTGTGCCAATACAATTTTTACACCTCTGCTGCTTAGCGGACAGTGTGGTGTTGTAGAGGAGGTCTCCCCGGACATGTGCGTATGTCACACTAGTCGATACATAGCAGGGATTTTTGTCCAGTGTCCACTTTATAAAGTCCATGCACTCCAGTGAATAGCATTTATCCATTTAGATAACTTTTTAATTACTTATCTTTACACAGAAACATTACTTATTACTTATTTTTACACAGAAACATAATGTGTGTCCTATAGCATCGTTTAAATGCTTAATTTATAGTTTTAATGTGCAAATTAATCTTTTTTTCAATACTCTAGAGGGTACTCTTATTTTGAAGAGATCGTCCCCCGGAAGTCTTATATTTGCTAGCTTAGATTTGCCAGAAAAACAGTGCCTACCGAGGCGTGGTCAGCGAAAGCGAAAGCGAAAGTGTTTTTTAAGAAAGAAAAACAATTTACATGTGTGGACGTTGGGAATACGTGGAGTTTGTATTGGGCGTTTACATCATACTATGTTGTTAGTCGTAGAAGATTTTCCACAGCCTCAGTTAACATTTTGGCCAAACCAGCCATCAGGCAAGTACAGGGATCATTAAACCGCCCGCATCGAGAGTCCGTCCAGCGGTGGACCCTTTTAAATCAACACAATATATAGAGACAAATCATATATAATATAATAAGACTATAATATAACTTTATGAGAGCATTTAGGCTGACCAGCAACGGGAACCAAGAAGAGGGGGGGGGGAAATCCCCGAGGCTACTTCGTTGCGCGAGCTCCTTTTGACGAATACTGGACAACTTCACTTTCTGACATGTCGGGGTGAGTTGTCTGTACTTTCCGCTGGGGCGAGTTGGGCGAGAAAGTACGGACAGCTCACCCCGAAAGTCTAGACAACTCACCCCGGTGAGTTGTCTTCACTTTCTGACATTGCGGGGTGAGTTTCCGTGGCACCCATTACAGTAGGCCTAATAAAATTTCGGATCTAACTATCGGTTCCTACAGACGTGCGCAGTCACGGCTAATTATTTATTTATTTAACAGTAAAATCCGGTGAAACACTTGTAAGTAAGGAGTAGAGCGTCTCTCTCTCTCACTCTCTATGCAGCATTGAGGGGGGGGGGGGGGGTCGTTTGTGGATAATGTTTGCGCTTCAAAGGCAGAGTCTCACGGCTGTATCCTGCCAGGTTCACACTCTATAACAGTGTTTCCCAACCTTTTTTGTCCCAGGGCACACTTTTCATAGCCTAAAAATCTCGGGGCACACCTAGATATACGGGGTGTGTGCATGTGTGTATGTATGTGTATATATATATATATATAGTAAAACGTCTTTGATAAACACATTATACTTTTGACAGAGTAAAACTTATTTGAACCCAATATACTTTTAAGAACACACATGACAGCACTCATCAAATAACTCAATATACAAAATATAGCACACACATGTTCAATTTGTCAATGCAAAGTAAATACTTCTAAATAAAAAAAATGTTTTGCCACAATACAATGGTCTTAAACATGAGCAACCACTCAGTTCACACGGGTGTGATTTTATTTTTTTACATTTTGGGGAAAATATTGCTCTTTGCAATGTGAAATGCCACCGAATTTAAGGATTAATCCTTTTCCTTGTCTTAATTATGGGCCAACTTGTGAAAGCTACATGCTTTTATTGTGAAGGGTCTCAGTTCTTACAGCCTGCAAGCTCACAGCCTGGAGGTGCTGCCACACTATCGAAAGAGCTGAAATGAAATGAAATGAAATGAAATTAAATGAAATGAAATGAAATCTATATTTACCCAGGGTATCTGGGCTAAGCTCAAGAACTTGTTTCCAGCCAGGCCCTGCTCATAGAACACATTTCATCGTAGTGGTTGACGCCTTGTTCAAGGGCATTTCAGCGGTGGTAATTTTAACGTGTCGGACGGCTGGTTCGAACTGGGAATCTTCCGGTATCTAGACCGCGCCGCTATCCGTTCGGCCACCGCTGCGCACGTTCTCGGCTGCTCGCAGCTTAAATTCCGAGTTTTTAGACAGCTGGTGGATGGAAAATAAGCTCCACCTCCGCGGACTTTTTGCGCGACGGCCAGATTCCCGGAAACGCTCTCCTCCGCGCAAAAAGTCCGCGGAGGTGGAGCTTCTTTTCCATCCACCAGCTGTCTAAAAACTCAGAATTTAAGCTGCGCGCAGCTTAAGAAGTGCGCAGTTTAAGACCGTTTTGCGCTAAGGTGTGGAGACGGTGTCACAGCCACAGCCTACAAGCACACAACGCGTTGCGCGCGTTGTGAGCTTGTAGATCAACTATTTTCAGCATGGAACACGTGTACGACGAAGAATAAATCAGGCATCACTGCGCTTCTGTGGAGGGAGGGAGATATATATTGTTGGCAAAACGAGGCGATCATGTATGGACAGTTGGACACATACGACATACCTCATCGACGCAAAAAATAACAAGCAATTGGAACCTATTTTCCGTGGCACATTATAAACAAGTTTACTTTACCTCCTCAGTGTTTGGGTCGGGACATGTAGGACTGTATGTGTCTGCTGTCTGCGTGCATATGCGCGCTGCGCGCTCCAGTGAAATTGTGCGGATTGAGAAAGATTAGTTAATTTGTGTTGGATAAGGGCTTATTGGTGGGTTTTCTGCTAGATATTAATAAGGAGTGATTAGGGTGTGTTTTAGCGGGGGTTTCGCCTGGAAGGCTCACTCACTTTTGAACGAAGTTGAACGTGAGAAAGTGACGTTCACACACGCCAGAAATGAACGCGTTCACAATGACGTTCATCAGGCAGAAATACAGTACGTTCAGTTCACGTTCAGCCGAAATAGGAACGCGTTCGTGAACTATCGTTCTTTGAACGCGTTCCGGTACATCACTGCACATTTATACAGTAAAGTTGCCAGGCGAGTACAGGTGATTAACATTCCTATGGCCGATGGTCGTTAGAGTCTATTGTTCCGTTGTTGTTGTTGTCGCACGAATCCTGCAGCTCAGTAGCTATTGCTTTCGGGGGAGGGTTAGTGTTATTTTTGGTCAAATCAGGCGGCACACCTGGACACATCAAACGGCACAGTAAAGTGCCGCGGCACACAGGTTGGGAAACACTGCTCTATAACATACGACGAATTAGACCGTTCCTCAACCAGGAATCAGCCCAGCTCCTAATCCAGACAACAGTCTTACTGGCCTACCGGCATGTGCACTTAAGCCTCTCCAACTGATCCAAAATGCCGCAGCTCGCTTGGTCTTCAACCAGCCAAAATTCTCACATGTCTCCCCCCTGCTCCGCTCCCTCCACTGGCTCCCGGTCGCTGCCCGCACAGAATACAAAACCCTGATGCTGGCATTCAAAGCAACCAGAGGTATGGCTCCCCCATATCTTGCAAGTATGATTGAACCCTACAAACCCTCCCGCGCACTCTGATCAGCCAATGCAGGGAAGCTGGAAGTACCCACACTAAAAACGCCGGGACAACGCTCCACACGTCCCAAACTCTTCTCCCTTCTGGCTCCAAAACTGTGGAATGCACTCCCCGTTGCAGTCAGAACTGCAGCATCACTCCCAATCTTCCGCCGTAGTCTGAAAACCCACCTTTTCAGACTCCACTATGGCCCATAGCACTTACCCTACCCCCTTAGACAGCACTTTTTAGACTTAGATAGCATTTGATACAGACTTATAGCATGTTATGTAGACAGCACAATAATTGCATTGTATGTAGTCATAGCACTTCATAGTATATATGTACAGCATAGTATAGTAGTTTATATGTGCAGTGTCATTATATAGATATGTTCTAGCTACGTTCTTAGTTTACGCATGTTTCTTGATAAATGCTTTTTATATGTGATGTATTCCCATGCTTTTGTTCTTGCTTAATGTAAATCGCTCTGGATTAAGAGCGTCTGCTAAATGCCTAAATTGTAAATTAATAATTACTGTGTGTGTAATGCAGATATATATATATATATATATATATATATATATATATATACACATACACACACACACACACACACACACACACACACACACAACAGAGCTTTACAATGGTGGAGGAAACCATGCAAAGCAGTGAAGGCACCAACATGCACATCGGGAGCAATTAGGAGCTCAAGGACACTTTGACAAAATTGACACTTTTTAAATTGTCGGCGAGTTATCAGATCGTTATGTATTTCACACTACAGGAGTCTTTTT
Organism: Electrona antarctica; assembly: GCF_951216825.1. NCBI lineage: Eukaryota > Metazoa > Chordata > Actinopteri > Myctophiformes > Myctophidae > Electrona > Electrona antarctica. The sequence continues at coordinate 32,508,332 of NC_136795.1, forward strand.
TTATATTCATAAACGGTCAGTGAGCGCTTTATCGCCACTGGAGCTTCTCGCAGATCTTTCACACACAGCAAGCAAAACCTTGGCGATCAAGCCCGATCTTGCATCAGATCGGGGGTTTTGTCGGAGAGTGCCAAAAAAGCTCCCCGATCATAATTGGATCAAATATCGTGCAGTGTGTAGGGGGCATAACTCTGGAGGAGCCCGGGATCGAACTGGGAACCTTGCGGTTCCCATCCGGCTGTTCTACCGGCCACTCTACACCTGAGCCACTGCCGTGCCATGTGTCCAGAATACATGCTAAAAACAAAGCTAAGAAATGAATGGCTTTCTTTCCATCGCCTTCAACATTTACATACATAATCAGCTTTTTTGTCAATGTTGATGCCAAGTTGCCAGCAATGTGTCATCAAGTTCTAGCAGGATTTGTCCCAATGCTCTCTGTGTCATTGATGAATAAGACAAATCTGGAGCCTTTACAGATTTTAGCAACATTGCAACAAATTGATGACATCATGGGTTAAATTATTTTGCTACATGTTGTATGCAACCCGAACCTTGGTCTGCGATATGAGTGCATTTTAATGATTCACTCATTGCTTTTCCCTGTTGCATTAATTGCTGTGACGTAATGTGATCAGCCCAGTACTGTGATACTTTTTTTTTTATCCCTGTTTATCGCACATTTGTAAATCCATGGGTCTTCTTTTTCTACATGGTCTACTGGAGTTAAGTAGAAAACACTGTCTAGTAGTACCCAGGGCTATGGAAATTAGGAAAGCCTATAAACTCCTATATAAAATCGTTTTTCTCTCCTACCTTCCATGCTTGCTTCCTCCATAGAATGTTGTCTGATCTGCTTTGGCATTCAGAAATGCAGTTTGTTGACCCGGTAAACAAAGTAGCTTTATTTGCTGCTCTTTTCTGCCTCTATGGTGTGTGTGAAAAATTCCATCAGCATTCCCTCTGAAGAACCGTGCGTGCGTTGGTGTGTTTGCCTGTATAGTCCAATTCTTCAGCCAGGCCAATAACTGGTGACCTTTTTCATCTCGGTGTTTACCGTCACTCACAAAATTATGCACAATTGTTTTGAACTTTATTTTCTTTGCTGTACAATTAGAATTTAGGCACACTCTTAATCCAGAGCGATTTACATTAAGCAAGAACAAAAAGCATGGCAATACATCACATACATAAAAAGTAGTTATCATGAAACATGCGTAAGATAAGAACGTAACCGTGGGATATCTATACAAGTAAGACGCGCAAACGCGGGAAGCGAACGCAGCTCGTAAATTGCAATAACAATTAGAATAAATTACGTACTTTAAGGTTGTTTTTTTTTGTTTTTTTTAGTTTTTTAATATTTTTTAATATATTTTTTTAAGTTCAGTTTTTTTAAGTTAAGTTTTTTTTAAGTTTTTTCTTTTTAAGTTTTTTCTTTAAGTTAAGTTTTTTTTTATTAAGTTAAGTTGTTTGTGTGTGTGTGTGTGTGTGTGTGTGTGTGTGTGTGTGTGTGTGTGTGTGTGTGTGTGCGTGCGTGCGTGTGTGCGTGCATGTGTGTGTTTTTGTGTGATACAGCTGCGCCCTCTGGTGGCGGGCAGGTGGTGTTACAGCGTGACACACACACAGACAGACAGACAGACAGACAGACAGACATGATCTGCTGGGTCTCATAGTAAATGCTCACTGCGTTCGCAATCACTGCGTTCGCAATAATGAAACTATACCTACTATACATATACCTGTATACTATAAAGTGCTATGACTACATAAAAGTCAATTCTAGTACTGTCTACGTAACATGCTATAAGTCTACATAAAGTTCTTATCTAAGGGGCTAGGGCAAGTGCTACGGGCCATGATGGAGTCTGAAAAGTTGGGTTTTCAGACTACGGTGGAGTCCCAGTCCCAAGATTGGGAGTGAGGCTCCAATTCTGATTGTAATGGGAAGTGCATTCCATAGTTTTGGAGCCAGAAGGGAGAAGAGTTTGGGAGTTTGGTCGGTGAGGTTCGGAGGAGAACCACTTTAGTGCCGTCCCACCGATGCCCACTGTATTTTGATAGCGACGGTGAGATAGATAGGAAAAGAGGACAGAGAGCAGGGCAGTGACAGAACAAATGGTACGGCCAGCCCAGAGTGTCGAACCTGGGCATGTTGAAGAAGGCATTTTATGCCCATGTGGTAAGCGCCTAGGCGCCCTGCCCCTAACCAATTTGGCTAAAGGTCACTCCAAGATTATATTTTCTAGGGGTTTTCAACCGTTTTCATTTCATGGTCTACTATTTATTCAGCATTTGAGCCACGGACCACCATTTGATGAGGTTTGGCCTCTCAGGCCCAAGACTTTGAATATTTTGTTGTCGATGGATAAGATAAATTTCACTCTGACGTTTAGCATTTTAAGTCATTTCAAACATGGCTTTGCTCTCCCGTCACATGCTAAAGATTTAGGCCCAGCCCAGACATGGGGCTGAGATAAAGCCCAGAGCGAGTCAACTCGGGTCTGAATGTCTCTGACCTAGCCTGACTCACTGTAATGACATCTCTTTACTATTCTGACATACTCATTCTCTGTCATTACTCATTATGTAATTCTCTGTCATTTCCTCCTCACAAATAGCTGTTGTTAACTCTGTTGTACATCAGACAAGTGTAATGTAATAACACCTTTTATACTTTTTGTTGTACAATGTTTCTTCTTGTCAGTCACTGTCTGACATGGTGGATTATTATATTGTTGTCTGTGTGCCATTGGCCTGCATTTTATTTTTCCAGTGAAAAAGTTGAGGCAACTAATGTGTTCTGCAATCTTCACTTCCTGATATGAACTGAGCCGGGTTTCCTGTCTCTGACCAAGCAGAAGCTGATGGACCTCATGTGCATCACTCAACTGAAATGGAGTTGGATTTAAAGTGACAATCCATTGCTTTTTATTTTGACCAATCTGGTTAACGGTTTGATTCTTTGACAACCATACATTGCAAATTTGCAACTAAAAAGTGCCATCCAGGGCATTTTGCCCCTTCCTAACTGAAGGGGGGCCCCCGATCATTCTGTACCCCTGACACTGTCAGCCCTCCTCCTAGCTCCCCGTCACCTTTTTGCGTAATGTATATTGGTCATCTATTGTATTATTGATTCCTGATCCATTTTCAGTATGAGAAAAAGAGCCTTAAGTTCTGAAATATATATTGAAATTTATCATTAGAGAACTTGGATGCAATGTGATTTAATTCATTATCAAAACAAAGTTATTTCAAACAAACGTGTTTATACAGTATGAATCACTTTTTCCCTCCTCGCCCACAATAAAAAAACATTCACGCTGCTGGTCTTTCCCTGGAGAAGGTAGTGTAGAGCTTATCTGGCCATGAGGCAGGTACATGCCACCTCTTTCATGTTCTTGTTCCTGACTGTTTTTGATGGTGATTGAGAAAGCCAGCATGACAGAATCTTAGTCCTGGTGATGTGCTGTGCTGTTTGAACCAACCTCTGTGTGGTTGTTGTGAGTAGAGCATTCTTTGCCAAGCCGTCTACACTCTACACATTAAAGTTGTAGACATTAAAGACATTAACCTTTTTGGCTTCTGGGTAAAACCTGTAATATTTCCATTTATCATCACCACATATACCATACCATTGGATGGCGGGCAAGCTTTCAGTGATACCACATGCTGTTTCAAACAAGCAGAGGCTCTTTGCAGCAACACTTTGCCAAAAGTAAATAACGATTAAATGATAACGCCGGCATCTTATCTTTTGTAGTCAACCCTTACCCTTGTGCAATGTAAGTTTCGAACTCATTGCCATTTCATGAAATGTTTCTCCCACTGTTTCTGAATATTGCGGCACTCAAAAAAAAAAATACAATACTTTAGTCGTTTGGCATAGAGCCATCATCTCTACGCTGAATCAGTCACCATGCTTATGATATATATTTATTTTGTGGGCTAATATGATAGCTCAGGGTTTGTCACTGACAAATTGTCGGTCTCATACTGATTTTAATCATATTGTACTCGTGTGTGTGGAATACTTGTAAGAAGGAATGACAAAACTACATTTGAAAGTTAGATTCTGGTTTCTGGATTACCAACTAGACCTAATCGTGACTCATGAGTTGGGTTTTGACTGAGGCTGTGATACTCGTCAGATAAAACCCCCCCACTGTTTCTGAATATTGCGGCACTCAAAAAAAAAAATACAATACTTTAGTCGTTTGGCATAGAGCCATCATCTCTACGCTGAATCAGTCACCATGCTTATGATATATATTTATTTTGTGGGCTAATATGATAGCTCAGGGTTTGTCACTGACAAATTGTCGGTCTCATACTGATTTTAATCATATTGTACTCGTGTGTGTGGAATACCTGTAAGAAGGAATGACAAACTACATTTGAAAGTTAGATTCTGGTTTCTGGATTACCAACTAGACCTAATCGTGACTCATGAGTTGGGTTTTGACTGAGGCTGTGATACTCGTCAGATAAAACCCCCCCACTGTTTCTGAATATTGCGGCACTCAAAAAAAAAAATACAATACTTTAGTCGTTTGGCATAGAGCCATCATCTCTACGCTGAATCGTCATAGTTGGCAAACTCTAAAATGTAATTATGAAACTTGATTGATAATAATGACCATCTGAAGATGCCTACACATTCCCGATGCAGGGCAGAAGATGGAGTAGTTAGGATATGTTTGTGTAAAGAGCGTAGTGCTGCACGATTCTGGCTCAAATGTGAATCTCGAATTTCTTTCACAAGATTCTCACACAATTTTTTTTCCCTGAAAATATTTATTAAAAAAACAAGCAAAAGCATAAGAGTAACTAAAATGAATTTGACCTCCAACTAGTGCTGCATGATTCTTCACAAAATGAGATTGCATAGGTGCGATTCTAGATCTCGATCTTTTTTTTAATGAATTGGGCAGCACTAAAAGAGTGCATTTCCTGTGATCAATGACCATACAGCTCTGATACATAATCAGTAACTCTTGGATAGCATTGTTCCTGCATTCCTTTGTCACTGCTTAAACGTTGGAAAACATGAGAGCAATACTTTACTCACTCGCAAAATGTCAGCTGATACACATCCATCACATGAGGGACTCGCTTGCCAAATACATGTACAAGCTGACTGAAGGTGTTGAAATGTGAAGCCTTGTAGATCTGTTCTTTTTGGTGAGTGAGTGGGCTCTGGGCTGGCACTGTCCTATTATGGAATATGGATTGGAGTATAATTTGGCTTTATCAAGATCTTAAACCCCTCGTTGTAGAGTGTTGCCATGTGGTACTGTGATGATGCCAAATCACTGCTTGCAAATTATGACTCCTTTTGTAAAATCACACAGCAGGTATGTGCTCCTTTTTAAGCACATCCTCGCCACAGAGCTTTTTCTTGTCACAAATTTCTTTAGGTTGAAAAACACTGTCATGCGTAGAATACGCTGGTCTGTTTGAGGCCCAATGTTCGAATGCTGCGCACAGGACTCTTATTTATTTATGTACTCTCTCTCTCTTCCAGCTTTCATCGGTGAGGCATCTTCTCTGGTTTGCAGCCTGGACTATACCTGGCCTTGCCTAGCTCAACCAGCCTTTGTCCGGGCTTTGTCCGCCCCTCTCTATCCTTTATATACTCTATGACTAAGCCTTAGCCTAGAGTCAACTGGGACTTTCTCTTTCTCTTCCTCCAGTGAAGCTCTAAGCACAGCACTATGGCAGGGCGAGGACAGGCACGAACCAACGGCACAGCAGCAAGCAACAAGATCTGCCAGTTCAAGCTAGTGCTGGTGGGAGAGCAGGGGGTAGGCAAGTCGAGCTTGGTGCTGCGCTTCGTCAAGGGCCAGTTCCGTGAGTACCACGAGAGCACCATCGGAGGTGAGCGCCTTCCAAATGTATTGTGCCTTTGATGGAATCAGAGTGACAACTAGAAAAAGTGCCCTTCTGGTGGTTGGATAACAGGGCAACAAAAGTGAATAATATAACATGTAATAACAATGCTTAGTAATGTTATAAAGATGAATGGCATATGATGGCATGCATTATACAAATGGCATGTTATTGACAAAGGTACGTCATTGTAATGGCAAAACAGTGACCTTGCTATTCACACAGTCCATGAAAGTTTCGGATACAAATAAACAGTTTGCTGTTTTATAATAAAGGCATTCATATTAGGATAGGAACTAAAATAGGCATGCAGTCATAATAATAAGTGTTATTATCATTAATAATGTAAGTGCTACTACTACTACTACTTAACTAATAAGTACTACTAGTATTAATACTCCAACTACCACCACTATTGTTATTATTATAGGCCTATGGGTTCCTCCGCCATCAGTGTATGAATGTGTTTTTGTGTTTACGTTGCATTGAATATCTGTTCTGACAATACTTGATCTTCAAGATCCACCATGTTGCAATGCAATATTGTGTATTAAGTTTGTACTTTTCTGCAAAATTAAGGTTTACCTGAGTAAACATGCTGGTTTGACTACAGTAGGTCAATGACTTCAGTCAGGCTTTCCGAGGACAGCTGTAAACAGTATCCTTTGTTATGTAGATGCTCCAGAAAACTCTTATCTCAAAAAGAGCATGCTTTGTCAACACTTTAATTGAGATCATATTGAGTGCAAATGCTAGAGGTCATAAAGACAGTTCCCACATGTAAGAGCGTGTGTGTGTGTGTGTGTGTGTGTGTGTGTGTGTGTGTGTGTGTGTGTGTGTGTGTGTGCATGACGCGACTTGGCTTGTTGTAGCGCCACCATGAGGCTGATTTGAAAACTGTCAAATGGCATTTCTTCCTCATCCTAGTGGGAATATGCGTGCACAGTTTCATCTCAATCGGACACTGCGTTGAGGAGTTGTGGCGATTTGTACAAAACGGGCTACTCCTGAAAACTGTAGGAGCCAATCGTGGCCAATCAGGATGGAATGTGAGAAATCAAACAAACCTGTCTTGATCACATGACTATGGAGATCATGTGTACCGATTTGCGTGAAATTTGGATAAGATCTGAAGGAGTAATATTCGAAAATGTCTTTTACACATGTCGGCCTCCTGATGGCGCTATAAAGAGCAGATGTGAAAATGTCCATGCAAAGGTTTTTCCTTGGCCTCTAGGGAGTGTGCATACAAGGTTTTACACAGATCGGTGCAGTTATAGGTCAAAACACTAATTGGCCAGTTATAGCGCCACCATGAGGCTGAGTTGGAAATTTTCAAGTGGCATTTCTTTCTCGGCCTAGTGGGAATGTGCATGCAAAATTTCACGGAACTCACACAATGTGTTCATGATTTGCAGCATTTTGTTTGAAACGGAGCACTCCTGCAAACTTTGGAAGCCAATCTTAGCCAATCAGGATGGAGCCAGAAAAATCTGAAAGACCCGTTTCGTGGAATGGCTCTAGAGAGACTGTGTACCAATTTGCGTTATGTTTGGACAAAATCTGTAGGTGTACTGTCCAAATATTTGTTTTGCACAAAGCGGCCTCCTGGTGGCGCTATAACAGGCCAATGTGCAAACTTTGGGGCAGAGCTTCAACTCTGGCATTCAGGGAGTGTGTGTGCAGAGTGTGGCTGCGATCAAGCCAACGGTGCCAGAGATTAGCTGGTCACAGACGGACGGACGGACGGACACACGGACACACACACGGACACACGGACGGACGGACGGAGTGCAAAACATACTCTCTCCCCATGCCTTCGGCCTGGTGGAGACAACTAGCTTCTCACATGTCTAATCCTCTCTGCCTGGCATGTACACATGTACAGATGAGCCTTCTTTTTTTTAATATGGTATACTATTGTAATCTTTATTGAAATTCTATCAAATATATATATATATATATATATATATAGTAGTATTCACATATATATTCAATTTAAGAATTATTCAGCTCTCCAACCACCCCCCTACTGAATGGGTTTGTCTCCATCAATCATTCAGCGTTGCATCTTCTGTCATTCTGAATCTTGTCATGGAAAGTGCTGCAGCCCCAGTTCAGTTACGATTAGGGATGAAAATGTATCATTTTATTGATGCCACCAATCATGCCATTTGCATTATTGATTCCTGATCCATTTTCGGTAGGAGAAAGAGTAGGCCTACACAGGTTTTGAAATGGCTCAGAAATGTATGTGTTTAACTTTGAATGCCATTCAATTGCATCCTTCCTAACTTTGTTTCTCAAAGAAATCTCTAATGAGGTTGAACTGAACTCTGATTGACTGCATTAATTTAATGAAAACATGTCAAATATGTGGTTTCTTGATGAAATGATGTGTTTCAGTTGAATTTAAACAGGTCCCATGTTATGCACATAGGATGTAGTAACATCAGGGTGGGAATAATTAATTTTGTTCCTGGGGTGAGTTTGCATGGCCCTTTGTTATCATAATTGATGCTGCAGGACCAAGTTTTGGTCCAAATGGAAGGTAGAAGGTATCCTACATTCAATTTTATGTATTCATTTTATCACGAAAGAATCCAGAAAATAAAAAGGCTGCAAGTTTAGATTGTTATTATTCAGTTACCTTTTGAAGGCAGCAATGAATGTGGTTACTTCAAACAGGAAGGAAGGAGACAACAATGGGGTTTTCCTGGGCCTGGTGTAGACCAGTGAAACTTATATGCCTAGGTGGTGATGACCAAATAAATGTCCCTTTTCACCCAAAAAGGAAGTTTTCTGTAGAATCATCCCGTTCTGCCTAAAGTAGCATTATGCTTGTAGTTCAGATTCATGGGGAGTTAAAATAATTTTTTTTGTAGAAGTGCCTAGTAGCCTACAACTACAAAGTCAGCAATGCTACAGGGCAAATTGAACATTTGTGTTGTCAATGCCATATCAGTCTTGGCAGACCCAGGCATTGATTAGCCCTTTCCCTGATATTTCCCACTTGGTCTTTCCAAGAATGTGTCGCTATTTAACTTACCTGGTTAAAATGAAACATAAACGGTCCATTTCATACAAAATAGCAGACCTACAATCTCACAACGTATCGCATCCGCTTGTTGGTCTGCTACAAGTATGAATCGAGTTTAAATGGGTAAATGTCCAGTATCTTAACAGTTTATCTGGAAAACGTTCGCTCTATTAATATTTACTGCTGTTTTAACAAGTAATAGTTTATTTTCAACTAACATTTTATCCCTATAGAATCCCATATCACACAATCTATGAATAATGGTGGTGTGGGGATGTGGGGCAGGATGCTTGGTGCTTACACTGGCCAAAGACTTGAAACAAGTCAGCATTTCTTTCCTCTAGTTAACTTGTGGTCAGCTGCCTGCTCGGTCAAAGGTCACAAAGCTCTAAACTATGTACAATGAGCTCACATTTTCCTCTGTCATGTGACACAGCAAGGCTGAATAAGCATGTTGTGTCTGCAGTGGAGTGGTCTCGCCTGTCTCTTATGCAATCTGTGTTCATTCTCAGCCTGATTGTCTCCACCAGGCCGAAGGCATGGGGAGAGAGTATGTTTTGCACTCCGTCCGTGTGTGTGTCCTTCCTTCCGTCCGTCCGTCCGTCCGTCCTTCCGTCCGTCCGTTATCAGCTAATCTCTGGCACCGTTGGCCCGATCCATGCCAAACTTTGCACACACACTCCCTGGATGCCAACGACGAACCTCTGCCCCAAATATTCCTCAACGGCCTGTTATAGCGCCACCATGAGGCCGATTTAGGCAAAAAACATTTATGTAGATTACTCGTACACATTTTATCCATACATCACACAATTCGTTATACACTATCTCCATAGTCATGTGATCAACACGGAGCGGCACCATTTCCCATCTTCCATCCTGATTGGCTAAGATTGGCTTCCAAAGCTCACACGATTGGTCCGTTTCGAACAAAATGCCACAAATCACAAACACAGTGTGCAATTTCCGTGAAATTATACACGCACATTTCCACTAGGCCGAGGACGACATGCCACAATTCTTTTCCCCAAATCAGCCTCACGGTGGCGCTATAACAGGCCAATTCCTGTTTTAGCTATAACTGCATCGATCTGTATACAACTTATGTATGCGCACTCCCTAGAGGCCATGGAAAAACATTGTCCCTGCATCGCTCCACATCTGCCGGTCATAGCGCCACCATGAGGCCAATTTCTGCAAAACACATTGCTTATGTTAGTCGCACAGATTTCATCCAAATCTCACGCAAATCGGTCCACATGATCTCTGTAGTCATGTGATCAAGACGAGTCTGTTGGATTTCTCCGATTCTACACTGATTGGCTAAGATTGCCTTCCAAAGTTTTCAGGAGTGGCCCGTTTCGTTCAAAATGCTGCACATGTCCTGCTCATCCAGAATTCTATCCTCAAAGATGCTATGAGTGATCTGGCTCTGCATTTCCTCAACAAAATGAAGAAAATTGTTGCAAAAAACTAAAACAAAAAAACATGTTTATATTATACTCCTAAACATTTTGCCAAACATCTCACACAGTCCTATCCTCCTGGTGGAGACCTGTGCCCAGAAGGGCACTTTTTCTAGTTTTCTTCTTTTTTTGATGGGTGTGTGAGGGGGTTGGGGGGGTCACATAACATTTAATACACTCTAGAAACCGCTTCTGGTGTTTATCTGCCCAGAAAGGTTTAGACGTGACTCATTTGTTTACACAACAAACAGGGTAAGTCGGAGCTTATATTGTCAGCTACACCTTTACCTCCAAAACACAAATGATTATTGTCTCCGAGAGAGTATGCTTTGCACTCCGTCCGTGTGTGTGTCCTTCCTTCCGTCCTTTCGTCCGTCCGTTATCAGCTAATCTCCGGTACCGTTGGCCCGATCCATGCCAAACTTTGCACACACACTCCATGGATGCCAACGATGAACCTCTCCCCCAAATATTCTTCAACGGCCCGTTATAGCGCCACCATGAGGCCGATTTAGGCAAAACACATTTCTGTAGATTACTCGTACACATTTTATCCATACATCACACAATTCGGTATACACTATCTCCATAGTCATGTGATCAACACAGATCTGCACAATTTCCCATGTTCCATCCTGATTGGCTAATATTGGCTTCCAAAGCTCACATGATTGGTCCGTTTCGAACAAAATGCCACAAATCACAAACACAGTGTGCAATTTCCGTGAAATTATACACGCACATTTCCACTAGGCCGAGGACGACATGCCACTCATTCTTTTCCGAATCAGCCTCATGGTGGCGATATAACAGGCCAATTCCTGTTTTTAGCTATAACTTCATCAATCTGTATACAACTTATGTATGATTTATCAGATTCTACACTGATTGGCTAACATAGCCTTCTAAAGTTTTCAGGAGTGGCCCGTTTCGTTCAAAATGCTGCACATGTCCTGCTCATCCACAATTCTATCCTCAGAGATTCTATGAGTGATCTGGCTCTGCATTTCCTCAACAAAATGAAGAACATTGTTGCAAAAAACAAACGAACAAAAAAACATGTTTATATTACTCCTAAACATTTTGCCAAACATCACACACACTCCTATCCTCCTGGTGGAGACCTGTGCCCAGAAGGGCACTTTTTCTAGTTAGTATTATTTTCATCACATACAAAAGGTGTATTCACTCATGGGGATATTGGCCTTGACAAAGTTTGTCTGGATTTTAACTTTGGGGTTACAAACATTGAAAATACATTCTGTATTAAAACATATTGATGGTTCTGTGGAAAAGTAACTAAATGTATTTATTCCCATGACTTTATGAACGACTCTCATAGGGAAATCACCCAATTACTCCTATCTGGCATAGGCATCGGCCGCTACGGCATCTCAAAGTGATATCCCACAAATTCCATCGCCAGTGGGAACACTGGCAATGTTTAATTTCTCTGGCTTAGGTCTGTTCTGTTTTTTGTTTTTGTCATGTCAAGGTATCTGCAATTATCTTGTTTACATATTACATTGACTCTTCCTCCCATTTCCAGCCTGGAGGTCTCATCTAAGATCTAGCTTTTTAAATGAAAAAGGTTTAATTACAAATGGCAATCATGTCAAGTGAATTGTTTGTTTAATAAAAGGTTTGATTGAATAATTGATTAACATCACTAGATACAAGTAGTACAGTCAAAGTTATGCTAAAAGGATAACCCAAAAATCTGCAGGGGCTTGTTTCCATTGTGGTCCATCACCAGGTTAAAACTCTTATTCTGATAACAATCATTGCTATTGTGTCAAATGGAACCCATTCATCTGCTTCAATCGTTCCAAATGTTTTATCACTTAATTTCTTTACTCTTTACTAAAGAGCTGGAGAGATTGGTCGGGCTTTGAATTGCTATGGGACTTGTAAGTCACTAGACTGCATTGCATGTTAAACTGGTTTTTGTATTGTCTTTTTCGGCAGCTGTCTTCCAGCTCTCACAGACGGTATGTTTGGATGACACAACAGTTAAGTTTCAGATCTGGGACACAGCGGGACAGGAGCGGTATCACAGCCTGGCTCCGATGTACTACAGAGGAGCCCAGGCTGCCATCGTGGTCTATGACATTACCAACACAGTAAGTTACCTGGCATGTAACATATTGACCAACACGGTAGTTCTCAAACATTGTCAAGGAAACCTTATTTATTTGGACGCCCATCTGATTTTTTTTTTTTTAGATCCCATAAGGGATAAGATAATATTTGTGTTAGACATTGTCAAAATGAACAGATTTTGCTGCCATGTAGTTTGTAACAATCCCAGGAACTGGAGGCAGAGACGTAGTGCAAATTCCAAGGCTCCAACTTTAATAGTAATTTAACACTATTTTACAAACAATGGACCTGGCTTCACCGTAGTCCGTAACTCTTAGAACACACACAACCGCATTCCTCACAGCACATCCACATAACATCTGTCACTCACTTCCCCAGTCCCGGAAGTCCCACCCCACACTCACTTCTATTGGCTGTAGCCGGCCGCTACAATATTCATAGCTACAATATTCATAGACTCACGTAGCCAGCCTTCACCTGCCTTTGCAATGCATATTGCCCCCATTGCGAAAAACCACTGAGAGGGACGAGACTAATATCCACGCAGTGATATTAGTATCGCTACGCAAGGCTAATGTATTCACTCATTTTGCTGGGGACCCCTAGAACCCTCCCAAGGACCCCTGGGGTACCCGGACCCCACTTTGAGAACCACTGGACTAACGCACCTAAATAACCTCTGTCAGCTATGAATGTACCCTTGCTTTTCAGCTTGGGTTGATGATTACAGAATAATACAGAGCGCTCCGCTCCCTGCACTGGCTCCCAGTCGCTGCCCGCACAGAATACAAAACTCTGATGCTGGCATTCAAAGCAACCAAAGGTATGGCTCCCCCATATCTTGCAAGCATGATTGAACCCTACAAACCCTCCCGCGCACTCAGATCAACCAACGCAGGAAAGCTGGAAGTACCCTCACTAAAAACGCCGGGACAACGCTCCACACGTCCCAAACTCTTCTCCCTTCTGGCCCCAAAACTGTGGAATGCACTCCCCGTTGCAATCAGAACTGCAGCATCACTCCCAATCTTCCGCCGTAGTCTGAAGACCCACCTTTTCAGACTCCATCATGGCCCATAGCACTTATCCTACCCCCTTAGATAGCACTTTTTAGACTTAGATAGCATTTGAAACAGACTTATAGCATGTCATGTAGACAGCACAATAATTGCATTGCATGTAGTCATAGCACATCATAGTACATGTATAGCATAGTATAGTATATATGTATAGTGTCATTATATAGATATGTTCTAGTTACGTTCTTAGCTTACGCATGTTTCTTGATAAATGCATTTTATATATGTGATGTATTCCCATACTTTTGTTTTTGCCTAATGTAATCTGCTAAATGCCTAAATTGTAATTGTAAATTGTAAATTGCAAAGGACCTTTGCTCATATAATTGTGAAGTTGAAGTTGTATGTGAAAGTTGTATGATTATACGTATTGAGTGTATTTTGTGTTGTGCTTTTTTCTTCGTTTTCTTTTAGGATACATTCACACAAAGAAGACACAGGGAAGATTACTGTGCAAAGAACTGGGTGAAGGATCTCCGACAAGCCAGTCCTAATATTGTCATTGCATTGGCAGGGAACAAAGCAGACTTGGCCAACAAAAGAGATGTAGATTTCCAGGTACATAAAACGTACTGAGTACAGTATTTGCTATCTAAATAGACATTTATCTATCTAAATAGTTCATTATACTGTAGTTGTTTTAGGAGAAGCCTAATAACAGGCAATAGTAATGCTACTGAAACTTACATTTTCTTTAATGAAATTCCTAGACAATAACGTCTTCAAACTGCCTGATAGCAGTTTCCAAATGAATCTGCATCTTTATTGTTTTAGGAAGCACAATCGTACGCAGACGACAACAGTTTGCTCTTCATGGAGACCTCAGCCAAGACTGCTATGAATGTCAATGAGATTTTTATGGCCATAGGTAAGCGCCTTACATTACTATGGGACATTGATCCATCATATTATATTTCTAAAGTACATAAATGTTTGCTCATTTTCCATACATCTACCTGGTCTGTGCTCTTTAAATAGCCAAGAAGCTTCCGAAGAATGAGCCCCAGGGGGGTGGAAGTAGTGCTGGTGGACGTGCCAGAGGCGGCGTGGACCTGCAGGATACTGCACCACAGGGCGGTGGAGGTAGCAAGTGCTGTGAAGTTTAAAAAACCCCACCCCAAGACGTACCAACTCAAGATCTCTTGATTGACAATGGACATTTGACAACAACCACCAAAAAGGCCCTATGGAAGGAGAAAAAGATCAATCAGTACCGATCGCACTTAATGGAGCAATCTGCTCATCTTTGGTTCTCTGTATTTCTGTAAAGGAAAAAAAATCAAATCAAAAGCATCTGGAGGGAATTTAAAAAAAATTAAACAGGCTTGTTGGCCCTCACCTTTCTTTCCTACTTACTGTTTTTTCTATGTACCATAAATTACTCCAGTATTTTGATCATAAGCTGATGTCACTGTTAGTTTGGTGGAAGGTGCATGCAGCGTTCCTTCACTTTTCCTCCTTGTTCCCTGTCGGCTTCCTGGAAGAAGTGAAGAGAGGGTTCCAAAAAGGAGAGGGGGCTGGACAGCCATTTCCTTCTAGATAGCGGCTGTATAGATGAACTGATTTATTACATTGTTATATTGTTATCACTATTGTTATTACTTCGACTTTTTGACAAGTTATTCAGAATGATTTCAAAGCATAGGGACACCTAATGCTTTATAATTAATCCAACAATATACAGTAAATAGTGCATTATTAACATTGTCACCAATAAGTCAATTTAGCATTAATGTAATGTTCTTTGAATCATCCATGTACAATGACAAATGCGTAAAGCAAGATTTGTATTCTTGACCAAAATCACAAATGTGTATTGAAAACATGTTGCTGTCTTTGTATTATCCTTTTTTTCCCCCTAACTTGTAACCAATCAATAGTTATTGTCAATATCTTCCCAATCTCTACATGTTTCCTCATCAGTTTTTTTTTCTTTTCCTGATCTATAAGTCATCTTTGTGAATTCAGATGTTTATTAAGTGCACTTGCTCTGTCTTGTCATCTTTGTGAATTCAGATGTTATCTCAAACTACTTTTTATGCTTACTTTTTTCTCTTATTTTTACTTTTCATATCAGGGAGGGATCGCTTTGACCAGTGTTGTCATCCTCTGTTATGACATCAACAACTAGCACAACAGTACCTTCACAGCAGCCACTACTGTGAGGCAGGGGACATGGGGAGGGTGGGGTCATGTGGTATAAAATGCAAAAAAAAAAGGGAAAATAAATTGTAATTTTACCAATAAACAAGGGGAAGGTATTTGCTGTTGCTTGTAAGTCTGGTTATTTAACTTGACTCAAATATTGGCATAAAATATTGTTAATGTGCTTGACGTGTGTGTGTGTCATTGTGTATATTCCTGCACTATACCTGCATCCAGTGATCTTGGTACAATATAGAAATTGATCTATTGAAGATTCTGACGTTCAAATGTACACATTTTTTTGTTTTGATTGTATTGCTGTATTGTTGTATTGTGCTTTCTGCTTTGGCAATGTAAACGTATGTTTTCTCATGCCAATAAAGCCCTTTGAATTGAATTGTGTGTGTGGTGTAATAACATGTCAGTATTGTCACCCTCAGGCCAAAATATCAGCTTTTTACCCAGGATATCCCAGGATGAAAGCCTGATGAGCTTTCTTCTAGGACAATTTCCATTTGGGTATAAAGAGCTAGGTGCAGCTGCTAGCTTGGCTGTTATAGTCATATTGCTATGAGTCCCACAGAGCTTGTTTTAACAGAAAATGGCTTGTCATTGCATCAGCCTCAATATCTTTATTTTAAACCAACTTTCAGAGATTTCATGAATGTATTTGTTTAATCTGTGAATCGAAGTTGATGGCTGGTGCCAATGCATTTTTGTTTTTAAACAGCTAAAATGCCAGTTGTGTCCAGAGACATGTAACAGTGAATCCATGTTATCAGTATGGCCAAAGCCATAACTACAGTAGGGAGGCCCTAAATTAGTAAATAAGAAGCCAAAATGCTAAAACAACCCCGCCATGCTTAGCTGCACTGGCTCGAATATAGAAATTAGATCTGGGCAGGCACAATGGTCAGATGCATTGCATTTGTCGGTCTTGCCAACACCCTACCCATACCTACAGCAGTGGTTCACACTCATTTCCATGTAGCCTATTAGGTTAGGGATTTAGAAGAGCATGATTGTAACAGAAAGTGAAAACGGAGGGAAGCTAGCCGTGAAAATAATTCTAGAAATTAAACTCCCCCTGCCCTATCTGTCAGGTCTGAAACACCCTTGAAGACCATTTCGGAATCACCAGTCTTCTTCGGAATCAGAACAACAGGTGCGGCCCAGGCAGATGAAGATGGTTCAATGACATCATCGGCCAACATTTTGTCAATGAGCTTCTTCATGGTCTGGAGTTTGGGAGGTGATACACGGTATGGTTTTTGTCGTAGTGAGATATTTGAGCTGACCAAGATCTTGTGCTGTAGAAGTTCAGTGCGACCCACTTGTGTGGTGCAGACGTCTGAGTTATCTTGAAGTTGTGAAAGTAGTTGCATTGTTCCAGGTGCGCATCCTGCACAGCCGTGCTGAACACTTCAAGAACTCCTCCCCCCGTTGTAAGAGAAAGGTGAGAGGGTGGAACAGCAGAGAAGTAGTCACAGTACCGGTAGGTTGATGTGCATCTGAGGGTTCCAGCAGGAAATTAAATTGTTCTTTGTCATTGCTTTTGAACCAGTATGCATTGTCAGTGACATCAATTTGCAAGCCACTTTGGCAGAGGAAATCTAGACCCAGCACACACGGAATTGCCAAGGCGTCAGAGTGAAGCACAGCAGTGGTTCGAGTCCATGGTTTGCCATGTAAGGTGTAATTCACTTCACTCTGACCCACTGGGGTTTTTGGCTCTCCATCGGCCAAGTATATGGGACCCTTAGTCCAAGATGTAATTTTGCCTTTTCCCGTGTCCCTAATTGATGTCCACAGGTCCTGATTCAGCAGTGTGAAGGAGGACCCAGTGTCCACAATCGCTGTCCCTTTCCAAGCACCCAGCGTCACAGGAACCTTCAATTGGAGTGGTGGCTCCTTTGAGGTTTGCTGGAGTGGTGATGCAGAAAGCTTTGGGGAAAATACCTGCGCAGATGTCACAGAATTAGCATTTCCCTTACCTTTCTTTCCATCATCTGCATAGGGACATGTAGCAGGAGCATGTGCACCTTTGCAACGCCAGCAGAATGAATCTTGACTCTTAGAGGAGGAAGATGATGGATTCACAGGAGGTGTGGATTTCACAGAATTATCCTGTCGTGTTTGTGGTTTTGATATCTGTACTTGTTTCTTGTTTCTCAACAATACAAGTTGATTTTCCATGTCTTTTTCCAGTTGTTGTCCAAGTCGAACCAAGCCATCCACAGTGTTCACTCCACTGCTTCGCAGCTGGCTTGTAAGCTTTGGATTCAAACTCTTCAGTGTGAGTTTGATTATGTCCGCCTCACTGATCTCAGGCTTCCAACGTCGGCAGAGAGACCTGTACATGTAGGCAAAATCTCTAATGCTTTCATCTTCACCCTGAACTCTGTTTCGAACTCTCTCAGCCAACTCGTCCTCATAATCCTCAGAGAGGAATGCAGCCACAAATTTCGCTTCAAAATCTGGCCAGGTGTTAGTCTCCTGGCGAACCACATCCCACCAGTCTCTGGCAGTGCCATGCAACACATTCCTGAGGGTGGCAATGAGTTCATCATCTGTCAGAGGATTAATGGCGAGAAAGTCCCTGCACTTTTCCAAGTAAAGCAAGGGGTCTGGGGGGTCCTCACGCTGTCCAAACGTGGGGAATTGGATTTTAATGGGGGGGGGTCTGCCCATAAATCCTCCTCTTAGTTCCTCCACCAACGTGTAGCGTGGACTGCAGCCTGCGGTGAAACTGACCAGATGGTGCAGTAGTAGCTATGACGGGAGAGCTGGTTTGTGGTGTGGTTCCCGGCATTGCAGTAGTGTTCAAGGAATGTTGTTTTATGGCTAACACTTCTGCGTTCACTGTGTCGATATTTTTCAAGCATGTGTTTAATGATGAGCGAGTGTTGTCCAAATTTTGCTCAATAGGGGCCAGCGCCGTGCTAACATCCATCAGCAGTTCAGCATGGTGGTGTTTCATTTTCCAGTTCATGGTTGAAGTGAACTGTGTTCGGAGGTAATCCAGGTGCTCGATCATTTATTTATGCATTCTGCTTTGACCTTGTTCCACTGTGGTGGTTAGTGTGCAAAATGGTGTCATTCATTGCTCTCATTTCATCCTGCATTTTCGTGATCTGTTGATCACCCATTGTTAGCGTTGCATCCTTGACCTCTCTCAATGTAACAGTATTACGCTCTTGTTGTTTCACCAGTTGTTTGACATTGATTCTTACCATGGTTTCTAGGTGGTGATGGGCAACACGCATTCCTTCCACAGCAGCCACCACATCCACCAATGTGGCTCCCAGCACTGTGGAAGAGGTCGGCCTCAAGGGTTGGATCTGGTTTGTCACCAAATTGTCACAAAGATCCATGTCAATCAAACTGTAATGACTCTGTGCGTCACTCCTTGCACCGGATTGTGGATCCAGGTGATTGCTCTGATTTATTGCACTCCTTGCAGGTGAACCAGTCGGTTGATTGATTTGTGCATTTCCATCAGGCTGATTTTGTGCATTTCCATCAGGCTGATTTTGTGCATTTGTCACTGGTTTATTTTGTGCATTTGTGACTGGTTGATTTTGTGCATTTGTGACTGGTTGATTTTGTCAACCAGTCAGTGAGAGAGCACTGCAGCTCCGTTGCTGTGCTCCAAGATCCGGACACTCGGACAGTGAGAAGTGAGAACGCCAAGGTTTATCTTCTTAGGTTCTTCTCCCAATGGATCCGATTGTAGATCCGACGCACCGCACAGACTGTACTAAACTTTGAACTCGCGTACGCGATCGCTCCTCCGTCTTCACTTCAGTCTCTCCTCTCTGTGACCGGCCCCGCCATCTTGCCTACCCTTCCATTCATAGAACGTAAACGTACCGGTACCATAGAGTATATAAAAGGATAGAGACTGAACTGGCGCGAAGCTCCGCCCCCCCAGCTATTCATGTCAGTGGAAGTTGCTCAGTGGCGTTTTGAAGCACCCGGAAGACTGCCGGAAGTACCGTCTCAGAATGTCTACTTCCGCATTTGACCACCAAATTTTGGTGGTCAAATGCGGAAGTGCAACCGAGCGCTCAATGTTAAAGCCCAGCTGCACGGGGTTTCCCGGTCATGAATCCACGGGTCCGCTTGTAGTCCCTCCTCCTACCACTAGGGCCCAGAGCTTCAACGTTGAATAGCCTCACTGGCCCCTTGACCGGTACCAGCGTCGGGGGCGTGTCGCTGCGCTGACGTTAGTCTGTGGGTGTGCTGGGTTGTGCGTGGACATGAATGATTGTGGTGGTGTGAGTGGGTGCGTGTGCGTGCGTGCGATAGCAGATCGCTACAACACACACACCGTAAACACCCGAAACTGGGCGCTTCACGTGGTTTCCCATTTCCCACATGTACAGTCTGTACACCAGTGGTCCGTGGAGGTACTGCATGTGGTCCCTGACCATGCATTTAGTAATGTAGCAATTAAGATTTTGTATTTTCTTCAACGGAACAGTGCACTAAACTTTAGTGCACTGTTCCGTGGAAGTGCGTCAATGTTGTCAGTTACTGGGAAGTCTGAGGTTAAGAAATTCTACAGAAAAGTGAGTTAGAATCTCAAGAAGGGTAAATCTACCAGCTTTCCTGATTGAGTCATCATTATTAGGAAATGTGCAGATAATCATGTCATCATGTGTCTGCTCTATCAGTAGTGTATATCAGTTAACCTGAGTTTAATGGAAGGTTGGATAAAATAAGAATGGAATAAGGGTAAGCGTGGGATAGGAATAGATCAGTGGTTTTCAAAACATAAATACGTAAATTGGCTCTGGACCACTCCAGAGACAAAAGTATACATTTCAATTTAATAATGCCTGAGCTTGTTATAATTTGTTGCACGTAGTATCGTGCAATGAATGAAATCAAGTCCTTAACAGTCATGATTTAATTGAAATATTTCTATTAGCTATTTATTCAAATATCTTCTTACATTTTATGGACTTTTGAAATACTGTATTATTGAAATATATTTTAATACATTTAACAAAGGCATTCTATTTATATTTTAAAACATTTTCCCATGGACCACCTGCAGGCCTATTATTCCATGGACCACTAGTAGTCCGTGGACCATCGGTTGAGAAACAGTGGTTGTATAGACATGGGATGCAAGTGTTACGAAAGCACTAATCGAAGCCCATATCCCATCCCGACACAACAGTGGTCCCCAGTCAGGGTGGTGGTCCCTTGTTCAAAATCAATTGAAAACCCCTGCTGTAGCATATATATTACATAGTGTGTTAAATATATACTACAGATGCTTCAAGTTATATGCTGCCACTTTGCGACCACACCACAGTTGTGTATATCTGCTAACTTTGATAATATATCTATAGGGACGAACAAGACTTTCAAGATCTCCCATGCTGTCTCAGGTATTTCTGCCTCACAGAGCTATTTATTTCTTATTTAATACAGTACATTTGACACATTCACCAATCTGCAGCAATGTTTGTACAGTACTGTAACTGTACATAATCTATGTCACAATTCAACAATGGGTATACCAAAGCAATGCGGTAAGGATTATAATGTTTCACATATATTATATATATATATATATATATATATATATATATATATATATATATAAACACCTTTTCTCCTAAATTCTCTTTCAATTAGCCCTTCACTATGTCCCTCCCCAACCCATCCTTGTCCAATAGGCACGTTAGCAGCGAAGAAAGTTTGACCTGCATAGCAATCGTATATGCTTTTTTTCAAAAGCTTTGACGCAACATACTAATATATAGCGTAACGGTAGAAAACACCACTGTGTGAAAATAGTAACCGAAATGGCTGCAGTGGTGGCAGTATAAAGTGCACTGGTGGCAATAAGGTGTATATTTTAAAGTGCAGTACAATACTGACAAATAGCAGTATAAGAAATGGCAATTAAAAATATGAAGGGAATCTGTCTGTAAACTAGTCCTGTTACAGTTTGTCACTTTTTTCAAGTTCAGGAGTCTTATTCGCTGTTTACATAAAACAGCGATGTGATTCTCAAAGCACTTATTTGACAAACATAATTTCCTTCAATAATCCTTTGAACTAAGAAATCGTTTTTCTAACTCTCATCTCCCTAGGATCGGCTTGGAATGAATCACAAACTACCCTTCATTGTTGAGACGGACAAGGTGGAACACGGGCAAGACATGGGCCACTGGATTCCAAGGAGGGTACCCCTTCTGCATGCAATGGGTAGCCCTGTTCACCAACCCAGCCTGAGCACCACCCGGTTGGGAGAAGAGCTTCACCACATCCATGCCCTCCGACCTCGATCACCCGTTCAGGGATGTAGAGGCCGTAGCCCATCTCCCCAGCTACTTAACACTGACAATCTCTTGTCCTCTCCATTACCCACTCTTCGACATGACACAGACACGAGCCATAGACCATCCAAACTGCTCATCCCTTCTGTACATTGTGTCAGTCCTCTAGACTTGAGCCCCAGGTAATCAATTCCAATCAGTTTTAGCCAGATATTAATTGGTTTTCAGATTGCTCTATAATGATGTAACTCTTATTCCTGTCTCTTCCAGGGTTGTGGATGGAATTGAAGATAATGGGCATGCGTTTCATTTTAATGTAGAGCAGACTGAGTCAAAGACTAATGGAAAAGGTAATTCATTCACAGGCTTCATGGTTCATCAGTGGTAGGCTGCTATAGTTGTAACAATGAATGAACAGTGAAAAACTTGATCAAAAGGATATCTCAGGGGTAAGAGCTTGGCCATTACTTATTCATGTAAAGTTTGTTCAACATACAGAGGAGGAATGTCTGATTCCACGTTTTTGAGACCCAAAACATACAGCGCCTGTACTGTATATGTCTCAAATATCTAGGAACATTGTACTAATAATAATTACTACTTAGATTAATGCAACTCATCTCAGATTTGTACTACTTGATAAATCTTCCACACAAATCCAATTCATTGAAAACACTTTTGTTAACCCATTTGAAGTATTAGACACTAGGCTACTAGACTAAATATAAGCAACATTCATTTTTATTTAACACACTTTGTGTTCTACACCCTTTTATAGACCATTTCCAGATCAGTGCTAACCTGCTTCTGGAGACAGAGGAGGTGAGACAGAATATTGGCAAGCTTAACAATGAGGTACAGTATTTAGTGACCGTAGAGTCTAAAGTAGGCCTGCATAAAACGTGTAGTAATTACAGTTACAGCTGCAGATACAGATGCAAATTTGCAGATGGAAATGTTTGCTTAGAAAGGTAATGTCCTCACTTCAAATTGAATTGCTCTTTCAAATGTTTTATTTTATTGTTTGATAATAGTAGTCTTCCTCATTTTATTTATTTATATGTGAATGATACTGTAAATGCGTGTGAGCGCGGGTCCGCAACTGGTTCTGGCCCACATCAAGTGACCTTTTGACCAATGCGCCCCTCACCCCAAAATGGGTTCAACAGGCCTGCCTTAGACCAACTGAATGACAGACATATAACACAATCTATGAATAGAAACATTTAACTAGGTGACAAACATTTTTATGTCAAACATTTTGTTCCC
Organism: Electrona antarctica; assembly: GCF_951216825.1. Classification (NCBI taxonomy): domain Eukaryota; kingdom Metazoa; phylum Chordata; class Actinopteri; order Myctophiformes; family Myctophidae; genus Electrona; species Electrona antarctica. Next base: position 32,531,631 of record NC_136795.1, read on the forward strand.
CCTTCATATAGTCACACTACTCTACTTTCACAGCTCCTCAAGGGCTGGGTACACTACATACTGTATCTAAAAGCAGGACTCTCAACTTTTTCTTGACATACTTTCAGGACACAAGTTAAATGTGAACAAAATTGTTACAACCAAAGTCTAATGTACTACAGAAAGTGTATGCTCCAATTTTACATTTTAGCAATGAGAAGTAGCTTAAACATACAGTATGGCATTAGAAATCAGAAATCCTTCATTGCCGTCTTCCCTTTTCCTTCCTTTTTTTCTTTACAGATGAGCAACTTGAATCAAGAAATATCTAACCTGGCCAAGGAACTCCGTGAGATGATGCAATTTTTGCAGACCCATGTCACCATGCCGCACTATACCACCCCAGTCTCAACATACCCCTATAGCATACAGATGGCGTCCAGTGCCAGTGTGACAGCTTCCAGTGATTGGCAGACACATGTGCCTTTTAATGTGGCAACAGGGCCTCATCTCCATCACAAGCCAATTAGCCAACCTGACAGAAATGTGTGGGGTCACAGTGGAGTACCCAACCATGGCATAAATCCCACTCAAGGCCAGAGACTTGAGCATTCGCATGGACTGTCCAGTCCTGTGTCATCTTGTGTACACATATGCTGCTCTGACAGAGAAACAACCACTACTCACAGATTACAGAGTCAATGTGGTCCCTTACAAACCTCCAGAACAATACCCAACTCCTCCTACATGACCCAAACTCATGGTCATCCCTCCTTAGACTTAGCTCTGCCTTTCAAAGCTTCCCAGGGACTTGTCAGGGCCCTCAGGTGGGATGCAAGGCCTCCGTTCCCACTTTGAGCAGCAGATGTCACCTAATGTGTTCTGCAAGAAACCTCAGCCAGTCCTATCCCTCGCTGAGTGTGCAAGCCAACTCTGATCTCACACAATCTACCAACTCACCAACACCCATCCATGTCTCTGTCACCCCTACCGGCCATCCAGAAGTCCACACTGCCTTTAGCTCCCTGTCCGCCTCAGGGGTCTATACCTCAGCAAGCACAACACACAGCCAGGCCCCCCTTGGTTCTATCAGTGGTCCAAGACAGAATGATCTGGTAGGATGCAGCCATATCCACCAGACAGAGAAGCTACTATACAGTACACTGCTGGGGTCTTCTACTGGAACAGATTGCATACTTCCTAAGCATCCAGAGAGGACAGATAAAGAGGTTGTAGATTCAGAGACTAGCAGCAGTAGGCCTACTCCAACTGTAGAAGTTGGACCCATTTAGGGTGTGGACTGTGGAGGGGACATACCCTGAAGAAGACCTATATTGTATCGAATTGTTTCAAAAAATGTTATTGCATTGTGGCTACGAGCTGTGCGAACGCTTTTCTTTGCAGTTATTTATCTCCCGTGGTCAGCTCCTCACTACTGGTGTGCATTCCTGTTCTATTGTTTGGGTGACACAAGCCTGACACTTATTGCATACATCGAAACAATACTGCATGAATAATGACATGTCAGTGACTACAATGACTTTCACACTGTATCAGTTTCCTTTCTTTCTGAGCCAGTCACAGAGTATTATTATACTAATAATAATAATAATGATAATAATGAAACAACTGAACACTGTATGTACCTGTTTCTGTTTCGCATATATTGTGCAAGTGGGGTTTATTGTTTTTTAATAGTCATCTTTCAATGCTTGGTGTAGGTTTCTGCGTAGATCTCTAGCGCCACTCAGTGGTGAATAACCGTAAAAACGTCTATTGCTCAATGGTTTATAATGGTTTGGTTCCACACAATCCACAACATTCAGTGCAGCGAAACAAGCATTGATTATTCCTAGATGTTTCACTCTGGTGGTTATCGATAAAAGTGAGAAAAGAACATAATCGTTGATCAAATAAAAAGGTATTAAACCAACTTTCACCAAGGTCATGTTTTCTCTCACACTTCATCATAGTTAGCTCAAAAATTGATATACGGACGGTAGCCTATATCAATTATAAATATCCGATTAGAGCTAAACGTGCTCAACGATTTCTTATTTTTTATATAAAATGAAACAATCAACGGGGGGGAATCGGGGGATGGTTTAGAAAATGTGGACTTGCAGAAATCAATGTTAACCATGAATGTAAAGTGCGTTCCCAAGCAGTTCTTCTGACGACAAAAAAGCAACTTTACAAGTTCACGACCCTTCGCATCCCCGACAAGTCGTGGGCTTGTAGATCTGCCATTTTCACCGTGCGCGACACCGCCCTGCGAGGCACCATATAAATGAAGTGTGTGTCTCATTGGTTCAGAAACCCTGCTGACAAGGTTCCCGGAAAAGTGAGAAAGTCACTAACCGGAAAGGAAGAAGAACAGAGTACCGATGTAGGCTCCTTCTTTTCGGCAAATCTAGAATTTCCTGTTTGAGAGCTAGCAAATTTAAGACATCCGGTTGCTTTCAGAATAAAAGCGTCGTTAATTAAATCATTATTACATTACATTATTAGTATTATTATTACATTACAGTTATTGTGAAGACACACATTATGTTTCTGTGTAAAAATAAGTAATGAAATAACGTAAAAAAGTTATCTAAATGGATAAATGCCCAAGACTGGAGTGCATGGACTTTATAAAGTGGACACTGGACAAAATACCCTGCTATGTATCGACTAGTGTGACATACGCACATGTCCGTGGAGACCTCCTCTACAACACCACACTGTCCGCTAAGCAGCAGAGGTGTAAAAATTAAATTGGCACACCATACAGCGAGGTGAAAGATAAAAAATATCCCATTTCCAGACTAAAGTGAACTAAAGTGGACACTGGACAAAAATCCCTGCTATGTATCGACTAGTGTGACTTATGCACATGTCCGTGGAGACCTCCTCTACAACACCACACTGTCCGCTAAGCAGCAGAGGTGTAAAACAAAAATTGGCACGCCATACAGCGAGGTGAAAGATAAAAAAAATGTCCCATTTCCAGACTAAAGTGAACTAAAGTGGACACTGGACAAAAATCCCTGCTATGTATCGACTAGTGTGACATACGCACATGTCCGTGGAGACCTCCTCTACAACACCACACTGTCCGCTAAGCAGCAGAGGTGTAAAACAAAAATTGGCACGCCATACAGCGAGGTGAAAGGTAAAAAATGATCCCATTTCCAGACTAAAGTGAACTAAAGTGGACACTGGACAAAAATCCCTGCTATGTATCGACTAGTGTGACATACGCACATGTCCGTGGAGACCTCCTCTACAACACCACACTGTCCGCTAAGCAGCAGAGGTGTAAAAATTAAATTGGCACACCATACAGCGAGGTGAAAGATAAAAAAATATCCCATTTCCAGACTAAAGTGAACTAAAGTGGACACTGGACAAAAATCCCTGCTATGTATCGACTAGTGTGACATATGCACATGTCCGTGGAGACCTCCTCTACAACACCACACTGTCCGCTAAGCAGCAGAGGTGTAAAACAAAAATTGTGTTGTAGAGGAGGTCTCCCCGGACATGTGCGTATGTCACACTAGTCGATACATAGCAGGGATTTTTGTCCAGTGTCCACTTTAGTTCACTTTAGTCTGGAAATGGGATGTTTTTTATCTTTCACCTCGCTGTATGGCGTGCCAATTTTTGTTTTACACCTCTGCTGCTTAGCGGACAGTGTGGTGTTGTAGAGGAGGTCTCCACGGACATGTGCGTATGTCACACTAGTCGATACATAGCAGGGATTTTTGTCCAGTGTCCACTTTAGTTCACTTTAGTCTGGAATTGGGATGTTTTTTGACCTTTCACCTCGCTGTATGGTGTGCCAATTAAATTTTTACACCTCTGCTGCTTAGCGGACAGTGTGGTGTTGTAGAGGAGGTCTCCCCGGACATGTGCGTATGTCACACTAGTCGATACATAGCAGGGATTTTTGTCCAGTGTCCACTTTATAAAGTCCATGCACTCCAGTGAATAGCATTTATCCATTTAGATAACTTTTTAATTACTTATCTTTACACATAAACATTACTTATTACTTATTTTTACACAGAAACATAATGTGTGTCCTATAGCATCGTTTAAATGCTTAATTTGTAGTTTTAATGTGCAAATTAATCTTTTTTCAATACTCCAGAGGGTACTCTTATTTTGAAGAGATCGTCCCCCGGAAGTCTTAGATTTGCTAGCTTAGATTTGCCAGAAAACAGTGCCTACCGAGGCTTGGTCAGCGAAAGTGAAAGTGTTTTTTAAGAAAGAAAAACAATTTACATGTGTGGACGTTGGGAATACGTGGAGTTTGTATTGGGCGTTTACATCATACTATGTTGTTAGTCGTAGAAGATTTTCCACAGCCTCAGTTAACATTTTGGCCAAACCAGCCATCAGGCAAGTACAGGGATCATTAAACCGCCCGCATCGAGAGTCTGTCCACCGGTGGACCCTTTTAAATCAACACAATATATAGAGACAAATCATATATAATATAATAAGACTATAATATAACTTTATGAGAGCATTTAGGCTGACCAGCAACGGGAACCAAGAAGAGGGGGGGGGGGAATCCCCGAGGCTACTTCGTCGCGCGAGCTCCTTTTGACGAATACTGGACAACTTCACTTTCTGACATGTCGGGGTGAGTTGTCTGTACTTTCCGCTGGGGCGAGTTGGGCGAGAAAGTACGGACAGCTCTTCACTTTCTGACATTGCGGGGTGAGTTGTCGGTACTTTCCGTGGCACCCATTACAGTAGGCCTAATGAAATTTCGGATCTAACTATCGGTTCCTACAGACGTGCGCAGTCACGGCTAATTATTTATTTATTTAACAGTAAAATCCGGTGAAACACTTGTAAGTAAGGAGTAGAGCGTCTCTCTCTCTGACTCTCTATGCAGCATTGAGGGGGGGGGGGGGTCGTTTGTGGATAATGTTTGCGCTTCAAAGGCAGAGTCTCACGGTTGTATCCTGCAGGTTCACACTCTATAACAGTGTTTCCCAACCTTTTTTGTCCCAGGGCACACTTTTCATAGCCTAAAAATCTCGGGGCACACCTAGATATACGGGGGGTGTGCATGTGTGTATGTATGTGTATATATATATATATATATATATATATATATATATATATATATAGTAAAACGTCTTTGATAAACACATTATACTTTTGACAGAGTAAAACTTATTTGAACCCAATATACTTTTAAGAACACACATGACAGCACTCATCAAATAACTCAATATACAAAATATAGCACACACATGTTCAATTTGTCAATGCAAAGTAAATACTTCTAAATAAAAAAAATGTTTTGCCACAATACAATGGTCTTAAACATGAGCAACCACTCAGTTCACTTCACACGGGTGTGATTTTTTTTGGGGAAAATATTGCTCTTTGCAATGTGAAATGCCACCGAATGTAAGGATTCATCCTTTTCCTTGTCTTTATTATGGGGCCAACTTGTGAAAGCTACATGCTTTTATTGTGAAGGGTCTCAGTTCTTACAGCCTGCAAGCTCACAGCCTGGATTGATTGATTGATTGAAGAATTTATTAACAGTTTGCAGAATTACAGTACATTTCAAGCACAAACTCAATACAAAGGCTGTTAACTGTGAGTGGACGACCCAATTAAGCATTACACTTGTTTCCAATAGGGTCCACCATGTTCAAATCATCAAAACATTTAGAGACGTACAAATAGACACTTCTATAGACAGAACAGGAATTCATCATAAAGGAGGTAAAAAGGGAAAAGAAATATATACAGTGAGGGGAAAAAGGGGGGGGGGCTGGGGGGGGGGGGATTCAGATTTTACGGGGGCCAGTTTCGAATTGCAGCCATCCGTAGGTGCCCTTTGAGAGCGGTTTTGAAGGAGTCAAGGGATTCGCATGTCTTAATGACAGTTGGTAGGGCGTTCCACATTTTGGTGGCATAGGAGCGACAAGAATTTAGTCCCTTGTTTGTGCCGAATCTGGGTTGTACATGGTTCGTTGCACTCCCTCTGGTGTTGTGGGTGTGGACTTCGTTAACATTAAGGAAGTATCTAGACAGGTACATGGGTATCTTGGTGGTGTATCGAATCTTGTGGACCAGACCCATTGCAAGCTCCACCTCCGCGGACTTTTTGCGCGACGGCCAGATTCCCGGAAACGCTCTCCTCCGCGCAAAAAGTCTGCGGAGGTGGAGCTTCTTTTCCATCCACCAGCTGTCTAAAAACTCAGAATCTAAGCTGCGCGCAGCTTAAGAAGTGCGCAGCTTAAGACCGTTTTGCGCTAAGGTGTGGAGACGGTGTCACAGCCACAGCCTACAAGCTCACAACGCGTTGCGCGCGTTGTGAGCTTGTAGATCAACTATTTTCAGCATGGAACACGTGTACGACGAAGAATAAATCAGGCATCACTGCGCTTCTGTGGAGGGAGGGAGATATATATTGTTGGCAAAACGAGGCGATCATGTATGGACAGTTGGACACATACGACATACCTCATCGACGCAAAAAATAAGCAATTGGAATCTATTTTCCGTGGCACATTATAAACAAGTTTACTTTACCTCCTCAGTGTTTGGGTCGGGACATGTAGGACTGTATGTGTCTGCTGTCTGCGTGCATATGCGCGCTGCGCGCTCCAGTGAAGATTAGTTAATTTGTGTTGGATAAGGGCTTATTGGTGGGTTTTCCGCTAGATATTAATAAGGAGTGATTAGGGTGTGTTTTAGCGGGGGTTTCGCCTGGAAGGCTCACTCACTTTTGAACGAAGTTGAACGTGAGAAAGTGACGTTCACACACGCCAGAAATGAACGCGTTCACAATGACGTTCATCAGGCAGAAATACAGTACGTTCAGTTCACGTTCAGCCGAAATAGGAACGCGTTCGTGAACTATCGTTCTTTGAACGCGTTCCGGTACATCACTGCACATTTATACAGTAAAGTTGCCAGGCGAGTACAGGTGATTAACATTCCTATGGCCGATGGTCGTTAGAGTCTATTGTTCCGTTGTTGTTGTTGTCGCACGAATCCTGCAGCTCAGTAGCTATTGCTTTCGGGGGAGGGTTAGTGTTATTTTTGGTCAAATCAGGCGGCACACCTGGACACATCAAACGGCACAGTAAAGTGCCGCGGCACACAGGTTGGGAAACACTGCTCTATAACATACGACGAATTAGACCGTTCCTCAACCAGGAATCAGCCCAGCTCCTAATCCAGACAACAGTCTTACTGGCCTACCGGCATGTGCACTTAAGCCTCTCCAACTGATCCAAAATGCCGCAGCTCGCTTGGTCTTCAACCAGCCAAAATTCTCACATGTCTCCCCCCTGCTCCGCTCCCTCCACTGGCTCCCGGTCGCTGCCCGCACAGAATACAAAACCCTGATGCTGGCATTCAAAGCAACCAGAGGTATGGCTCCCCCATATCTTGCAAGTATGATTGAACCCTACAAACCCTCCCGCGCACTCTGATCAGCCAATGCAGGGAAGCTGGAAGTACCCACACTAAAAACGCCGGGACAACGCTCCACACGTCCCAAACTCTTCTCCCTTCTGGCTCCAAAACTGTGGAATGCACTCCCCGTTGCAGTCAGAACTGCAGCATCACTCCCAATCTTCCGCCGTAGTCTGAAAACCCACCTTTTCAGACTCCACCATGGCCCATAGCACTTACCCTACCCCCTTAGACAGCACTTTTTAGACTTAGATAGCATTTGATACAGACTTATAGCATGTTATGTAGACAGCACAATAATTGCATTGTATGTAGTCATAGCACTTCATAGTATATATGTACAGCATAGTATAGTAGTTTATATGTACAGTGTCATCACTGCATCAGATCGGGGGTTTTGTCGGAGAGTGCCAAAAAAGCTCCCCGATAGCATAATTGGATCAAATATCGTGCAGTGTGTAGGGGGCATAACTCTGGAGGAGCCCGGGATCGAACTGGGAACCTTGCGGTTCCCATCCGGCTGTTCTACCGGCCACTCTACACCTGAGCCACTGCCGTGCCATGTGTCCAGAATACATGCTAAAAAAACAAAGCTAAGAAATTAATGGCTTTCTTTCCATCGCCTTCAACATTTACATACATAATCAGCTTTTTTGTCAATGTTGATGCCAAGTTGCCAGCAATGTGTCATCAAGTTCTAGCAGGATTTGTCCCAATGCTCTCTGTGTCATTGATGAATAAGACAAATCTGGAGCCTTTACAGATTTTAGCAACATTGCAACAAATTGATGACATCATGGGTTAAATTATTTTGCTACATGTTGTTTGCAACCCGAACCTTGGTCTGCGATATGAGTGCATTTTAATGATTCACTCATTGCTTTTCCCTGTTGCATTAATTGCTGTGACGTAATGTGATCAGCCCAGTACTGTGATACTTTTTTTTTTATCCCTGTTTATCGCACATTTGTAAATCCATGGGTCTTCTTTTTCTACATGGTCTACTGGAGTTAAGTAGAAAACACTGTCTAGTAGTACCCAGGGCTATGGAAATTAGGAAAGCCTATAAACTCCTATATAAAATCGTTTTTCTCTCCTACCTTCCATGCTTGCTTCCTCCATAGAATGTTGTCTGATCTGCTTTGGCATTCAGAAATGCAGTTTGTTGACCCGGTAAACAAAGTAGCTTTATTTGCTGCTCTTTTCTGCCTCTATGGTGTGTGTGAAAAATTCCATCAGCATTCCCTCTGAAGAACCGTGCGTGCGTTGGTGTGTTTGCCTGTATAGTCCAATTCTTCAGCCAGGCCAATAACTGGTGACCTTTTTCATCTCGGTGTTTACCGTCACTCACAAAATTATGCACAATTGTTTTGAACTTTATTTTCTTTGCTGTACAATTAGAATTTAGGCACACTCTTAATCCAGAGCGATTTACATTAAGCAAGAACAAAAAGCATGGCAATACATCACATACATAAAAAGTAGTTATCATGAAACATGCGTAAGATAAGAACGTAACCGTGGGATATCTATACAAGTAAGACGCGCAAACGCGGGAAGCGAACGCAGCTCGTAAATTGCAATAACAATTAGAATAAATTACGTACTTTAAGGTTGTTTTTTTATTTTTTTTTAAAGTTTAAGTTAAGTTTAAGTTAAGTTTTTTTAAGTTAAGTTTTTTAATTTTAAGTTTTTTTAAAGATTTTTTTAAGATTTTTTTTTAAGTTACGTTTTTTAATTTGAAGTTTTTTTTTAAAAGATTCTTTAAGATTTTTTTTTAAGTTAAGTTTTTTTAAGTTAAGTTTTTTTTAAGTTTTTTCTTTTTAAGTTTTTTCTTTAAGTTAAGTTTAGTTGTGTGTGTGTGTGTGTGTGTGTGTGTGTGTGTGTGTGTGCGTGCGTGTGTGCGTGCATGTGTGTGTTTTTGTGTGTGATACAGCTGCGCCCTCTGGTGGCGGGCGGGTGGTGTTACAGCGTGACACACACACAGACAGACAGACAGACAGACAGACATGATCTGCTGGGTCTCATAGTAAATGCTCACTGCGTTCGCAATCACTGCGTTCGCAATCACTGCGTTCGCAATAATGAAACTATACCTACTATACATATACCTGTATACTACAAGTAAGACGCGCAAACGCGGGAAGCGAACGCAGCTCGTAAATTGCAATAACAACAATTGGAATAAATGACGTACTTTTTAAGGTTTAAGTTAAGTTTTTTTAAATTAAATGTTTTTTCAAGTTATTTTTTTAGTGTGTGTATGTGTGCTTGCGTGCGTGTTTATTTTTTAGGTTTTTTTTTTTAAAGTTTTTTCTGTAAGTTTTTTTTTAAGTTAAGTTTTTTGTGTGTGTGCGTTTTTCCTTTTTAAGTTTTTTTTTTAAGTTAAGTTTTTTTTTAAGTTAAGTTTTTTTTTGTGTGTGCGTTTTTCCTTTTTAAGGTTTTCTTTTAAGTTAAGTTTTTTTTTAAGTTAAGTTTTTTTTTAAGTTAAGTTTTTTGTGTGCGTTTTTCCTTTTTTATGTTTTTTTTTAAGTTAAGTTTTTTTTTAAGTTAAGTTTTTTTTTAAGTTAAGTGTTTTGTGTGTGTGCGTTTTTCCTTTTTAATTTTGTTTTTTAAGTTAAGTTTTTTTTTAAGTTAAGTTTTTTTTTAAGTTAAGTTTTTTGTGTGTGTGTGTGTGCGTGCGTGCGTGCGTGCGTGCGTGCGTGCGTGCGTGCGTGCGTGCGTGCGTGCGTGTGTGTGTGTGTGTGCGTGCGTGCATGTGTGTGTGTGTGTTTTTGTGTGTGATACAGCTGCGCCCTCTGGTGGTGGGCGGGTGGTGTTACAGCGTGACACACAGACACACACACACACAGACACACGGACGTGATCTGCTGGGTCTCATAGTAAATGCTCACTGCGTTCGCAATAAAGTGCTATGACTACATAAAAGTCAATTCTAGTGCTGTCTATGTAACATGCTATAAGTCTACATAAAGTTCTTATCTAAGGGGCTAGGGCAAGTGCTACGGGCCATGATGGAGTCTGAAAAGTTGGGTTTTCAGACTACGGTGGAGTCCCAGTCCCAAGATTGGGAGTGAGGCTCCAATTCTGATTGTAATGGGAAGTGCATTCCATAGTTTTGGAGCCAGAAGGGAGAAGAGTTTGGGAGTTTGGTCGGTGAGGTTCGGAGGAGAACCACTTTAGTGCCGTCCCACCGATGCCCACTGTATTTTGATAGCGACGGTGAGATAGATAGGAAAAGAGGACAGAGAGCAGGGCAGTGACAGAACAAATGGTACGGCCAGCCCAGAGTGTCGAACCTGGGCATGTTGAAGAAGGCATTTTATGCCCATGTGGTAAGCGCCTAGGCGCCCTGCCCCTAACCAATTTGGCTAAAGGTCACTCCAAGATTATATTTTCTAGGGGTTTTCAACCGTTTTCATTTCATGGTCTACTATTTATTCAGCATTTGAGCCACGGACCACCATTTGATGAGGTTTGGCCTCTCAGGCCCAAGACTTTGAATATTTTGTTGTCGATGGATAAGATAAATTTCACTCTGACGTTTAGCATTTTAAGTCATTTCAAACATGGCTTTGCTCTCCCGTCACATGCTAAAGATTTAGGCCCAGCCCAGACATGGGACTGAGATAAAGCCCAGAGCGAGTCAACTCGGGTCTGAATGTCTCTGACCTAGCCTGACTCACTGTAATGACATCTCTTTACTATTCTGACATACTCATTCTCTGTCATTACTCATTATGTCATTTCCTCCTCGCAAATAGCTGTTGTTAACTCTGTTGTACAACAGACAAGTGTAATGTAATAACACCTTTTATACTTTTTGTCGTACAATGTTTCTTCTTGTCAGTCACTGTCTGACATGGTGGATTATTGCGAACGCAGTGAGCATTTACTATGAGACCCAGCAGATCACGTCCGTGTGTCTGTGTGTGTGTGTGTCTGTGTGTCACGCTGTAACACCACCCGCCCACCACCAGAGGGCGCAGCTGTATCACACACAAAAACACACACACACACATGCACGCACGCACACACACACACACACGCACGCACGCACGCACGCACGCACGCACGCACACACACACACACAAAAAACTTAACTTAAAAAAAAACTTAACTTAAAAAAAAACTTAACTTAAAAAACAAAATTAAAAAGGAAAAACGCACACACACAAAACACTTAACTTAAAAAAAAACTTAACTTAAAAAAAAACTTAACTTAAAAAAAAACATAAAAAAGGAAAAACGCACACAAAAAACTTAACTTAAAAAAAAACTTAACTTAAAAAAAAACTTAACTTAAAAGAAAACCTTAAAAAGGAAAAACGCACACACAAAAAAAAACTTAACTTAAAAAAAAACTTAACTTAAAAAAAAAACTTAAAAAGGAAAAACGCACACACACAAAAAACTTAACTTAAAAAAAAACTTACAGAAAAAACTTTAAAAAAAAAAACCTAAAAAATAAACACGCACGCAAGCACACATACACACACTAAAAAAATAACTTGAAAAAACATTTAATTTAAAAAAACTTAACTTAAACCTTAAAAAGTACGTCATTTATTCCAATTGTTGTTATTGCAATTTACGAGCTGCGTTCGCTTCCCGCGTTTGCGCGTCTTACTTGTTATATTGTTGTCTGTGTGCCATTGGCCTGCATTTTATTTTTCCAGTGAAAAAGTTGAGGCAACTAATGTGTTCTGCAATCTTCACTTCCTGATATGAACTGAGCCGGGTTTCCTGTCTCTGACCAAGCAGAAGCTGATGGACCTCATGTGCATCACTCAACTGAAATGGAGTTGGATTTAAAGTGACAATCCATTGCTTTTTATTTTTGACCAATCTGGTTGGTAGACTACTAGAGCAGTGGTTCTTAACGGTTTGATTCTTTGACAACCATACATTTTTGCAACTAAAAAGTGCCATCCAGGGCATTTTGCCCGTTCCTAACTGAAGGGGGGCCCGTGATCATTCTGTACCCCTGACACTGTCAGCCCTCCTCCTAGCTCCCCGTCACCTTTTTGCGTAATGTATATTGGTCATCTATTGTATTATTGATTCCTGATCCATTTTCAGTATGAGAAAAAGAGCCTTAAGTTTTGAAATATATATTGAAATTTATCATTAGAGAACTTGGATGCAATGTGATTTAATTCATTATCAAAACAAAGTTATTTCAAACAAACGTGTTTATACAGTATGAATCACTTTTTCCCTCCTCGCCCACAATACAAAAACATTCACGCTGCTGGTCTTTCCCTGGCGAAGGTAGTGTAGAGCTTATCTGGCCATGAGGCAGGTACATGCCACCTCTTTCATGTTCTTGTTCCTGACTGTTTTTGATGGTGATTGAGAAAGCCAGCATGACAGAATCTTAGTCCTGGTGATGTGCTGTGCTGTTTGAACCAACCTCTGTGTGGTTGTTGTGAGTAGAGCATTCTTTGCCAAGCCGTCTACACTCTACACATTAGAGTTGTAGACATTAAAGACATTAACCTTTTGGCTTCTGGGTAAAACCCGTAATATTTCCATTTATCATCACCACATACCATACCATTGGATGGCGGGCAAGCTTTCAGTGATACCACATGCTGTTTCAAACAAGCAGAGGCTCTTTGCAGCAACACTTTGCCAAAAGTAAATAACGATTAAATGATAACGCCGGCATCTTATCTTTTGTAGTCAACCCTTACCCTTGTGCAATGTAAGTTTCGAACTCATTACCATTTCATGAAATGTTTCTGTTTCAGTCACCATGCTTATGATATATATTTATTTTGTGGGCTAATATGATAGCTCAGGGTTTGTCACTGACAAATTGTGTGTGTGGAATACTTGTAAGAAGGAATGACAAACTAAATTTGAAAGTTAGATTCTGGTTTCTGGATTACCAACTAGACCTAATCGTGACTCATGAGTTGGGTTTTGACTGAGGCTGTGATACTCGTCAGATAAAACCCCCCCACTGTTTCTGAATATTGCGGCACTCCAAAAAAAAAATACAATACTTTAGTTGTTTGGCATAGAGCCGTCATCTCTACGCTGAAACGTCATAGTTGGCAAACTCTAAAATTTAATTATGAAACTTGATTGATAATAATGACCATCTGAAGATGCCTACACATTCCCAATGCAGGGCAGCAGATGGAGTAGTTAGGATATGTTTGTGCAAAGAGCGTAGTGCTGCACGATTCTGGCTCAAATGTGAATCTCGAATTTCTTTCACAAGATTCTCACACAAATTTTTTTTCCTGAAAATATTTATTAAAAAAACAAGCAAAAGCATAAGAGTAACTAAAATGAATTTGACCTCCAACTAGTGCTGCATGATTCTTCACAAAATGAGATTGCATAGGTGTGATTCTAGATCTCGATCTTTTTTTTAATTAATTGGGCAGCACTAAAAGAGTACATTTCCTGTGATCAATGACCATACAGCTCTGATACATAATCAGTAACTCTTGGATAGCATTGTTCCTGCATTCCTTTGTCACTGCTTAAACGTTGGAAAACATTTTTCTTATTTACACATGAGAGCAATACTTTACTCACTCGCAAAATGTCAGCTGATACACATCCATCACATGAGGGACTCGCTTGCCAAATACAACAACATGTATAAGCTGACTGAAGGTGTTGAAATGTGAAGCCTTGTAGATCTGTTCTTTTTGGTGAGTGAGTGGGCTCTGGGCTGGCACTGTCCTATTATGGAATATGGATTGTATAATTTGGCTTTATCAAGATCTTAAACCCCTCGTTGTAGAGTGTTGCCATGTGGTACTGTGATGATGCCAAATCACTGCTTGCAAATTATGACTCCTTTTGTAAAATAACACAGCAGGTATGTGCTCCTTTTTAAGCACATCCTCGCCACAGAGCTTTTTCTTGTCACAAATTTCTTTAGGTTGAAAAACACTGTCATGCGTAGAATACGCTGGTCTGTTTGAGGCCCAATGTTCGAATGCTGCGCACAGGACTCTTATTTATTTATGTACTCTCTCTCTCTTCCAGCTTTCATCGGTGAGGCATCTTCTCTGGTTTGCAGCCTGGACTATACCTGGCCTTGCCTAGCTCAACCAGCCTTTGTCCGGGCTTTGTCCGCCCCTGTACTAAGCCTTAGCCTAGAGTCAACTGGGACTTCCATTCACTTCCTCCAGTGAAGCTCTAAGCACAGCACTATGGCAGGGCGAGGACAGGCACGAACCAACGGCACAGCAGCAAGCAACAAGATCTGCCAGTTCAAGCTAGTGCTGGTGGGAGAGGCGGGGGTAGGCAAGTCGAGCTTGGTGCATCGCTTCGTCAAGGGCCAGTTCCGTGAGTCCCACGTGAGCACCATCGGAGGTGAGCGCCTTCCAAATGTATTGTGCCTTTGATGGAATCAGAGTGACAACTAGCTTCTCACATGTCTAATCCTCTCTGCCACATAACATTTAATACACTCTAGAAACCGCTTCTGGTGTTTATCTGCCCAGAAAGGTTTAGACGTGACTCATTTGTTTACACAACAAACAGGGTAAGTCGGAGCTTATATTGTCAGCTACACCTTTACCTCCAAAACACAAATGATTATTGTCTCCGAGAGAGTATGCTTTGCACTCCGTCCGTGTGTGTGTCCTTCCTTCCGTCCGTCCGTTATCAGCTAATCTCCGGTACCGTTGGCCCGATCCATACCAAACTTTGCACACACACTCCATGGATGCCAACGATGAACCTCTGCTCCAAATATTCTTCAACGGCCCGTTATAGCGCCACCATGAGGCCGATTTAGGCAAAACACATTTCTGTAGATTACTCGTACACATTTTATCCATACATCACACAATTCGGTATACACTATCTCCATAGTCATGTGATCAACACAGATCTGCACAATTTCCCATGTTCCATCCTGATTGGCTAATATTGGCTTCCAAAGCTCACATGATTGGTCCGTTTCGAACAAAATGCCACAAATCACAAACACAGTGTGCAATTTCCGTGAAATTATACACGCACATTTCCACTAGGCCGAGGACGACATGCCACTCATTCTTTTCCGAATCAGCCTCATGGTGGCGATATAACAGGCCAATTCCTGTTTTTAGCTATAACTTCATCAATCTGTATACAACTTATGTATGATTTATCAGATTCTACACTGATTGGCTAACATTGCCTTCTAAAGTTTTCAGGAGTGGCCCGTTTCGTTCAAAATGCTGCACATGTCCTGCTCATCCACAATTCTATCCTCAGAGATTCTATGAGTGATCTGGCTCTGCATTTCCTCAACAAAATGAAGAACATTGTTGCAAAAAACAAACGAACAAAAAAACATGTTTATATTACTCCTATACATTTTGCCAAACATCACACACACTCCTATCCTCCTGGTGGAGACCTGTGCCCAGAAGGGCACTTTTTCTAGTTTATTATTTTCATCACATACAAAAGGTGTATTCACTCATGGGGATATTGGCCTTGACAAAGTTTGTCTGGATTTTAACTTTGGGGTTACAAACATTGAAAATACATTCTGTATTAAAACATATTGATGGTTCTGTGGAAAAGTAACTCGCCAGTGGGAACACTGGCAATGTTTCATTTCTCTGGCTTAGGTCTGTTCTGTTTTTTGTTTTTGTCATGTCAAGGTATCTGCAATTATCTTGTTTACATATTACATTGACTCTTCCTCCCCTTTCCAGCCTGGAGGTCTCATCTAAGATCTAGCTTTTTAAATGAAAAAGGTTTAATTACAAATGGCAATCATGTCAAGTGAATTGTTTGTTTAATAAAAGGTTTGATTGAATAATTGATTAACATCACTAGATACAAGTAGTACAGTCAAAGTTATGCTAAAAGGATAACCCAAAAATCTGCAGGGGCTTGTTTCCATTGTGGTCCATCACCAGGTTAAAACTCTTATTCTGATAACAATCAATGCTATTGTGTCAAATGGAACCCATTCATCTGCTTCAATCGTTCCAAATGTGTTATCACTTAATTTCTTTACTCTTTACTAAAGAGCTGGAGAGATTGGTCGGGCTTTGAATTGCTATGGGTAAAATAAAGGTACAATGTGCTTTTAAAAAAATATATCCCACGATTTGTAACCCATTTTTCACCCATCAATGTCAATTATCGAATGTGAAGGGGAATCGATAATTACTTACTGAATGTAGTTGCACTTTCACTTGTAAGTCACTAGACTGCATTGCATGTTAAACTGGTTTTTGTATTGTCTTTTTCGGCAGCTGTCTTCCTCACACAGACGGTATGTTTGGATGACACAACAGTTAAGTTTGAGATCTGGGACACAGCGGGACAGGAGCAGTATCACAGCCTGGCTCCCATGTTCTACAGAGGAGCCCAGGCTGCCATCGTGGTCTATGACATTACCAACACAGTAAGTTACCTGGCATGTAACATATTGACCAACACGGTAGTTCTCAAACATTGTCAAGGAAACCTTATTTATTTGGACGCCCATCTGATTATTTTTTTTTGAGATCCCATAAGGGATAAGATAATATTTGTGTTAGACATTGTCAAAATGAACAGATTTTGCTGCCATGTAGTTTGTAACAATCCCAGGAACTGGAGGCAGAGACGTAGTGCAAATTCCAAGGCTCCAACTTTAATAGTAATTTAACACTATTTTACAAACAATGGACCTGGCTTCACCGTAGTCCGTAACTCTTAGAACCTACACAACAGCATTCCTCACAGCACATCCACATAACATCTGTCACTCACTTCCCCAGTCCCGGAAGTCCCACCCCACACTCACTTCTATTGGCTGTAGCTGGCCGCTACAATATTCATAGCTACAATATTCATAGACTCACGTAGCCAGCCTTCACCTGCATGCCTTTGCAATGCATATTGCCCCCATTGCGAAAAACCACTGAGAGGGACGAGACTAATATCCACGCAGTGATATTAGTATCGCTACGCAAGGCTAATGTATTCACTCATTTAGCTGGGGACCCCTAGAACCCTCCCAAGGACCCCTGGGGTACCCGGACCCCACTTTGAGAACCACTGGACTAATGCACCTAAATAACCTCTGTCAGCTATGAATGTACCCTTGCTTTTCAGCTTGGGTTGATGATTACAGAATAATACAGAGCGCTCCGCTCCCTGCACTGGCTCCCAGTCGCTGCCCGCACAGAATACAAAACTCTGATGCTGGCATTCAAAGCAACCAAAGGTATGGCTCCCCCATATCTTGCAAGCATGATTGAACCCTACAAACCCTCCCGCGCACTCAGCCCACTCAACTCAACCAACGCAGGAAAGCTGGAAGTACCCTCACTAAAAACGCCGGGACAACGCTCCACACGTCCCAAACTCTTCTCCCTTCTGGCCCCAAAACTGTGGAATGCACTCCCCGTTGCAATCAGAACTGCAGCATCACTCCCAATCTTCCGCCGTAGTCTGAAGACCCACCTTTTCAGACTCCATCATGGCCCATAGCACTTATCCTACCCCCTTAGATAGCACTTTTTAGACTTAGATAGCATTTGAAACAGACTTATAGCATGTCATGTAGACAGCACAATAATTGCATTGCATGTAGTCATAGCACATCATAGTACATATGTATAGCATAGTATAGTATATATGTATAGTGTCATTATATAGATATGTTCTAGTTACGTTCTTAGCTTACGCATGTTTCTTGATAAATGCATTTTATATATGTGATGTATTCCCATACTTTTGTTTTTGCCTAATGTAATCTGCTAAATGCCTAAATTGTAATTGTAAATTGTAAATTGCAAAGGACCTTTGCTCATATAATTGTGAAGTTGAAGTTGTATGTGAAAGTTGTATGATTATACGTATTGAGTGTATTTTGTGTTGTGCTTTTTTCTTCTTTCTTTTTTTTAGGATACATTCACACATAGGAAAGATTCCTGTGCAAAGAAGTGGGTGAAGGAGCTCCGACAAGCCATTCCTAATATTTTCATTGCATTGGCAGGGAACAAAGCAGACTTGGCCAACAAAAGAGATGTAGATTTCCAGGTACATAAAACGTACCGAGTACAGTATTTGCTATCTAAATAGACATTTATCTATCTAAATAGTTCATTATACTGTAGTTGTTTTAGGAGAAGCCTAATAACAGGCAATATTAATGCTACTGAAACTTACATTTTCTTTAATGAAATTCCTAGACAATAACGTCTTCAAACTGCCTGATAGCAGTTTCCAAATGTATCTGCATCTTTATTGTTTTAGGAAGCACAATCGTACGCAGATGACAACAGTTTGCTCTTCATGGAGACCTCAGCCAAGACTGCTATGAATGTCAATGAGATTTTTATGGCCATAGGTAAGCGCCTTACATTACTATGGGACATTGATCCATCATATTATATTTCTAAAGTACATAAATGTTTGCTCATTTTCCATACATCTACCTGGTCTGTGCTCTTTAAAATAGCCAAGAAGCTTCCGAAGAATGAGCCCCAGGGGGGTGGAAGTAGTGCTGGTGGACGTGCCAGAGGCGGCGTGGACCTGCAGGATACTGCACCACAGGGCGGTGGAGGTAGCAAGTGCTGTGGGGGTGGAAACTAACTAAAGTACTGAGTCAATTGATCCAAGCGACCTACAGTATCAACCAACCTGACCAGATATCAACCAGCTGACACACGCATCCCATTGGTCAAACCAATCCATGGACAGACCAGCTTCTACCTGGTACCAACCAACCAACCGTCTGGCAGACCAGTGCTATTGGCGAGTAGACTGCCAGACACAACTGATGAACCGATCGACAGATAAAATAAATAGACCAACGCACTAATTTACAGAATGAAGTTTAAAATACCCCACCCCAAGACGTACCAACTCAAGATCTCTTGATTGACAATGGACATTTGACAACAACCACCAAAAAGGCCCTATGGAAGGAGAAAAAGATCAATCAGTACCGATCGCACTTAATGGAGCAATCTGCTCATCTTTGGTTCTCTGTATTTCTGTAAAGGAAAAAAAATCTAATCAAAAGCATCTGGAGGGAATTTAAAAAAAATTAAACAGGCTTGTTGGCCCTCACCTTTCTTTCCTACTTACTGTTTTTTCTATGTACCATAAATGACTCCAGTATTTTGATCATAAGATGATGTCACTGTTAGTTTGGTGGAAGGTGCATGCAGCGTTCCTTCACTTTTACTCCTTGTTCCCTGTCGGCTTCCTGGAAGAAGTGAAGAGAGGGTTCCAAAAAGGAGAGGGGGCTGGACAGCCATTTCCTTCTAGATAGCGGCTGTATAGATGAACTGATTTATTACATTGTTATATTGTTATCACTATTGTTATTACTTCGACTTTTTGACAAGTTATTCAGAATGATTTCAAAGCATAGGGACACCTAATGCTTTATAATTAATCCAACAATATACAGTAAATAGTGCATTATTAACATTGTCACCAATAAGTCAATTTAGCATTAATGTAATGTTCTTTGAATCATCCATGTACAATGACAAATGCGTAAAGCAAGATTTGTATTCTTGACCAAAATCACAAATGTGTATTGAAAACATGTTGCTGTCTGTGTAACCAATCAATAGTTATTGTCAATATCTTCCCAATCTCTACATGTTTCCTCATCAGTTTTTTTTTCTTTTCCTGATCTATAAGTCATCTTTGTGAATTCAGATATTTATTAAGTGCACTGGCTCTGTCTTGTCATCTTTGTGAATTCAGATGTTATCTCAAACTACTTTTTATGCTTACTTTTTTCTCTTATTTTTACTTTTCATATCAGGGAGGGATCGCTTTGACCAGTGTTGTCATCCTCTGTTATGACATCAACAACTAGCACAACAGTACCTTCACAGCAGCCACTACTGTGAGGCAGGGGACATGGGGAGGGTGGGGTCATGTGGTATAAAATGCAAAAAAAAAAGAGAAAATAAATTGTAATTTTACCAAAGGGAAGGTATTTGCTGTTGCTTGTAAGTCTGGTTAACTTGACTCAAATATTGGCATAAAATATTGTTAATGTGCTTGACGTGTGTGTGTGTCATTGTGTATATTCCTGCACTATACCTGCATCCAGTGATCTTGGTACAATATAGAAATTGATCTATTGAAGATTCTGACGTTCAAATGTACAATTTTTTTTGTTTTGATTGTATTGCTGTATTGTTGTATTGTGCTTTCTGCTTTGGCAATGTAAACGTATGTTTTCTCATGCCAATAAAGCCCTTTGAATTGAATTGTGTGTGTGGTGTAATAACATGTCAGTATTGTCACCCTCAGGCCAAAATATCAGCTTTTTACACAAGATATCCCAGGATGAAAGCCTGATGAGCTTTCTTCTAGGACAATTTCCATTTGGGTGTAAAGAGCTAGGTGCAGCTGCTAGCTTGGCTGTTATAGTCATATTGCTATGAGTCCCACAGAGCTTGTTTTAACAGAAAATGGCTTGTCATTGCATCAGCCTCAATATCTTTATTTTAAACCAACTTTCAGAGATTTCATAAATGTATTTGTTTAATCTGTGAATCGAAGTTGATGGCTGGTGCCAATGCATATTTGTTTTTAAACAGCTGAAATGCCAGTTGTGTCCAGAGACATGTAACAGTGAATCCATGTTATCAGTATGGCCAAAGCCATAACTACAGTAGGGAGGCCCTAAATTAGTAAATAAGAAGCCAAAATGCTAAAACAACCCCGCCATGCTTAGCTGCACTGGCTCGAATATAGAAATTAGATCTGGGCAGGCACAATGGTCAGATGCATTGCATTTGTCGGTCTTGCCAACACCCTACCTATACCTACAGCAGTGGTTCACACTCATTTCCATGTAGCCTATTAGGTTAGGGATTTAGAAGAGCATGATTGTAACAGAAAGTGAAAACGGAGGGAAGCTAGCCGTGAAAATAATTCTAGAAATTAAACTCCCCCTGCCCTATCTGTCTGGTCTGAAACAACCTTGAAGACCATTTCGGAATCACCAGTCTTCTTCGGAATCAGAACAGGTGCGGCCCAGGCAGATGAAGATGGTTCAATGACATCATCGGCCAACATTTTGTCAATGAGCTTCTTCATGGTCTGGAGTTTGGGAGGTGATACACGGTATGGTTTTTGTCGTAGTGAGATATTTGAGCTGACCAAGATCTTGTGCTGTAGAAGTTCAGTGCGACCCACTTGTGTGGTGCAGACGTCTGAGTTATCTTGAAGTTGTGAAAGTAGTTGCATTTTCCCACTCTGTTCCAGGTGCGCATCCTGCACAGCCGTGCTGAACACTTCAATAACTCCTCCCCCCGTTGTAAGAGAAAGGTGAGAGGGTGGAACAGCAGAGAAGTAGTCACAGTACCGGTAGGTTGATGTGCATCTGAGGGTTCCAGCAGGAAATTAAATTGTTCTTTGTCATTGCTTTTGAACCAGTATGCATTGTCAGTGACATCAATTTGCAAGCCACTTTGGCAGAGGAAATCTAGACCCAGCACACACGGAATTGCCAAGGCGTCAGAGTGAAGCACAGCAGTGGTTTGAGTCCATGGTTTGCCATGTAAGGTGTAATTCACTTCACTCTGACCCACTGGGGTTTTTGGCTCTCCATCGGCCAAGTATATGGGACCCTTAGTCCAAGATGTAATTTTGCCTTTTCCCGTGTCCCTAATTGATGTCCACAGGTCCTGATTCAGCAGTGTGAAGGAGGACCCAGTGTCCACAATCGCTGTCCCTTTCCAAGCACCCAGCGTCACAGGAACCTTCAATTGGAGTGGTGGCTCCTTTGAGGTTTGCTGGAGTGGTGATGCAGAAAGCTTTGGGGAAAATACCTGCGCAGATGTCACAGAATTAGCATTTCCCTTACCTTTCTTTCCATCATCTGCATAGGGACATGTAGCAGGAGCATGTGCACCTTTGCAACGCCAGCAGAATGAATCTTGACTCTTAGAGGAGGAAGATGATGGATTCACAGGAGGTGTGGATTTCACAGAATTATCCTGTCGTGTTTGTGGTTTTGATATCTGTACTTGTTTCTTGTTTCTCAACAATACAAGTTGATTTTCCATGTCTTTTTCCAGTTGTTGTCCAAGTCGAACCAAGCCATCCACAGTGTTCACTCCACTGCTTCGCAGCTGGCTTGTAAGCTTTGGATTCAAACTCTTCAGTGTGAGTTTGATTATGTCCGCCTCACTGATCTCAGGCTTCCAACGTCGGCAGAGAGACCTGTACATGTAGGCAAAATCTCTAATGCTTTCATCTTCACCCTGAACTCTGTTTCGAAACTCTCTCAGCCAACTCGTCCTCATAATCCTCAGAGAGGAATGCAGCCACAAGTTTCGCTTCAAAATCTGGCCAGGTGTTAGTCTCCTGGCGAACCACATCCCACCAGTCTCTGGCAGTGCCATGCAACACATTCCTGAGGGTGGCAATGAGTTCATCATCCGTCAGAGGATTAATGGCGAGAAAGTCCCTGCACTTTTCCAAGTAAAGCAAGGGGTCTGGGGGGTCCTCACGCTGTCCAAACGTGGGGAATTGGATTTTAATGGGGGGGGTCTGCCCATAAATCCTCCTCTTAGTTCCTCCACCAACGTGTAGCGTGGACTGCAGCCTGCGGTGAAACTGACCAGATGGTGCAGTAGTAGTTATGACGGGAGAGCTGGTTTGTGGTGTGGTTCCCGGCATTGCAGTAGTGTTCAAGGAATGTTGTTTTATGGCTAACACTTCTGCGTTCACTGTGTCGATATTTTTCAAGCATGTGGTTAATGATGAGCGAGTGTTGTCCAAATTTTGCTCAATAGGGGCCAGCGCCGTGCTAACATCCCTCAGCAGTTCAGCATGGTGGCGTTTCATTTTCCAGTTCATGGTTGAAGTGAACTGTCTTCGGAGGTAATCCAGGTGCTCGATCATTTATTTATGCATTCTGCTTTGACCTTGTTCCACTGTGGTGGTTAGTGTGCAAAATGGTGTCATTCATTGCTCTCATTTCATCCTGCATTTTCGTGATCTGTTGATCACCCATTGTTAGCGTTGCATCCTTGACCTCTCTCAATGTAACAGTATTACGCTCTTGTTGTTTCACCAGTTGTTTGACATTGATTCTTACCATGGTTTCTAGGTGGTGATGGGCAACACGCATTCCTTCCACAGCAGCCACCACATCCACCAATGTGGCTCCCAGCACTGTGGAAGAGGTCGGCCTCAAGGGTTGGATCTGGTTTGTCACCAAATTGTCACAAAGATCCATGTCAATCAAACTGTAATGACTCTGTGCGTCACTCCTTGCACCGGATTGTGGATCCGGCTGATTGCTCTGATTTATTGCACTCCTTGCAGGTGAACCAGTCGGTTGATTGATTTGTGCATTTCCATCAGGCTGATTTTGTGCATTTCCATCAGGCTGATTTTGTGCATTTGTCACTGGTTGATTTTGTGCATTTGTGACTGGTTGATTTTGTGCATTTGTGACTGGTTGATTTTGTGCATTTGTGACTGGTTGATTTTGTCAACCAGTCAGTGAGAGAGCACTGCAGCTCCGTTGCTGTGCTCCAAGATCCGGACACTCGGACAGTGAGAAGTGAGAACGCCAAGGTTTATCTTCTTAGGTTCTTCTCCCAATGGATCCGATTGTAGATCCGACGCACCGCACAGACTGTACTAAACTTTGAACTCGCGTACGCGATCGCTCCTCCGTCTTCACTTCAGTCTCTCCTCTCTGTGACCGGCCCCGCCATCTTGCCTACCCTTCCATTTATAGAACGTAAACGTACCGGTACCATAGAGTATATAGGATAGAGACTGAACTGGCGCGAAGCTCCGCCCCCCCAGCTATTCATGTCAGTGGAAGTTGCTCAGTGGCGTTTTGAAGCACCCGGAAGACTGCCGGAAGTACCGTCTCAGAACGTCTACTTCCGCATTTGACCACCAAATTTTGGTGGTCAAATGCGGAAGTGCAACCGAGCGCTCAATGTTAAAGCCCAGCTGCACGGGGTTTCCCGGTCATGAATCCACGGGTCCGCTTGTAGTCCCTCCTCCTACCACTAGGGCCCAGAGCTTCAACGTTGAATAGCCTCACTGGCCCCTTGACCGGTACCAGCGTCGGGGGCGTGTCGCTGCGCTGACGTTAGTCTGTGGGTGTGCTGGGTTGTGCGTGGACATGAATGATTGTGGTGGTGTGAGTGGGTGCGTGTGCGTGCGTGCGATAGCAGATCGCTACAACACACACACCGTAAACACCCGAAACTGGGCGCTTCACGTGGTTTCCCATTTCCCACATGTACAGTCTGTACACCAGTGGTCCGTGGAGGTACTGCATGTGGTCCCTGACCATGCATTTAGTAATGTAGCAATTAAGATTTTGTATTTTCTTCAACGGAACAGTGCACTAAACTTTAGTGCACTGTTCCGTGGAAGTGCGTCAATGTTGTCAGTTACTGGGAAGTCTGAGGTTAAGAAATTCTACAGAAAAGTGAGTTAGAATCTCAAGAAGGGTAAGTCTACCAGCTTTCCTGATTGAGTCATCATTATTAGGAAATGTGCAGATAATCATGTCATCGTGTGTCTGCTCTATCAGTAGTGTATTGTGTATATCAGTTAACCTGAGTTTAATGGAAGGTTGGATAAAATAAGAATGGAATAAGGGTAAGCGTGGGATAGGAATAGATCAGTGGTTTTCAAAACATAAATACGTAAATTGGCTCTGGACCACTCCAGAGCCAAAAGTATACATTTCAATTTAATAATGCCTGAGCTTGTTATAATTTGTTGCACGTAGTATCGTGCAATGAATGAAATCAAGTCCTTAACAGTCATGATTTAATTTAAATATTTCTATTAGCTATTTATTCAAATATCTTCTTACATTTTATGGACTTTTGAAATACTGTATTATTGAAATATATTTTAATACATTTAACAAAGGCATTCTATTTATATTTTAAAACATTTGCCCATGGACCACCTGCAGGCCTATTATTCCATGGACCACTAGTAGTCCGTGGACCATCGGTTGAGAAACAGTGGTTGTATAGACATGGGATGCAAGTGTTACGAAAGCACTAATCGAAGCCCATATCCCATCCCGACACAACAGTGGTCCCCAGTCAGGGTGGTGGTCCCTTGTTCACAATCAATTGAAAACCCCTGCTGTAGCATATATATTACGTAGTGTGTTAAATATATACTACAGATGCTTCAAGTTATATGCTGCCACTTTGCGACCACACCACAGTTGTGTATATCTGCTAACTTTGATAATATATCTATAGGGACGAACAAGACTTTCAAGATCTCCCATGCTGTCTCAGGTATTTCTGCCTCACAGAGCTATTTATTTCTTATCTATTATACATTTGAAAAGGTGTGCCCAAAACCCAGGACAGGAACAAAAGGCACCAGCTACTACGTCACTGACACACTGCAACACACACTGCAACAACCCACTAAACACACTAACACGTCACAGACTTACCCTCCGCGTCGATCCACGGCTATCTCCTCATGTCGCGCAGCACGGCCACAGTCAACACCACCCGCGTAAAAATTGTCATTGCACTGCCACTACAGCCGCCTCCCGTCCAGACTCACAAACAATGAGTAAATAAACACAAACACAAACACGCCACAAGCACCGACACCCCCGCCTAATTTGTTGCCAGGTCTATGAAAACAAGCCCAGAAAAAATGCCATTCAACACGCTACTTACAACTCGCTTACAATTCGCGGACCTGGCAACACTGCATCCTGTTTTCCCATTGGCTACGGTTGCTACAACACGCATTTGCACTGCATCTTGGGAGCAACACAGCTTAATGTAGGGGTCACCGATTGCTGTGCTACATCCCCCTCATGTTCTCACCACCCCGTTCGGCTACACCACACACACTAACCTACACAATTCTCCACATGCAACACAGGGCCCTTATTGGCTAGCCCCCTCACATGGCGATCCCCACGCAACAAAACACAGGCCAGCCTGCCACACACACACACCCACCCACACACACACAACGCCCACGTTCGGAAATATCGCACTGAGCGCACTGTGCAAACCTGGCGTGGTACAAGCGGGACAAACCGACGCGCATATATGGACACGAACAACAACAACAACACTACACGCACACGCGCGCGCTGCAACAACACACAGCTACGTACAGTGTGTGTGTGTGTGTGCGCGCGTGCGTGCGCGGGGGGGGAATTTGGATCGCCTCGCGATGCAGCGAAAATGCCACTACACTACACAGGGCTCGACAGTGCGACTAGGTACTCGCATTTGCGACCTACAACATCACCGTGCGAGTTGTAACATTCACTTTGTCCCACCGGTGCGACTACACAATCCGAACTTTAAAGCTACAAGTTGCGCATTTTACATCCAAAACAATGTGTCACTCTCTCGGTTCTGCACCGCTGCTGGACAAGTATAGCACTGTCGCAGGCAGCGCAACTACTCCCCCCCCCCCCCCACACACCCCAGAGACGGAGGAGAGAGAAGAGAGCGAGAGAGACAGAGAGCACACACGTGAGTCCTGCAAATTATATTGACCCAATATTAATTTGTACAACCTAGCAAAGCATAAGATATGATGGTTTGGAGAATAGGCTGGTCTCTCTTTTTACAAGACATAAGCCATTGCATACAGGTTCTCAACCTTTTTAATTTCAAGGACCCCCATAACTCTGACAGTCAAACCAAATGGACCCATAAGAGTCCCATTTGATTCCATTTGTACACTATCACAGTTAAACGTTATAAAAGAGTCCATTTGGTTCCATTTGTACACTCTCAGAGTTACAGACCTGTAGGGTCCACTTGGTTCCATTTGTACACTCTCAGAGTTACAGACCTATAATGGGTCCATTTGGAACCCCCTCAAGGAACCATGAGGGTCCCTGGATCACACCTTTGACAGCCACTGCTTTACATCTATACATAACTAATATAGAGCATATTTCATCCATTTATTGTTATGGATAAGAACAACAACACTACACGCGCGCGCGCGCGCACGCGCTGCAACACAAAACAGCTGCATAAAACGCGTCTCACTGTGGACTTCTGTATCTGTGGACTTCTGTATCGCAACGCGGGGCAACGCAACTCTGGGATGAGCGGGCCGAAGGCCCGCGAAATTCTAGTTTAATACAGTACATTTGACACATTCACCAATCTGCAGCAATGTTTGTACAGTACTGTAACTGTACATAATCTATGTCACAATTCAACAATGGGTATACCAAAGCAATGCGGTAAGGATTATAATGTTTCACATATATTATATATATATATATATATATATATATATATATATATATATATATATAAAAACCTTTTCTCCTAAATTCTTTTTCAATTAGCCCTTCACTAAGTCCCTCCCCAACCCATCCTTGTCCAATAGGCACGTTAGCAGCGAAGAAAGTTTGACCTGCATAGCAATGGTATATGCTTTTTTTCAAAAGCTTTGACGCAACATACTAATATATAGCGTAACGGTAGAAAACACCACTGTGTGAAAATAGTAACCGAAATGGCTGCAGTGGTGGCAGTATAAAGTGCACTGGTGGCAATAAGGTGTATATTTTAAAGTGCAGTACAATACTGACAAATAGCAGTATATAATAAATGGCAATTAAAAATATGAAGGAATCTGTCTGTAAACTAGTCCTGTTACAGTTTGTCACTTTTTTCAAGTTCAGGAGTCTTATTCGCTGTTTACATAAAACAGCGATGTGATTCTCAAAGCACTTATTTGACAAACATAATTTCCTTCAATAATCCTTTGAACTAAGAAATCGTTTTTCTAACTCTCATCTCCCTAGGATCGGCTTGGAATGAATCACAAACTACCCTTCATTGTTGAGACGGACAAGGTGGAACACGGGCAAGACATGGGCCACTGGATTCCAAGGAGGGTACCCCTTCTGCACGCAATGGGTAGCCCTGTTCACCAACCCAGCCTGAGCACCACCCGGTTGGGAGAAGAGCTTCACCACATCCATGCCCTCCGACCTCGATCACCCGTTCAGGGATGTAGAGGCCGTAGCCCATCTCCCCAGCTACTTAACACTGACAATCTCTTGTCCTCTCCATTACCCACTCTTCGACATGACACAGACACGAGCCATAGACCATCCAAACTGCTCATCCCTTCTGTACATTGTGTCAGTCCTCTAGACTTGAGCCCCAGGTAATCAATTCCAATCAGTTTTAGCCAGATATTAATTGGTTTTCAGATTGCTCTATAATGATGTAACTCTTATTCCTGTCTCTTCCAGGGTTGTGGATGGAATTGAAGATAATGGGCATGCGTTTCATTTTAATGTAGAGCAGACTGAGTCAAAGACTAATGGAAAAGGTAATTCATTCACAGGCTTCATGGTGCATCAGTGGTAGGCTGCTATAGTTGTAACAATGAATGAACAGTGAAAAACTTGATCAAAAGGATATCTCAGGGGTAAGAGCTTGGCCATTACTTATTCATGTAAAGTTTGTTCAACATACAGAGGAGGAATGTCTGATTCCACGTTTTTGAGACCCAAAACATACAGCGCCTGTACTGTATATGTCTCAAATATCTAGGAACATTGTACTAATAATAATTACTACTTAGATTAATGCAACTCATCTCAGATTTGTACTACTTGATAAATCTTCCACACAAATCCAATTAATTGAAAACACTTTTGTTAACCCATTTGAAGTATTATACACTAGGCTACTAGACTAAATATAAGCAACATTCATTTTTATTTAACATACTTTGTGTTCTACACCCTTTTATAGACCATTTCCAGATCAGTGCTAACCTGCTTCTGGAGACAGAGGAGGTGAGACAGAATATCGGCAAGCTTAACAATGAGGTACAGTATTTAGTGACCTTAGAGTCTAAAGTAGGCCTGCATAAAACGTGTAGTAATTACAGTTACAGCTGCAGATACAGATGCAAATTTGCAGATGGAAATGTTTGCTTAGAAAGGTAATGTCCTCACTTCAAATTGAATTGCTCTTTCAAATGTTTTATTTTATTGTTTGATAATAGTAGTCTTCCTCATTTTATTTATTTATATGTGAATGATACTGTAAATGCGTGTAAGCACGGGTCCGCAACTGGTTCTGGCCCACATCAAGTGACCTTTTGACCAATGCGCCCCTCACCCCAAAATGGGTTCAACAGGCCTGCCTTAGACCAACTGAATGACAGACATATAACACAATCTATGAATAGAAACATTTAACTAGGTGACAAACATTTTTATGTCAAACATTTTGTTCCTCCTTCATATAGTCACACTACTCTACTTTCACAGCTCCTCAAGGGCTGGGTACACTACATACTGTATCTAAAAGCAGGACTCTCAACTTTTTCTTGACATACTTTCAGGACACAAGTTAAATGTGAACAAAATTGTTACAACCAAAGTCTAATGTACTACAGAAAGTGTATGCTCCAATTTTACATGTATAATTTGAAGCAGCTACACATTCCATAGTAAGTTTATTTCTTAGCAATGAGAAGTAGCTTAAACATACAGTATGGCATTAGAAATCAGAAATCCTTCATTGCCGTCTTCCCTTTTCCTTCCTTTTTTTCTTTACAGATGAGCAACTTGAATCAAGAAATATCTAACCTGGCCAAGGAACTCCGTGAGATGATGCAATTTTTGCAGACCTATATCACCATGCCGCACTATACGACCCCAGTCTCAACATACCCCTATCCTATATTACAATTGAAAACATGTGCCCAAAAGCACGCACAGGAACAAAAGGCACCAGCTACTACGTCACTGACACGCTGCAACACGCTGCAACACACACTGCAACAACACACTAACACGTCACACACTTACCCTCCGCGTCGTTGGTTCCCTATCTCCTCATGTCGCGCCGCACGGCCACACTCGACACCAGCCGCGTAAAAATTGACATCGCACTGCCACTACAGCCGGCTCCCGTCCACACTCGCAAACAATATCAATATCAATAATAAACACAAACACGCCACAAGCACCGACACCCCCGCCTAATTTGTTGCCACGTCTATGAAAACAAGCACAGAAAAAATGCCATTCAACACGCTACTTACACACACTACCACTCGCTTACAATACGCGGACCTGGCAACACTACATTCCCTCTCCCATTGGCTCACAGCCCACCACGTGACCCACACAGGGAGGGAGACGATTGCGTGATGCTTCTATGTACAGGATTCTATAGGTCACCACTTTTGGTGTGACACACACACGGCTTCTGTTTACTAGAAGAAGAAGAACTACACAGCGCACACTCTGATTCTAACTTGGACACTTACCATAATGCTAACACGACCGCGTCGACACCTGGCGTGGTACAAGCGGGACAAACCCAGGCGCATATATGGATACCAACAACAACACTACACGCACACGCGCGCGCTGCAACAACAAACAGCTACGTACAGTGTGTGTGTGCGTGCGTGCGTGCGTGCGCGGGGGGGGGGAATTTGGATCGCCTCGCGATGCCGCGACAATGGCACTACACTACACAGGGCTCGCCAGTGCCACTACGTACTCGCATTTGCGACTTACAATATCACCGTGCGAATTGTAACATTCACTTTGTAGCACCGCTGCGACTACACAATCCAAACTACTTTAGAGCTACACGTTGCGCCGTTTACATCCACAACAATGTGTCACTCTCTCGGTTCTGCACCGCTGCTGGACAAGTATAGCACTGTCGAAGGCAGCGCAACTACTCCCCCCCCCCCCCCCCCCCACACACACACACACACACACACCCCAGAGAGGGAGGAGAGAGAACAGAGCGAGAGAGAGACAGAGCACACACGTCTTCACGTAGGAACACAGAGACAAACACAGCGCTTTCCAGTCCTTACCTTTTCTCTCACATTGTTTTCTTAGCTTTGTGACTGACCAATGCGAAGCAGATTGTATTGTCTGCAAAGCAACTATGTGTCTGTCACAAATACAAGTTCTGTCCTGCAAGCCCATGTCATGTCAACACAGACAAGGCAGCTGTGCGCGCGGTGACTCCTGCAAATTACACTGACCCAATATTATTTTGTACAACCTAGCAAAGCATAACATATGATGGAGAATAGGCTGCTCTCTCTTTTCACAAGACATACGCCATTGCATACAGGTTCTCAACCTTTTTAATTTCAAGGACCCCCATAACTCTGACAGTAAAACCAAATGGACCCATAACAGTCCCATTTGATTCCATTTGTACAGTATCAGAGTTAAAAGTTATAAAACAGTCCATTTGGTTCCATTTGTACACTCTCACAGTTACACACCTGTAGGGTCCACTTGGATCCATTTGTACACTCTCAGAGTTACAGACCTATAATGGGTCCATTTGGAACCCCCTCAAGGAAACATGAGGGTCCCTGGATCACACCTTTGAGAGCCACTGCTTTCAAAAAATACATAACTAATATAGAGCATATTTGATCAATTTAATGTTAGCCTACAGATTATTTTGACATCTGAATTTACCAGAACCGCCCACGCACGACACATGCACATGCACGACGTGCACGCGCATGTCCACATCCACATGCACGCGCGCATGTGTCCTCTTTTTGCTCATTCAGAATATGGTATGCCTACACACTTAACATAATGCAAACACGCAAATTGCGCAAACGACTGCATCGACACCTGGCGTGGAACAAACGGGACCAACCCAGGCGCATATATGGATAACAACAACAACACCACGCGCGCGCGCGCGCACGCGCTGCAACACAAAACAGCTGCATAAAACGCGTGTCACTGTGGACTTCTGTATCTGTGGACTTCTGTATCGCAACGCGGGGCAACGCAACTCTGGGATGAGCGGGCCGAAGGCCCGCGAAATTCTAGTAGCATACAGATGGCGTCCAGTGCCAGTGTGACAGCTTCCAGTGATTGGCAGACACATGTGCCTTTTAATGTGGCAACAGGGCCTCATCTCCATCACAAGCCAATTAGCCAACCTGACAGAAATGTGTGGGGTCACAGTGGAGTACCCAACCATGGCATAAATCCCACTCAAGGCCAGAGACTTGAGCATTTGCATGGACTGTCCAGTCCTGTGTCATCTTGTGTACACATATGCTGCTCTGACAGAGAAACAACCACTACTCACAGATTACAGAGTCAATGTGGTCCCTTAAAAACCTCCAGAACAATACCCAACTCCTCCTACATGACCCAAAATCATGGTCAGGGAGGCCCATCCCTCCTTGGACTTAGCTCTGCCTTTCAAAGCTTCCCAGTGACTTGTCAGGGCACTCAGATGGGATGCAAGGCCTCCGTTCCCACTTTGAGCAGCAGATGTCACCTAATGTGTTCTCAGTCTGCAAGAAACCTCAGCCAGTCCTATCCCTCGCTGAGTGTGCAAGCCAACTCTGATCTCACACAATCTACCAACTCACCAACACCCATCCATGTCTCTGTCACAGTGTATACATGTATATTACATCAAAGTACAAACATCGATCAATGCATTTCAATACAAAAGGGTTTCTTTTCCTTTTTTTTTCTTTTTTTTTTTTTTCACAATGTTAATAAGTGCCATGGTGTCAGTTTCTTTTTTTTTTAGTCCAGAGTTCTTTGTCTTTTTAGTTCAGTTCGTATCTGTTTAAACACTACCTCTCCTGTGATGACCTCCTGGTGAATCACCATGGCACTTCTGGTGTTCCATATCTTATTAACTACAGTGCATACAATAGTCCAATAAAAGTCGTTCTCCATGGCAGACATTTTTTCCATAAAAACACCATACATTACTGCATTATATGTGATCTTAACATTAAAACCAATTATTGACATCTTCCCCCAAACCTCTCTAGACCTCTGGCAGTCTACTAGCAAATGCTCTAACGTTTCATCTGTATTACAATTTAGAACGGGGCATTTAATAGTTTTAACAAAACAGCTCCATCTTACCACCGCCCTTACTGCTAGTCTCCTAACAGAGACCAACCACATCACATCCCTCTTTTTTTCGGAGATGTTTCTACTACTCATCAAGGTTCCTGTAGGGGAAAATGCCACCGTATAGGTCCTCACATATTTTGCCATAAATGCATTTACTTGACATTTCTGTCCATTCTATATTCAGATGTGCAGAATTACACAACAAATCACCATACATCACTTTAAAATAAGGCACTGAGCTTCTTGCCCGGCCCTTCTTTTTGGTCCAGCTCAGTGCCTCCCCTATCCACATAGCCCTCCGTTTAAAACCAGCTGTCAGGGCCCTCAGGTGGGATGCAAGGCCTCCGTTCCCACTTTGAGCAGCAGATGTCACCTAATGTGTTCTGCAAGAAACCTCAGCCAGTCCTATCCCTCGCTGAGTGTGCAAGCCAACTCTGATCTCACACAATCTACCAACTCACCAACACCCATCCATGTCTCTGTCACCCCTACCGGCCATCCAGAAGTCCACACTGCCTTTAGCTCCCTGTCCGCCTCAGGGGTCTATACCTCAGCAAGCACAACACACAGCCAGGGCCCCCTTGGTTCTATCAGTGGTCCAAGACAGAATGATCTGGTAGGATGCAGCCCTATCCACCAGACAGAGAAGCTACTATACAGTACAGTGCTGGGGTCTTCTACAGGAACAGATTGCATACTTCCTAAGCATCCAGAGAGGACAGATAAAGAGGTTGTAGATTCAGAGACTAGCAGCAGTAGGCCTACTCCAACTGTAGAAGTTGGACCCATTTAGGGTGTGGACTGTGGAGGGGACATACCCTGAAGAAGACCTATATTGTATCGAATTGTTTAAAAAAATGTTATTGCATTGTGGCTACGAGCTGTGCGAACGCTTTTCCTTGCAGTTATTTATCTCCGTTGTCAGCTCCTCCTCACTACTGGTGTGCATTCCTGTTCTATTGTTTGGGTGACAAAAGCCTGACACTTATTGCATACATCGAAACAATACTGCATGAATAATGACATGTCAGTGACTACAATGACTTTCACACTGTATCAGTCTCACTCTGCTTTCTTTCTGGGCCAGTCACAGAGTATTATTATACTAATAACAAGTAAGACGCGCAAACGCGGGAAGCGAACGCAGCTCGTAAATTGCAATAACAACAATTGGAATAAATGACGTACTTTTTAAGGTTTAAGTTAAGTTTTTTTAAATTAAATGTTTTTTCAAGTTATTTTTTTAGTGTGTGTATGTGTGCTTGCGTGCGTGTTTATTTTTTAGGTTTTTTTTTTTAAAGTTTTTTCTGTAAGTTTTTTTTTAAGTTAAGTTTTTTGTGTGTGTGCGTTTTTCCTTTTTAAGTTTTTTTTTTAAGTTAAGTTTTTTTTTAAGTTAAGTTTTTTTTTGTGTGTGCGTTTTTCCTTTTTAAGGTTTTCTTTTAAGTTAAGTTTTTTTTTAAGTTAAGTTTTTTTTTAAGTTAAGTTTTTTGTGTGCGTTTTTCCTTTTTTATGTTTTTTTTTAAGTTAAGTTTTTTTTTAAGTTAAGTTTTTTTTAAGTTAAGTGTTTTGTGTGTGTGCGTTTTTCCTTTTTAATTTTGTTTTTTAAGTTAAGTTTTTTTTTAAGTTAAGTTTTTTTTTAAGTTAAGTTTTTTGTGTGTGTGTGCGTGCGTGCGTGCGTGCGTGCGTGCGTGCGTGCGTGCGTGCGTGCGTGCGTGCGTGTGTGTGTGTGTGCGTGCATGTGTGTGTGTGTGTTTTTGTGTGTGATACAGCTGCGCCCTCTGGTGGTGGGCGGGTGGTGTTACAGCGTGACACACAGACACACACACACACAGACACACGGACGTGATCTGCTGGGTCTCATAGTAAATGCTCACTGCGTTCGCAATCACTGCGTTCGCAATCACTGCGTTCGCAATAATAATAATAATAATAATAA
The DNA here is from genome assembly GCF_951216825.1 of Electrona antarctica. Classification (NCBI taxonomy): domain Eukaryota; kingdom Metazoa; phylum Chordata; class Actinopteri; order Myctophiformes; family Myctophidae; genus Electrona; species Electrona antarctica. The sequence continues at coordinate 32,566,883 of NC_136795.1, forward strand.
TAATAATGATAATAATGAAACAACTGAACACTGTGTGTACCTGTTTCTGTTTCGCATATATTGTAGTAAACATGTGCAAGTGGGGTTTATTGTTTTTTAATAGTCATCTTTCAATGCTTGGTGTAGACTTCTGTGTAGATCTCTAGCGCCACTCAGTGGTGAATAACCGTAAAAACGTCTATTGCTCAATGGTTTATAATGGTTTGGTTCCACACAATCCACACCATTCAGTGCAGCGAAACAAGCATTGATTATTCCTAGATGTTTCACTCTGGTGGTTATCGATCAAAGTGAGAAAAGAACATATGGACATAATCGTTGATCAAATAAAAAGGTATAAACAAACTTTCACCAAGGTCATGTTTTCTCTCACACTTCATCATAGATAGCTCAAAAATGGATAGAGCTAAACGAGCTCAACGATTTATTTATTTTTTATATAAAATGATGAAACAATCAACGGGGGGGGAATCGGGGGATGGTTTGGAAAATGTGGACTTGCAGAAATCAATGTTTATCCATGAATGTAAAGTGCGTTCCCAGGCAGTTCTTCTGACGACAAAAAAGCAACTTTACAAGCTCACGACCCTTCGCATCGCCGACACGTCGTGGGCTTGTAGATCTGCCATTTTCACCGTGCGCGACACCGCCCTGCGAGGTACCATATAAATGAAGTGTGTGTCTCATTGGTTCAGAAACCCTGCTGACAAGTGTGGGAGGTTCCCGGAAAAGTCACTAACCGGAAGGGAAGGCCAGGGCCCGAGAAGAGAAGAAGAACAGAGGGGTACCGATGTGTGGTCAGCGAAAACAACTAAAGTAGTGTAAGTGTTTTTTAAGAAAGAAAAACTATTTACATGTGTGGACGTTGGGAATACGTGGAGTTTGTATTGGGCGTTTACATCATACTATGTTGTTAGTCGTAGAAGATTTTCCACAGCCTCAGTTAACATTTTGGCCAAACCAGCCATCAGGCAAGTACAGGGATCATTAAACCGCCCGCATCGAGAGTCCGTCCAGCGGTGGACCCTTTTAAATCAACACAATATATAGAGACAAATCATATATAATATAATATAATAAGACTATAATATAACAATATGAGAGCATTTAGGCTTTCCAGCAACCGGAACCAAGAAGAGGGGGAAAAAATCCCCGAGGCTACTTCGTCGCGCGAGCTCCTTTTGACAAGTGTTGTTGAGAACAAAAATGACGTATTTTCGACAGACGTTACGTGTTGTCAACTGTGTTAACATGAAGACAAAAACGGACTGAAGTCGTCGCAGAAGAAACGATTCATTTCTGTCGTCGAGCGAATAATGGATCATCGGTGTTTGTTGAGCGTTTCTCGGTGTCTCAGCTGTCAAGCAGCTGACGACCCCTGTACGTCTGTCTGGCCGGGGAAAGGAAAAGTTGGCTAATGACGTTATCTCTGGCTAACTAACTTGGCTATGTCACGTAGCTTGTTGTACTAGGAGCTATTGTGTTTTTTCCACACCTTCTTGCCGCAGAGAGTGTTATATATCCGGCTTTAGCCAGCTGCACGGGCTCAATGTTCCAACTCCTTGGCTTTAGTTTTGGTTTCGGAGGTTTTTGTTGTCGACAGATGGAAGAACTGTAAAATGTTAGCTAGCTATAATGCTAGCTGGACGAGGTGTTTCACATTAGCCTCTCGCCTCTGTTAAAACAGTGACACACCAACTAACTTAGCGAACTTAACGTTAATGCTAGTTTCCCGATTCGCATGTAACTTACAGTATTACAGTTGGTATCATAACTAATGTCGATGTACCCTGCTGTGAAGTAACGTAGGAATAGCATCAGACATAATGCTAGCTAAGGCAACTTGGGAAGAAGTGGTGTAAGTTAACTGTATAATGTATTGTTTGGCAGACATTATGGATTGGCATGGGCCAGTTATCTGGTGAGGTTTGCATATGATTTCTTTGACACTGTCTGTCAACTTTGTCACCTGATCACCTATGTAGCCAATCTGAATTCGCTATTTCTGCCGTCAGTCAAGTGCTAACTTCTACTTTACATAAAAAGTTGATTATAAGTAATATTTTATCCTGGCTTTGAAGAGGTGTGCCACATGACATCAATGCTAAGCTTCTTATTTTGCTAGTTTACTACGTATGTGTTTGCAGATTTAAATGGACTTGGCCTTGTGCCTCCGAGATTTTAACAGCAAGTGTTCATAGTGTTTGTGTTTATGGTTCCATAAGGGGAACACAGTATAGACCTTTGAGACACAGGATGGATTTACAATAACTTTCCTGAGCTCCTGTTATGTTTATGGTGTGTGGACCTTGTCCTGGGAGAGTGGTGGTTCATAGCAGGGGTGTCAAACTTGTTATGATAGAGATTTTACAGGAACCCTAACCAGCATATCGACAGTTTGTGAATGTGCTATATCATAACGAACGAAAAGGTCTGTTCGTCTAGAGGTGGATATCTTGCGTGTGTGAGTGAGAACTGGTGGTGACACCCAGCCTGACTTCAATCATCTATGTCCACTCCCTTTATCTTTGCAACAGAGGAGAACACAATTTTAACAATGTAATTTGAAAAGGGGTATTTTGACTAGTTGTTTTGGTGAATACAAAAATATGGAAAAAATGTAGTAATAATCTGAGCATCATCCAGTAGCATGATCTTTAGGGAAACTATTCATATTCAAACTTTGGGTGAAAATGGGAGGAATTGATGATTTGTCAATTTTCATAGAATAGTCAGTCAATATTCAATTTAAAAATTATGTAATTACTCACAAATCCAGTACAACTATGTGGATATTTGGAGACACTTTGAATTCTGTTAATCATTCAGCTCATGGTGAAAATTTAAAAACTATCATAGCCTGTCACACGATCTGAGGAACTCTGTTACCATATGTGAATTTCCACATTTGTTACCGATTTTATACTTTATGAAAAGTTCTTAATCTTTTGCGTGTCTGTCTTTCTTTCTTTGCAGTAAAGCAAACCAAGTGCTAGTCTGTTTCAATCACATTACATACACTACTAGATAACTGTCCAAATTGTCCACACAATTGACGAGAGAAAGGAGACACAGGAAGAGCCTGTGCTGTGACTTGCTATGGTGTTATCTCATGGTGATGCGTATCCTGCTGTATTTTCCTCCGCTTTATCACCAGTGTCTCACCCCAAGTGTTGCTCCATCCAAAAGTCAGTTTTGTTTGAATGGGAAAATGTGGCGAGGCTTACCTTATGAAGGGTTTCTCTTCTTTCACAGAGATGGTACAGGAATTTTAAACGGCTTTCTGCTGTTGGATCAGTGTGCCACTCTTAAAGCCTGTTACCAGTCAGCACCACATGGACCTTAAGATTGGCTTTGTATTTGAAGATTTAAAACTCATACTTTGGCTACTTCCTGACCAATGTGAAATCCTTAAACATGAAAGGCAAGCCCAATTTGCTCAATGCAAATAGATTTTTCTGGTAGCTAATTAGTACTCCAAGCATGTAGAGTATTGCACACTCCCCACAACAACCAACAGACAGACAGATGCCATTAACATTGCCATGCAGTCAAGTGCCACCTTATTCAGACCTTTGGAATGAAAAGAACAGTTCTCAAGTCAACACTTGTTTCTAGGTAACTGGTCGAGTGAGATTTGCTTAGAAGTGTGCTAACTACCGTATTGTGCCGAATATAAGACTACTCTGATTTTAAGACAACCCCATTTTTTTAAGACTCATTTGTGGAAATAGAACATTGAATGTCAAATAGTCTAGTCCCCGATTTATAATACAACCCTGTTTTTTAGGATATTTCCAACGGAAAAAACGTAGTCTTATATTCAGCTCAATTGGGTACATAACATTGATGACTAATACAAGTTGTCACATTAATATGCCGGTGTATATTCTGGGCGTAGTTGTTCTTTGCCTGTGCATAGTTTGAGCTTTATACATGCCCATCATAAAGTATTAAACAACTCTGCTTGCCTATAAGGAAATATTGTATGTGCTCAAATACACTATGACATCACACCCTGTTCAGGATGACAAATCATTACGTTGATACTACTGTTTTTAGTCAACCAACTTGCCTATTCTTAATAACTTTCTATTGATAGCCACATGAAGTCACCTCATTTATATTTGATGTGACCTGTGAGTTAAAATAGTTCAATCAATATATATATTCTGCAGTGAAGTAAATATGTTTTCAATGTACTGAATGCAGGGATGGTCTTTTAGATGAGTCCCAGGGACATTTTATGAGTCCCACTTAAATGACGTTAGGAGTCATATTTTGCAAATATATTTTTTACAAATTGCAGCATTTAACTAATTTCATTTCATATGGTTATAATGTGGTTATATTCATGTAGAAAACAGAAGAATACATGATTATTATAAATAAAAACAGTACAGTAGTGCATCCCGTAGATGTAGTGTTCAAGGGATAACAGTAACTTGATATTCATTCAGAAACACAGCCATTCATTCAGTAGATAATAGAGCACTGTTAAAATGTAAAGTTCCGTTTTTACTGACCGGTCTGCATTTGGTTTAATATTAATATCCACTTTTATTATTGTCATCACTTTTTTCCCAGGCTGTTCATTCAATATTGAGGAAAGTTATGAGGAGTTTTCAGGGCACTTATCTGTTGAATTTACAGTTACTTTGCACATTTTCTTTACTCAAAAAAGAATTGCTCTAGTAATGTATTTATACATTTTTGTAGGATATAAAATATTGGCTATTGGCATTTTCGATAGGAAATAAATTATACTGATAAAACATCAGTTGAGTACATAATTATTGACTACGAATAATGGACTCTGTATTTGGCCCCCAAATCAATATTTGCTTGAGATTTTGCTATTTTGTTTTTTTTATATGAAGCTCTGCTTGTGACATCATAAATTTGAGGAGGGCATTATTCTCTCATTTATGTATTTGTATTTTATCTGCAGCATAATTAGTATACAGCCTTAAATTCATTACATCTTGCCAACTGTAGATATCATGCTGAAAACAGAGCTCACACGATGCCACTATGAATATTTCAGTCTATCCCTGCTTTTGGCTCCTTGATCTTGCCTCTTCCTCCCCCTTTCAGTGACTGATCCATGTCCTCCTCTGTCTCTTTGACCCACTTCCCTGTGGAGGGCTCCAGAGCCCATTAGGATACCATTAAGCATCCGTGAAAGGTTGCTTGTGATGCATGCAGGCCTGTCTCTCTCTGTGTTAGAGGGAACAGTCGCCTGCTGACTGTAGTAAGCATCTGATTTATTTTTCCACCACATTACTGATGGAGGGACTTGGCTCTTGGCCTACACTTGCATTCTTGCCATAGAGGGTATGCGCATGCTTAAAGTGAATGGCACACGAGTGGCAAATCGAGTGGCAAAGCAACATTCATCAAAGTGAGTTTAACATTGTTTCATGCAATCAGATAGGACTTTTCTGTTTGGATGCATGGGTTGTCAAGGTCAGAAAGTAGTTTTTTGCCACTCAGGCATTCCTGCATAACTTCCGGGTTTAATGATGATGTCACGTGCATACCCTCTATTGGCTGAGAGGAACACTAGTAGACACTATCAGCAGCCAGTGATGTAGTAAGCATCTGTGTAGGCTGTGTGACTGTCTATGCCAGGGCTTCCGCTAGCCATTTAATAATTACTGTGTGTGTAATGCAGATATATATATATATATATATACACACACACACACACACACACGACAGAGCTTTACATAGATTGTGCATTACATTCACACACCAATGGTGGAGGAAACCATGCAAAGCAGTGAAGGCACCAACATGCACATCGGGAGCAATTAGGAGTTCAAGGACACACAATTTACACTTTTTAAAGTTGTCGTCGAGTTATCAGATCGTTATGTATTTCACACTACAGGAGTCTTTTTTTTTTTTTTAAGTCTGCTGTCATTATATCTTTGTGGTTTTCACACTAAACAATTAATCGCTGACTAGGGATCACATACTGCAAGAGTTCACCAAGATGCGATCCAGACTCGATACATAGAGGCTAAAAAATGTTTTTCAATTCATTTTGACATGTATAGGTGCGGTATCGGGTACGTTCGCCCCTAAACCATCTCACGCCTCGATTTCTTTTCCCTGACAACCTCACACCGACCGAGGTATAGGGTTAGGTTTAGGCATAGTTTTACTATGAGGTTAAGGTTAGGTTTAACCGTTTAAGCATAATTTACTTGGGTTACTTTAGTTGGTAAATGGGCGATTCGTCTGGTATTCATAGGTGCAGGATCCCGTGATACATGCGCGAGACCGACGGACTTACGTCTCTCTCTCCGCACACACAGGAACACAGGGCAAACTAGAGCGAGTCAGGGCGCTAAAATCTTGATTTTCATTAAATAATTCTGTCTCTGCGTCTCTCCCTCCGCGCGTGCACAGCGCACGTGGTGGTCCAAATGTTTGCGCTCTTTTAATATCAACATTCAAGTGAGATGTGTTGGTTTTCTATTTCACAGCAATATTAGGCTAATATAGCTACCATATGTATGAGACCTGGATTTAGACTTTCTGTCTGTGAGCACAGTGCTCTCATTGGCTGTAATACGGACCTTCTCGGGGTGCGGTTGCAACCCCGTTCATACTGTATGAAGTCGGTGAGAGAGTCAAATATCAAACCTGGTAGATATTCATAAACGGGCAGTGAGCGCTTTATCGCCGCTGGAGCTTCTCGCAGATCTTTCACACACAGCAAGCGAAACCTTGGCGTTCAAGCCCGATCTTGCATCAGATCGGGGGTTTTGTCGGAGAGCGCCAAAAAAGCTCCCCGATAGCATAATTGGATCAAATATCGTGCAGTGTGTAGGGGGCATAACTCTAGAGGGGCCCCGGATCGAACTGGGAACCTTGCGGTTCCCATCCGGCTGTTCTACCGGCCACTCTACACCTGAGCCACTGCCGCGTCATGTGTCCAGAATACATGCTAAAAAAACAAAGCTAAGAAATGAATGGATTTCTTTCCATCGCCTTCAACATTTACATACATAATCAGCTTTTTTGTTACTGTCCAATGTTGATGCCAAGTTGCCAGCAATGTGTCATCAAGTTCTAGCAGGATTTGTCCCAATGCTCTCTCTGTGTCATTGATGGATAAGACGCATCTGGAGCCTTTACAGATTTTAACAACATTGCAACAAATTGATGACATCATGGGTTAAATTATTTTGCTACATGTTGCAACCCGAACCTTGGTCTGCGATATGAGTGCATTTTAATGATTCACTCATTGCTTTTCCCTGTTGCATTAATTGCTGTGACGTAATGTGATCAGCCCAGTACTGTGATACTTTTTTTTTTATCCCCATTTGATCGCACATTTGTAAATCCATGGGTCTTCTTTTTCTACATGGTCTACTGGAGTTAAGTAGAAAACACTGTCTAGTAGTACCCAGGGCTATGGAAATTAGGAAAGCCTATAAACTCATATAAAATCGTTTTTCTCTCCTACCTTCCATGCTTGCTCCCTCCATAGAATGTTGTCTGATCTGCTTTGGCATTCAGAAATGCAGTTTGTTGACCCGGTAAACAAAATGGCTTTATTTGCTGCTCTTTTCTGCCTCTATGGTGTGTGAAAAATTCCATCAGCATTCCCTCTGAAGAACCGTGCGTGCGTTGGTGTGTTTGCCTGTCTGTATAGTCCAATTCTTCAGCCAGGCCAATAACTGATGATGTCTGGTTGACCTTTTTCATCTCAGTGTTTACCGTCACTCACAAAATTATGCACTTATTGTTTTAAACATTATTTTCTTTGCTGTACAATTACAATTTAGGCACGCTCTTAATCCAGAGCGATTTACATTAAGCAAGAACAAAAAGCATGGCAATACATCACATACATAAAAAGTATACATATATACTATAAAGTGCTATGACTACATAAAATGCAATTCTAGTGCTGTCTATGTAACATGCTATAAGTCTACATAAAGTGCTTATCTAAGCGGCTAGGGCAAGTGCTACGGGCCATGATGGAGTCTGAAAAGGTGGGTTTTCAGACTACGGCGGAGTCCCAGTCCCAAGATTGGGAGTGAGGCTGCAGTTCTGATTGTAATGGGAAGTGCATTCCATAGTTTTGGAGCCAGAAGGGAGAAGAGTTTGGGAGTTTGGTCGGTGAGGTAGGAGGAGAACCACTTTAGTGCCGTCCCACCGATGCCCACTGTATTTTGATAGCGACGGTGAGATAGAAACAGGAAAAGAGGACAGAGAGCAGGGCAGTGACGGAACAAATAGTACGGCCAGCCCAGAGTGTTGAACCTGGGCATGTTGAAGAAGGTATTTTATGTGGTAAGCGCCTAGGTGCCCTGCCCCTAACCAATTTGGCTATAAGGTCACTCCAAGATTATATTTTCTACAGGTTTTCAACCATTTTCATTTCATGGTCCACTATTTATTCAGTTTTTGAGCCACGGACCACCATTTGATGAGGTTTGGCCTCTCAGACCCAAGACTTTGAATATTTGGTTGTCGCTGGATAAGATAAATTTCACTTTGACATTTAGCATTTTAAGTCATTTCAAATTCAAACATGGCTTTGCTCTCCCGGCCGTCACATGCTAAAGATTAGGCCCAGCCCAGACATGGGGCTGAGATAAAGCCCAGAGCGAGTCAACTCAGGTCTGAATGTCTCTGACCTAGCCTGACTCACTGTAATGACATCTCTTTACTATTCTGACATACTCATTCTCTGTCATTACTCATTATGTAATTCTCTGTCATTTCCTCCTCGCAAATAGCTGTTGTTAACTCTGTTGTACATCAGACAAGTGTAATGTAATAACACCTTTTATACTTTTTGTCGCACAATGTTTCTTCTTGTCAGTCACTGTCTGACATGGTGGATTATTATATTGTTGTCTGTGTGCCATTGGCCTGCATTTTATTTTTCCAGTGAAAAAGTTGAGGCAACTAATGTGTTCTGCAATCTTCACTTCCTGATATGAACTGAGCCGGGTTTCCTGTCTCTGACCAAGCAGAAGCTGATGGACCTCATGTGCATCACTCAACTGAAATGGAGTTGGATTTAAAGTGACAATCCATTGCTTTTTTATTTTTGACCAATCTGGTTGGTAGACTACTAGAGCAGTGGTTCTTAACGGTTTGATTCTTTGACAACCATACATTGCAAATTTGCAACTAAAAAGTGCCATCCAGGGCATTTTGCCCCTTCCTAACTGAAGGGGGCCCCCAATCATTCTGTACCCCTGACACTGTCAGCCCTCCTCCTAGCTCCCCGTCACCTTTTTGCGTAATGTATATTGGTCATCTATATTGTATTATTGATTCCTGATCCATTTTCAGTATGAGAAAAAGAGCCTTAAGTTTTGAAATATATATTGAAATGTATCATTAGAGAACTTGGATGCAATGTGATTTAATTCATTATCAAAACAAAGTTATTTCAAACAAACGTGTTTATACAGTATGAATCACTTTTTCCCTCCTCGCCCACAATAAAAAAACATTCACGCTGCTGGTCTTTCCCTGGCGAAGGTAGTGTAGAGCTTATCTGGCCATGAGGCAGGTACATGCCACCTCTTTCATGTTCTTGTTCCTGACTGTTTTTGATGGTGATTGAGAAAGCCAGCATGACAGAATCTTAGTCCTGGTGATGCGCTGTGCTGTTTGAACCAACCTCTGTGTGGTTGTTGTGAGTAGAGCATTCTTTGCCAAGCCGTCTACACTGTACATATTAGAGTTGTAGACATTAACCTTTTGCCTCCTGGGTAAAACCCGTAATATTTCCATTTATCATCACCACATGCCATACCATTGGATGGCGGGCAAGCTTTCAGTGATACCACATGCTGTTTCAAACAAGCAGAGGCTCTTTGCAGCAACACTTTGCCAAAAGTAAATAACGATTAAATGATAACGCCGGCATCTTATCTTTTGTAGTCAACCCTTACCCTTGTGCAATGTAAGTTTCGAACTCATTGCCATTTCATGAAATGTTTCTGTTTCAGTCACCATGCTTATGATATATATTTATTGTGTGTGTGTGTGTGTGTGTGTGTGTGTGTGTGTGTGTGTGTGTGTGTGTGTGTGTGTGTGTGTGTGTGTGTGTGTGTGTGTGTGTGTGTGTGTGTGTGTGTGTGTGTGTGTGTGTGTGTGTGTGTGTGTGTGTGTGTGTGTGTGTGTGTGTGTGTGTGTGTGTGTGTGTGTGTGTGTGTGTGTGTGTGTGTGTGTGTGTGTGTGTGTGTGTGTGTGCGCCAACTAGACCTAATCGTGACTCATGAGTTGGGTTTTGACTGAGGCTGTGATACTCGTCAGATAACACGATTCTGGCTCAAATGTGAATCTCGAATTTCTTTCACAAGATTCTCTCACAATTTTTTTTTTTTCCTGAAAATATTTATTTATAAAACAAGCAAAAGCATAAGAGTAACTAAAATTAATTTGACCTCCAACTAGTGCTGCATGATTCTTCACAAAATGAGATTGCATAGGTGTGATTCTCGATCTTTTTTTTTAATTAATTGGGCAGCACTGAAAGAGTGCATTTCCTCTGATCAATGACCATACAGCTCTGATACATAATCAGTAACTATTGGATAGCATTGTTACTGCATTCCTTTGTCACTGCTTAAACGTTGGAAAACATTTTTCTTATTTACACATGAGAGCAATACTTTACTCACTCGCAAAATGTCAGCTGATACACAACCATCACATGAGGGACTCGCTTGCCAAATACAACAACATGTACAAGCTGACAAGGTGTTGAAATGTGAAGCCTTTGTAGATCTGTTCTTTTTGGTGAGTGAGTGGGCTCTGGGCTGGCACTGTCCTATTATGGAATATGGATTGGAGTATAATTTGGCTTTATCAAGATCTTAAACCCCTCGTTGTAGAGTGTTACCATGTGGTACTGTGATGATGCCAAATCACTGCTTGCAAATTATGACTCCTTTTGTAAAATCACACAGCAGGTATGTGCTCCTTTTTAAGCACATTCTTGCCACAGAGCTTTTTCTCGTCACAAATTTCTTTAGGTTGAAAAACACTGTCATGCGTAGAATACTCTGGTCTGTTTGAGGCCCAATGTTCGAATGCTGCGCACAGGACTCTTATTTATGTACTCTCTCTCTCTTCCAGCTTTCATCGGTGAGGCATCTTCTCTGGTTTGCAGCCTGGACTATACCTGGCCTTGCCTAGCTCAACCAGCCTTTGTCCGGGCTTTGTCCGCCCCTGTACTAAGCCTTAGCCTAGAGTCAACTGGGACTTCCATTCTCTTCCTCCAGTGAAGCTCTAAGCACAGCACTATGGCAGGGCGAGGACAGGCACGAACCAACGGCACAGCAGCAAGCAACAAGATCTGCCAGTTCAAGCTAGTGCTGTTGGGAGAGTCGGCGGTAGGCAAGTCGAGCTTGGTGCTGCGCTTCGTCAAGGGCCAGTTCCATGAGTACCAGGAGAGCACCATCGGAGGTGAGCGCCTTCCAAATGTATTGTGCCTTTGATGGAATCAGAGTGACAACTAGCTTCTCACATGTCTAATCCTCTCTGCCTGGCATGTACACATGTACAGATGAGCCTTCTTTTTTTTCATATGGTATACTATTGTAATCTTTATTGAAATTCTATCAAATATATATAGTAGTATTCACATATATATTCAATTTAAGAATTATTCAGCTCTCCAACCACCCCACACCAAACTGCTGCAGCCCCAGTTCAGTTACGATTAGGGATGAAAATTGATCATTTTATTGATGCCACCAATCATGCCAGTTGCATTATTGATTCCTGATCCATTTTCGGTAGGAGAAAGAGTAGGCCTACACAGGTTTTGAAATGGCTCAGAAATGTATGTGTTTAACTTTGAATGCCATTAAATTGCATCCTTCCTAACTTTGTTTCTCAAAGAAACGACTGTTCTAATGAGGTTGAACTGAACTCTGATTGACTGCATTAATTTAATGAAAACATGTCAAATATGTGGTTTCTTGATGAAATGTTGTGTTTCAGTTGAATTTAAACAGGTCCCATGTTATGCACATAGGATGTAGTAACATCAGGGTGGGAATAATAAGTTTTGTTCCTGGGGTGAGTTTGCATGGCCCTTTGTTATCATAATTGATGCTGCAGGACCAAGTTTTGGTCCAATTGGAAGGTAGAAGGTAGCCTACATTCATGTTTATGTATTATTTTTATCATGAAAGAATCCAGAAAATAAAAAGGCTGTGCAAGTTTAGATTGTTATTATTCAGTTACCTTTTGAAGGCAGCGATGAATGTGGTTACTTCAAACAGGAAGGAAGGAGACAACAATGGCGGTTTCCTGGGCCTGGTGTAGACCAGTGAAACTTATATGCCTGGTGATGACCAAATAAATGTCCCTTTTCACCCAAAAAGGAAGTTTTCTGTAGAATCATCCCGTTCTGCCTAAAGTAGCATTATGCTTGTAGTTCAGATTCATGGGGAGTTAAAACGAATATTTTTTTTGTAGAAGTGCCTAGTAGCCTAAAACTACAAAGTCAGCAATGTTACAGGGCAAATTGAACATTTGTGTTGTCAAGTCTCAGTCTTGGCCTCCTGTTTAAGCTGGCGGCAGACCCAGGCATTGATTAGCCCTTTCCCTGATATTTCCCACTTGGTCTTTCCAAGAATGTGTCGCTAGTTAACTTACCTGGTTAAAATGAAACATTTATGGTCCATTTCATACAAAAATAGCAGACCTACAATCTCACAACGTATCGCATCCGCTTGTTGGTCTGCTACAAATATGAATCGAGTTTAAATGGGTAAATGTCCAGTATCTTAACAGTTTATCTGGAAAACGTTCGCTCTATTAATATTTACTGCTGTTTTAACAAGTAATAGAACACCCTGTCTTTATTTTCAACTAAGATTTTCTCCCTATAGAATCCCATATCACACAATCTATGAATAATGGTGGTGTGGGGATGTGGGGCAGGATGCTTGGTGCTTACACTGGCCAAAGACTTGAAACAAGTCAGCATTTCTTTCCTCTAGTTAACTTGTGGTCAGCTGCCTGCTCGGTCAAAGGTCACAAAGCTCTAAAGTATGTACAATGAGCTCACATTTTCCTCTGTCATGTGACACAGCAAGGCTGAATAAGCATGTAGTGTCTGCAGTGGAGTGGTCTCGCCTGTCTCTTATGCAATCTGTGTTCATTCTCAGCCTGATTTTCTTCTTTTTTTGATGGGTTGGGGGGGGTCACATAACATTTAATACACTCCAGAAACCGCTTCTGGTGTTTATCTGCCCAGAAAGGTTTAGACGTGACTCATTTGTTTACACAACAAACAGGGTAAGTCGGAGCTTATATTGTCAGCTACACCTTTACCTCCAAAACACAAATGATTATTAGTATTATTTTCATCACATACAAAAGTGTATTCACTCATGGGGATATTGGCCTTGACAAAGTTTGTCTGGATTTTAACTTTGGGGTTACAAACATTGAAAATACATTCTGTATTAAAACATATTGATGGTTCTGTGGAAAAGTAACTAAATGTATTTATTCCCATGACTTTATGAACGACTCTCATAGGGAAATCACCCAATTACTCCTATCTGGCATAGGCATCGGCCGCTACGGCATCTCAAAGTGATATCCCACAAATTCCATCGCCAGTGGGAACACTGGCAATGTTTCATTTCTCTGGCTTAGGTCTGTTCTGTTTTTTGTTTTTGTCATGTCAAGGTATCTGCAATTATCTTGTTTACATATTACATTGACTCTTCCTCCCCTTTCCAGCCTGGAGGTCTCATCTAAGATCTAGCTTTTTAAATGAAAAAGGTTTAATTACAAATGGCAATCATGTCGAGTGAATTTTTTGTTTAATAAAAGGTTTGATTGAATAATTGATTAACATCACTATTAACGATACAAGTAGTACAGTCAAAGTTATGCTAAAAGGATAACCCAAAAATCTGCAGGGGCTTGGTTCCATTGTGGTCCATCACCAGGTTAAAAATCTTATTCTGATAACAATCATTGCTATTGTGTCAAATGGAACCCATTCATCTGCTTCAATTGTTCCAAATGTTTTATCACTTAATTTATTGTGCGTTTGTGTTATTCTGACCTGAAAATGTATTTACTCTTTACTAAAGAGCTGGAGAGATTGGTCAGGCTTTGAATTGCTATGGGTAAAATAAGGTACAATGTGCTTTTTTTTTCTTTTTTTTTTTAATATCCCACGATTTTGTAACCCATTTTTCACCCATGTGTCAATTATCGAATGTGATCCTGGGCTCTACACACCCTCCGCCAACCTGCGGAGAGCAACAGACTTTAACTCATGCTTCCTTCATGCATGAGTGTCCAAGTCGCTCCTTTACACCTGACTGGGGGGAGTTTCCCTGGTTGGACGTAGCGTGTGGAAGGAACACGTTATTCCAACCAGTTCCTTTCCCCTCCATCAGGTGCCCTGGCTGGCCAGGGGGAGGCAGTTTAGAGACTCTGTGCCCCACAATGTGCTTTTAGTGGTGAATTTGAGTTGTACATCTCTTGCTACTCCTCTTCCTAGCTCTCATGCCCTGTGTTTCTGCCCCGGTTCTTCTCTTATAATATGTATCACCATCTACAGAATATTCTCCAGGTCCAGATCCTTGTGCACCTTACTTTCAGCAGTTTCTAATATTGGTGAAAAGGGGAATCGATAATTACTTACTGAATGTAGTTGCACTTTCACTTGTAAGTCACTAGACTGCATTGCATGTTAAACTGGTTTTTGTATTGTCTTTTTCGGCAGCTGCCTTCCTCACACAGACGGTATGTTTGGATGACACAACAGTTAAGTTTGAGATCTGGGACACAGCGGGACAGGAGCGGTATCACAGCCTGGCTCCTATGTACTACAGAGGAGCCCAGGCTGCCATCGTGGTCTATGACATTACCAACACAGTAAGTTACCTGGCATGTAACATATTGACCAACAGGGTAGTTCTCAAACATTGTCAAGGAAACCTTATTTATTTGGACGCCCATCTGAATTTTTTTTAGAGATCCCATAAGGGATTGTCAAAATGGTTTAACAGATTTTGCTGCCATGTATTTTGTAACAATCCCAGGAACTGGAGGCAGAGACGTAGTGCAAATTCCAAGGCTCCAACTGTAATAGTAATTTAACACCATTTTACAAACAATGGACCTGGCTTCACCGTAGTCCGTAACTCTTAGAACACACACAACAGCATTCCTCACAGCACATCCACATAACATCTGTCACTCACTTCCCCATTCCCGGAAGTCCCACCCCACACTCCCACACTCACTTCTATTGGCTGTAGCCGGCCGCTACAATATTCATAGCTACAATATTCATAGACTCACGTAGCCAGCCTTCACCTGCATGCCTTTGCAATGCATATTGCCCCCATTGCGAAAAAACACAGAGGGACGAGACTAATATCCACGCAGTGATATTAGTATCGCTACGCAAGGCTAATGTATTCACTCATTTAGCTGGGGACCCCTAGAACCCTCCCAAGGACCCCTGGGGTACCCGGACCCCACTTTGAGAACCACTGGACTAACGCACCTAAATAACCTCTGTCAGCTATGAATGTACCCTTGCTTTTCAGCTTGGGTTGAGGATTACAGAATAATACAGAGAGCAAAGGACCTTTGCTCATGTAATTGTGAAGTTGAAGTTGTATGTGACATTTTTATGATTATACGTATTGAGTGTATTTTGTGTTGTGCTTTTTTCTTCGTTTACTTTTTTTTAGGATACATTCACACGTGCAAAGAACTGGGTGAAGGAGCTCCAACGACAAGCCAGTCCTAATATTGTCATTGCATTGGCAGGGAACAAAGCAGACTTGGCCAACAAAAGAGCTATAGATTTCCAGGTACATAAAACGTACTGAGTACAGTATTTGCTATATAATTAGACATTTATCTATCTAAATAGTTCATTATACTGTAGTTGTTTTAGGAAAAGCCTAATAACAGGCAATATTAATGCTACTGAAACTTACATTTTCTTTAATGAAATTCCTAGACAATAACGTCTTCAAACTGCCCGATAGCAGTTTCCAAATGTATCTGCATCTTTATTGTTTTAGGAAGCACAATCGTACGCAGATGACAACAGTTTGCTCTTCATGGAGACCTCAGCCAAGACTGCTATGAATGTCAATGAGATTTTTATGGCCATAGGTAAGCGCCTTACACTACTATGGGACATTGATCCATCATATTATATTTCTAAAGTACATAAATGTTTGCTCATTTTCCATACATCTACCTGGTCTGTGCTCTTTAAAATAGCCAAGAAGCTTCCGAAGAATGAGCCCCAGGGGGGTGGAAGTAGTGCTGGTGGACGTGCCAGAGGCGGCGTGGACCTGCAGGATACTGCACCACAGGGCGGTGGAGGTAGCAAGTGCTGTGGGGGTGGAAACTAACTAAAGTACTGAGTCAATTGATCCAAGCGACCTACAGTATCAACCAACCTGACCAGATATCAACCAGCTGACACACGCATCCCATTGGTCAAACCAATCCATGGACAGACCAGCTTCTACCTGGTACCAACCAACCAACCGTCTGGCAGACCAGTGCTATTGGCCAGTAGACTGCCAGACACAACTGATGAACCGATCGACAGATAAAATAAATAGACCAACGCACTAATTTACAGAATGAAGTTTAAAAAACCCCACCCCAAGACGTACCAACTCAAGATCTCTTGATTGACAATGGACATTTGACAACAACCACCAAAAAGGCCCTATGGAAGGAGAAAAAGATCAATCAGTACCGATCGCACTTAATGGAGCAATCTGCTCATCTTTGGTTCTCTGTATTTCTGTAAAGGAAAAAAAAATCAAATCAAAAGCATCTGGAGGGAATTATAAAAAATTAAACAGGCTTGTTGGCCCTCACCTTTCTTTCCTACTTACTGTTTTTTCTATGTACCATAAATTACTCCAGTATTTTGATCATAAGCTGATGTCACTGTTAGTTTGGTGGAAGGTGCATGCAGCGTTCCTTCACTTTTCCTCCTTGTTCCCTGTCGGCTTCCTGGAAGAAGTGAAGAGAGGGTTCCAAAAAGGAGAGGGGGCTGGACAGCCATTTCCTTCTAGATAGCGGCTGTATAGATGAACTGATTTATTACATTGTTATATTGTTATCACTATTGTTATTACTTCGACTTTTTGACAAGTTATTCAGAATGATTTCAAAGCATAGGGACACCTAAGGCTTTATAATTAATCCAACAATATACAGTAAATAGTGCATTATTAACATTGTCACCAATAAGTCAATTTAGCATTAATGTAATGTTCTTTGAATCATCCATGTACAATGACAAATGCGTAAAGCAAGATTTGTATTCTTGACCAAAATCACAAATGTGTATTGAAAACATGTTGCTGTCTTTGTATTATCCTTTTTTTTTTTTCAAACTTGTAACCAATCAATAGTTATTGTCAATATCTTCCCAATCTCTACATGTTTCCTCATCAGTTTTTTTTCCTTTTCCTGATCTATGGTATTAAGTCATCTTTGTGAATTCAGATGTTTATTAAGTGCACTGGCTCTGTCTTGTCATCTTTGTGAATTCAGATGTTATCTCAAACTACTTTTTATGCTTACTTTTTTCTCTTATTTTTACTTTTCATATCAGGGAGGGATCGCTTTGACCAGTGTTGTCATCCTCTGTTATGACATCAACAACTAGCACAACAGTACCTTCACAGCAGCCACTACTGTGAGGCAGGGGACATGGGGAGGGTGGGGTCATGTGGTATAAAATGCAAAAAAAAAAAAGAGAAAATAAATTGTAATTTTACCAATAAACAAGGGGAAGGTATTTGCTGTTGCTTGTAAGTCTGGTGATTTAACTTGACTCAAATATTGGCATAATATATTTTAATGTGCTTGACGTGTGTGTGTGTGTGGTGTAATAACATGTCAGTATTGTCACCCTCAGGCCAAAATATCAGCTTTTTACACAAGATATCCCAGGATGAAAGCCTGATGAGCTTTCTTCTAGGACAATTTCCATTTGGGTATAAAGAGCTAGGTGCAGCTGCTAGCTTGGCTGTTATAGTCATATTGCTATGAGTCCCACAGAGCTTGTTTTAACAGAAAATGGCTTGTCATTGCATCAGCCTCAATATCTTTATAATTTTAAACCAACTTTCAGAGATTTCATAAATGTTTTTGTTTAATCTGTGAATCGAAGTTGATGGCTGGTGCCAATGCATATTTGTTTTTAAACAGCTAAAATGCCAGTTGTGTCCAGAGACATGTAACAGTGAATCCATGTTATCAGTATGGCCAAAGCCATAACTACAGTAGGGAGGCCCTAAATTAGTAAATATGAAGCCAAAATGCTAAAACAACCCCGCCATGCTTAGCTGCACTGGCGCGAATATAGAAATTAGATCTGGGCAGGCACAATGGTCAGATGCATTGCATTTGTCGGTCTTGCCAACACCCTACCTATACCTACAGCAGTGGTTCACACTCATTTCCATGTAGCCTATTAGGTTAGGGATTTAGAAGAGCATGATCGTAACAGAAAGTGAAAACTGAGGGAAGCTAGCCGTGAAAATAATTCTAGAAATTAAACTCCCCCTGCCCTATCTGTCTGGTCTGAAACACCCTTGAAGACCAGTTCACATTGCATGGAATGTTTTTGATTGATTAAAATGGTGCATTTAAATAGCGCCTTTATCCAAGGCGCTTTACATAGATTGTGCATTACATTCACCCATTTATACACTGATGGCAGCAGAAACCATGCAAGGGTTCAGTGTCTTGCTCAAGGACACGTCGGCACATAGAGCTCAGAGCTGTATGCATAGACTGGAGTCACTGGACCAGCGTTGAAAACCCGTGCACTACAGCACCCATAATGCACTTCACTGACGAGGGTTTGGGCCGGGCGTAGGGGGGAAGGAGGAGCTGCGGAGCATCATCCGAACGGGAAGAGAAGAAGAAGAGTTTCGGCGAGCGTGGATATTATTATGTCGGACCCGGCGGCGCAGGCCTTACAACCCCGGCTTGTCCAAGCCCAGTCTAGCGGGTCAGCTGGGTCGACCACCGCTGCGACAGGCTCTGGTTCAGGGAGCAGCGACCCGGCCAGACCAGGGCTCAGCCAGCAGCAGAGAGCGAGCCAGAAGAAAGCCCAAGTCCGGGCTTTCCCACGGGCGAAAAAGCTCGAGAAACTTGGCGTATTCTCCGCATGCAAGGTAGCTAGCTCCGCTAGCTAAAGTTTAGCACAACAAAGCACTAAGGGTAACGCTAGAATGTTGCTAATGTTATCACACTGCATAAACAAAGGCTCGCTATAAAACCCTCTAAGATGTTGTTTGCAGCTTGCTATGTATGTAAAGTTTTAGGCAACGATATTGTGCTGTTAAATATTGGAATACGGATTTACAATGATATGATAGCTAGCTAGCCAGTTCAAACATGTATTGCTAATTATACATTACATTAAAATGCGTTAAAAATGCAGTCGCCTGTAATGTCACTGTGCACATTGTGGCTTTTCGCAGGCTAATGACACATGCAAGTGCAATGGCTGGAAAAACCCAAATCCTCCAACAGCCACTCGCCTGGACCTGCAGCAGCAAGCCGCCAGCTTGAGCGAGCCCTGTCGCAGCTGTGGACATGCCCTGGGTACCAACCATCAACTTATTTTAATGTAGCTCACATCCTTTTAATGTATTATGTAGCATACTTGTTCTTATTTTTATTCTATATGTCCCTACTCCCTGGCATGGAAGCCCAAAGTCCAGATGCATCTCTTTAAAGCTAGACAATAGTATGCATTCCTTTGAAGAAAAAACATTTGTTTATAACTTGTTTATAGCTGACCATGTGTCCCACCTGGAGAATGTGTCAGAAGAGGAGATTAACAGGCTGTTGGGCATGGTGGTGGATGTGGAGAACCTCTTCATGTCTGTGCACAAAGAGGAGGACACGGATACCAAGCAGGTCTACTTCTACCTCTTCAAGGTGACAATAACTCATATATATAAATAACACATACAGCTCCTTCTCAAAAAATTGAATATTCTGCAAAAGTTCATGTTCTCCCCTTTCATATATTCTCAATTAATTGTGGGATTGCACATAAAGTAACGTATTTAAAACCTTTTTTTGTTTTATGGCATACAGCTCATCAAAATATTACAATATGTTTTAATCCAGAAATGTCAATCATCTGAAAAGTATATTAATGTATGCAATCAATACTTTGTCTGGGCTACTTTTGAACAAATTATTTCATCAATGGGGTGTGGCGTGGAGGTGGAAAGGAAAATCAGCATCTCCACAAAGCCTGTCAACATACGGAAGCACAAAGTGTTCTAAAATATCCTGATAGATGGCTGTGTTGACTCCAGTGTGATGTTTTCATTGTCGGTGATGATTTGGGGTGCCATGTCATCAGTGGCAAAGCCAGAACAGAAGTTTTGGGTGGGCTTGGCCAGGAGTCGGTGGGCCTGCATGCACGCACGTGACGCAGCACCACATTATTCATGTATTTATTTATTATAAAAAAACAAAAACATTCTTTTGGGGGGGCAGGCCAGCTGGCTGCATGTCATCTGCTGGTGACTGGTGTTGGTCCACTGTGTTGTATCAAGTCCAGAGTCAACACAGCCATTTATCAGGATATTTTAGAGCACTTTGCTTCCGTATGTTGACAGACATTATGGAGATGCTGATTTTCCTTTCCAGCTGGATTTGGCACCTGCCCTCAGTGGAGGAAGAATGATTAGAAATTGGTGTGTGTGTGTGTGTGTGTGTGTGTGTGTGTGTGTGTGTGTGTGTGTGTGTGTGTGTGTGTGTGTGTGTGTGTGTGTGTGTGTGTGTGTGTGTGTGTGCGTGTGCGTGTGTGCGTGTGTGCGCGTGCGTGCGTGCGCAATAATAGCAATTAACCCTTCACTAAATCCCACCCCAAAAAGCGATTGTCCAATCCAAATTAGCAACGGTTGCTATGCAGGTCAAGCTTTCTTCGCTGTTAACACCTTGAGGGCCCGGACCTATTTATTCCATTAATAAAATGTGCCCATTTATAGCGCCCGAACCACTTTTACCGGGGGACCGGAAGTTGTTGTGAATGTATGTGTAGCAGCTAACAATAGTCACACCACTCTAGAGTCGATCGACAACAACGGGAGGTAAGAATAAATCTATCGCGACTAGACCGCGGAGCGACGTCTAACACAGGATCTTTTTTCATAATTAGACGGGATGATTTAGATGAACGTTTTAAGATTTTCGTTGTCGACCGCTAAACAGGCAGGGAACATTTTCGATGACGTGTCACTGTTGTGCAACACCGAGGATTGGGCAACAAGCGCTCCTAGGCTGTGGAGCGATGCGACCGGTTTTGATATCATTAATCTCCGTCCTATTTATCAATCTCCGTCTCGGGCAACTGACCTTGAACTTGACGGTGATCTCCGTCTGGGGCCCTTACACTGTTAACGTGCCTACTGGACAAGGATGGGTTGGGGAGGGACTTAGTGAAGGGCTAATTCAAAGCAGTTATCCTCAAAACCACACCTCCAGTCGCTGTCATAAGAACAGGAGGTGCGCTCATGATCACGGCAGCAGAGCCCATTTGTGCACGGTCCACGGCTGCACACGCACCTGCAGCCCATAAAGTATAATTTATGCTTTGCCCCGTGATGGTATCGCGCACGCAGACCTCTACGCTCACAACAGTCACGTCCGCGATGCGAGCTTGTATATCAGCTGTTCTCTGTGCGCAATACTGTTGTGCAATGAAGTATAAATGTCTCCTACAGTGCACCTCACTAGCCAACACACAAGAGGAGGTTGAATGGACTGAAACCAGCACTCCCCAAAACAACAGGTTTGGAGATCTGTTGGGAATTGATTACATGAAACAGTCACCTGTGCGCCCAGTCCCAATGTTTGTAAACAAATAATTGGTATATTGACCATGGTATTCCTGTGCTTAACTGACCAGCCAACTGGCCTGACCTGAACCCCACAGAGAATCTAGGTTGTATTGTCCAGAGGAAGGTGTGAGACATGACACTGAACAATACAAATTCATTTACAGCTGTTATCAAAGAAAACCTGGGCTTCCATAACACCACGTTGCCACAGGTTGATCACCTCGATGCCACGCCCATTGATGAAATAATTTGTTCAAAAGTGGCCCAGACCAAGTATTGACTGCATACATTAATATACTTTTCAGATTGTTGACATTTCGGGATTAAAAAAAACCATTTCGTAAAATATTTTAATATTTTGATTTTCATGAGCTGTATGCCATAATCATCAAGATTATTTTATGGAAGAAAATGAACTTTTGCACAATATTATTTGGAGCTGTATAACACTATTCCCTGTATTATAATGGCATGCTGACATGGACCTTTCCTTCTGTGCTTTACTATTGTAGCTGCTGAGAAAATGTATCCTGCAGATGAGCCAGCCAATTGTAGAGGGATCTCTGGGGAGTCCACCCTTTGAAAAGCCCAACATTGAGCAGGTGAACAACCTGCTGTCTAGGGCTGTCGTGGCAACTTTTTACTTGTCATTCACATAATTGTGAGGATTTAATTGGGTTTTTGGTATTGAACGTTCAAACATTGGAATGTGAAAATAAATAAATAAATCTGTTACACTTTGTAAATAATAACTGACATAAATAACTTAAAAATAGTGAAAATAGCCTAACTGCAATCTCACGTGAGCTTGTATTGCTATTTCCGCTATTGAAACATTGAAAATGTATGAATATTATTCAACATGGAAATTATTTTGACAATCAATCATGGTGATTATGCTAAAATAATTGGGTACCTCAAATAATTCTGATTAGTATCAGGCCTAGATGTATAGCTAAACCGCCATGCTTTCCAAAGATACAATGTGTCTGAAAGTGCGACAGGCTCCTGGTTGAAGACCTTTTATTGATTCTGTGGGATAAATTCTGTCGCCAAAGGCAGCACAGCATTTAAGAAGATACTGTTAAGATTCATACAGCAGGGTAAATTCATCACATTGAATGCAACTCTATCAATAATTGACACAATATACAACACTAATACTTAGGGGTGCACGATTATGAAATTATGACCGATATCCGATTCTTTGCAGGGTCATATCTGCCGATACCGATTCGGATATTATACAGAGGACCACAATGGAAACAAGCCTAGGCCCTATAGGGGCTTGGCCCAAAGCCTGTTAATAAAGTATCAATCAATCAATAAATAGCATAATATACTCTTTTCCAAGTTTTTGTTCACAACTGAATGACTACTGAATGAGATGAGTACACAAATTAAATGTAGATTTTTTTTCCTGGTGATTATGGTCAATTCAGATTATGCTACCGATTAATCGTGCAGCACTACTAAAGGCTCATTCATAGTCTGGATTTTCGGTGGTGAGGTGACCACCGGAGCTGAAACGTTGAGCGGTGGTGAGTAAAAACAGAAGGGATGGGGCGGTGGCGGTGGTTTGCTCTTCACCGCGGCTTGTGACATCATGTTGTAGTTCGGTGGTCACCTCACCACCGAAAATCCAGACTATGAATGAGCCTTAATACTATACACCCTCTACAGTGCTTGCATGTTTTTCAGAGCAATTAGTCTATAGAGCGTCGCAGTCCCGCCCCTACCAGGGCCCAGGAAATGATTCTCCGTTCATTTTCCTCATAGACATTTCAGAAAGTATTTATTTAAAGACGTTTACGCCGCGGACAAAGCCAACTCTTGTCGTGACAAATCATGACAACAAACACAATTTTTCGGGCCAAACAAAGAATTAGAAAGTAGAAAAAAACGGCAGGTTACAACACTTTTTTGTTGTTTTTCTTCTTATTTGTTTGGTCCAAAATATTGTATGTGTTGTCATGATTTGTCACGACTCGAGTTGGCTTCGTACGATGCTTAAAAGGTCTTTAAATAAATACTTTTTGAAATGTCTATGGGAAAAATGCATTGTGATTCATTTCCTGGGCCTGGTGTCGTCATGAAAGGGGGCGGGACTGCGACGCTCTATTGAACGAGCCTAGCAAACATTGTGTGCCTCAGTCAGTATACACTTAACAGCTAGTGGCACAAAGGACTGTCTAAGTCAGTCATAATATTCATCTTCTCCAAGGGGACAACAAATAGACTTAAATCTATCGTATTGACCCTTGGAAAAGATGAATATATATCATTACCCCTCCACCTAAACCTTCCCACAAGAACCAAGTGAATGGGTTTGAATGGTTCTCCATGGAACATTGCAATTTGAAACCACTACCCTACCGTACTTTTACAAGAAATATTTATCTTTTTTTCTTTGTTCCAAAGGGGGTGTTAAATTTTGTTCAGTACAAGTTTAGTCACCTGGCACCGAAGGAGAGGCAAACCATGTTTGAACTTTCAAAGATGTTCCTCTTGTGCCTGAACTACTGGAAGTTGGAGACACCCTCCCAATTCCGCCAACGCTCCCAGAAAGATGATGGAACCGCATACAAAGTGGACTATACTAGGTCTGTGTTCTTATTCAACCCTTTAAGAACATGTATAATTCCAGTGGCATTTTTATAACAATATTATAATGTATAATCTATCCATAGTATATCCTTTGACTATATATAATTACATTACATTTGTCACCACTATGTACAATGGCAGTATTTCTAACTGCTGATTTTGTTTTTTGATTCTCTTGATTTTCAGATGGTTGTGCTACTGCCATGTCCCACAGAGTAACGACAGCCTACCACGCTATGAAACCACACAGGTTTTTGGCCGTAGTTTGCTGAAGTCAATCTTCACAGTAACACGTCGTCAGCTTCTGGAGAAGTTTAGAGTAGAGAAGGATAAACTGCTACCAGAAAAGCGCACACTCATCCTCACACACTTTCCCAAGTAAGTGCAACCACATAGAAGTGTGTTTCTGTTTATTGTTATGCAATTACGTATGTCAAGTTTATAAAGCATAACAAATGTATTGCTTTAGGAACTAATACTGTATATTTCTGCATATGCGGTAGAGTCATGAATCTGTATTTTGGTCTACACTACAGTCGCATCAGTTCCAAAATTGAACCCGTTACCTGTCATCAGGTCTTGGGTTGCTCTGACACTGAAACTGATTCCTATTTAAGTTCAAACAGTATTCTACAGATGCCTTTATTAATATACTTTTTTTGTCCTTAAGATATTCTTTTGTGGCTTTCGCTTATTTTATTTTTTTGTAGAGAGATAGAATCACAGTAGGCTGACAGGAAATGGGGAGAGAGATGGGGTTTGGTGGTGACATGCAGTAAAGGCAGTCGGGATCGGGAGTCGAACCCACGGCACACTGCCAGACTGGATTACCAGCCAAGGTGCCTGGACCACTGAGCCACGGCCCAGGCCAAATATACAATTATTAATATACATATTGATATACTAAAATTCTCTGTATTTCAACAACAAGGCAATAAAACGCATAAAATACGATTTTAAGAATAAATAACCAGTGCAGAAGAAAAAAAGAAAGATCTCAGTAAAAGGCAGCAGCAAACAGAAAATTATTAAGATTTAAAAGCACTGAGTTGGAACTTGGGGGATTCATTTTCCAGATATTCTGGTTATGAAACACGTGTAATAACCTTGTAAAAGATGTGTATCATGCTTTTACCTACAGTACCACACCACATGCATTAAAGCAGCAAACCTTTTAACAACTATCTAGCATATTATGCCCCACAAAGTTGCATGTTTAAATAAGCAATTAACAATCATCCATATATATATATATATATATATATATATATATATATATATATATATATATATATAAAGACAAACGCACGTTACACATACAGTTCATGAAGGAGTATATTTGTTTAAAAATGTGCTTATGTGCCTATTCAGTTGAAAGACAAAATGTTTCCAAACTGATTTTTTGGGACAGAAACAATGTCATTCAATACACATCCATTGTAGTGTAAAACAATAATGGCTTAGCGCCTCATGACAAAAGAAAATATTTTTTTTTAACATAGGTGTGGTGGTTGTCTTCCCATTCCTTGTTGGCTTATTAATAGCCCAATATTTCAGTATTGTGCTTTTGCGACGGGCCTACCATCTGTCTGTTCATATCACTGAAATACGACACTTCAAAATCAAAGGTATTTGTCGATATGTCATAAGTCATAATGTGTATGTACATGTTGCAGGTTCTTGTCGATGCTTGAAGAGGAAATCTATGGGGAGAATTCTCCCATCTGGGAGGCTGACTTCACCATGCCTGCATCTGATGGAGCACAGCTTGGACACCAAACAGGTCAGCGGGCGTATCCTTGTCATGTGGTTCTTTCTGTGACAACTGTTAGGGTGTGGGCAAGCTCATAATACACGTTATTTGCTCATTGGTTGTTGCTCATTTGAAGATGTTTGTGGTTCACACAACAGGTTTCTAGAATGTTTCATTATTGTTGTAGAATTATTATAGCATTTCTTCACTAAATGAAAACATAACAAGCAAAATTCTACATTTAAATTTGTATTTGTGACAATCGTCTCAGTCTGTAGTGATCATCCTCGGACACAATTCAGTCTTTAAATATTGGTAGGGTGTCCCAGCATTGTCTGTTTGTTTTTTGTTTGTTTGTTACAGTGATTAATCCATTCTGGACGGGAACCCCTTTTGGTGTTTTAAGCATTAGCTATTGAAAAATAGCAGATCTACAAGCTCATAGCGCGGCACCGAGTGCCACACTACAAGCTTGTAGATCTGCTATTTTTTGAAAAATCGCAAATCTTTGAATATATATTCTTTCAGAGCGACCATTTTTAACTAAAATCTTTGCTTCTTGGGGGGTCCCTGGAACAACATATTTTCAGATGGGTGTCTGCGGCAAATTTATATATTTTTGGGGGTCCTTGACATGAAAATGTTTGAGAACGACTGACATAGAAACATGTCCTCGGGTCTATGGGTTAGACCTTAGACTGGGTCAAAGTTCTCAGTCAATACGATATATTGTATTTCTGTCAATTTGATTCCAGTGTGAGGATAGTCTAATTGAAATTCATGGTGTAAAAAATATATATATATAAAAAATTGTTCATGTATCATAATAAAAGATCTGTACTATCCATGCAACCTTAGCTGAAGGTTAGGGTTACCAAATGTCTTTGTGGAAACAGACTGTTTTGCTAGTTGAGATTTCAGTTTCGTAACCTTTCTTGTACTTAGTTCACTGTAGACTGGAAAAGTTTGGTCAAATGATTAGTTCCCTTTCTTCACCATTGCTGCCCAGTTTTTACAGATTAGAAAATTTGATTTTCTATTCAACATGACAATAACAATTATGTTCCCAATCTGCGTGGGCATTGGCTCGTGTCATTAACTGTGGCTTAACAACGGGTTCCATGCCTGGAGTCCCTGGACCATTTGATACTATTGTGTGGCGCAACTCTGCTGTGATGATTTGTTGGGGTTCACACGGTGGACGGTCTGGATCAATGGTTTATTTTTGTATGGGTTTTCAAATTGCTCTGTGATCAACCATAAAGCCTGTTGAGATCTACCATCCCATGATAAAGACATGGTTGCTTGCCCCTGATTTAAACCTTAAGGTTTCTTTGAGTTCAATATATAAGCCCAATAAATCGAAGTCTTTAGAATTTGTAAACAAACAAAAAAAGTCCACCTGCCATAATTCAAAGTGCATGGGATTTATTCATGCATCATTTTCACCCTTCTGCCCTCCATTGGAATTATATGGTACTGCATGTAGAATTTAAAATGTGAAAAGCATGATCACAGACACCAGTACATACAAGATATTTAAGTAAAACAGAAAAGCCTACAATATCTACATTAATTTACAGTCATGTAACTTTTGAAATGCAATTAACTTGTTTCAAGTTTGTAACATGCCAGTTGATAGCTGTGGTGTTTGTCTTCATTGTAGTGATTAGTCCTGCTGCTGTGTCGAGGTCCCCCTCTTTCCCAAAGGGCATCACCAGTGTTTCATCAATGGGCAGTATGGACACCGGGGGATCGGAGCCCATCACAGGTCTTTGAGCACTGCCGTCTCTTTATTTGTCAAATACCGCTCTAGTGGAGTCTCGCACCTCATTTTTGCATTTTTGGGGCACTCACATAATGTGTCTTGTAGTAAAATTGGGACACATGGTGACTTGTGTACTGCTGTGTCACCAGGAGAGAAACGTAAACTTCCAGGGTCAGAGGCGCTGACCCTGGAAGATGCAAAGCGGATCAGAGTGATGGGCGACATTCCCATGGAACTGGTCAACGAGGTGATGATGACCATTACCGACCCAGCTGCTATGTTGGGGCCGGAGGTGAGCACAGATGGTCGCCATTTCATGTCATTTTGAGATATCAGATATGGGGACTTCAATGTATAAAATATTTGCAATTGAAATTGGTGCTATGTTTTATTTGATTTCACTAGACAAACTTGCTGACGCCAAACGCTGCCCGTGACGAAACGGCTCGATTAGAAGAGAGGCGAGGCATCATAGAGTTCCACGTCATTGGGAACTCCCTTTCCCAGAAGTCTAACAAAAAGATTCTGATGTGGCTGGTGGGCCTGCAGAACGTCTTCTCTCATCAGTTACCTCGCATGCCCAAAGAGTACATTACACGACTGGTGTTTGACCCGTAGGTAGACCCGTTTCTCACACCACAGATCTACAGTGTATGAGATGCCTTGCTTAATGCTTGGTCAGAGGCCTTCTTGACTTTTGAAATTCTCCCACCTATGCAGGAAGCACAAGACCTTGGCCCTCATTAAAGATGGCCGCGTCATTGGAGGCATCTGTTTTAGGATGTTCCCCACTCAGGGCTTCACAGAGATCGTCTTCTGTGCCGTCACTTCCAACGAGCAAGTCAAGGTACAGTATGTTACTGTGAGCATGAGAGCAGTGTTTGCGTTAAAGTGCTGTCTGCCAGATTGTCACGTTACTGTCCTTGTTGATCTAAGGGCTACGGAACCCACCTGATGAACCACCTAAAGGAGTACCACATCAAACACAGCATCCTATATTTTCTCACATACGCCGACGAATATGCCATTGGCTACTTCAAGAAGCAGGTACCTGCAAAAAATGGGTCTCCCGAGACTCCCAATTCCATTTCCTTCATCAACCTGACCTACTGTAAAACAACTCTTTGGGTCTCGTCTTTCTGGTAAACTATTTATTTTCCCCCACCACATTTTCCTTCCCAGGGCTTTTCCAAAGACATCAAAGTGCCGAAGAGTCGTTATCTTGGTTACATCAAGGATTACGAGGGTGCGACACTCATGGAGTGCGAGCTGAACCCCAGGATTCCCTACACAGAGCTCTCCCACATTATCAAGAGACAAAAGGAGGTATGGGATGGTCGCTTGTCGAAATTGTTATCTCGTAACACCCTGATGAATATCTCAAGTGACAACATAATTGTCAACACATGTTGACTCACCTTCAATGTGTTCAAATCCTGTGTTCTCAACAACAGACTATGGTTGTAGATCTGCTGCTATAAAAATGACAATGGCGGTTATTAGTAACGGAAGGCTGTCAAAAAGTCAAAGGGAGCTGCGCCCGGTGTGGTCAGTGTACTGTAATTGTGAGCTTGCTTATCGCTCGGGCGCCACTTGTGAGCCTCAAGGCCCCAGTGTCGGCAGCATCCCTGCCTTGTCAGCCCAACTTGACTTGTCAATGACTTTAAGGATGGTAGGAGGAAGGAGGTAACAAAAATAAGCCTTCCTCTGCCCCATCCCTCCTGGGGAAAACAAACGTGTGCTCGATTAATATGTCTGTGTTGGAACTCTGGATTGAAGTTCCTCGTGCTTTTTTGGGTTTGGTACAAATAAGCGTACATAACGCGCCTAGTGTGTGTGTGTGTGTGTAAGTGTAGTGTGTATAGTAGTATTATGTCTTCATATATCATATCATATCAGATCATCAAGAAGCTAATTGAGAGGAAGCAGAGCCAGATCAGGAAGGTGTACCCAGGTCTCACCTGCTTCAAAGAGGGCGTGCGCCAGATCCCTGTGGAGAGCATTCCAGGCATCAGTAAGTGCTTGGCTTTTGGTTGGGGAAAGATCATATATTAAAATCATAATGGTCAATTCAGACAATTCCTTTAAATGTTTTGGTTTACTTTTGTTTTCAGGGGAGACGGGCTGGAAACCCAGTATCAAGGAGAAGGGGTAAGCGCTCCACAGCCTAGGACAAATAAAGAGGATGGTGCACGGAGGTGCGGCCCACTCTCCTGCGGGAGGTTTGCACATGCTCAGTGTAAACAGGAACTGCAATGATGGAGTGTTCCAGCAGAGGTGCTAGATAGAAAGCTCATAACTTTCATGTAAATAATGAGATCCAGAACAGTTGAGAAGTAAACAGCATTCACCCTTCCCTTTTCAAATGTTTTATATCATCCACAGAACTTGAATGAACAGTATCCATGTTTCTTTGTCATTTCACAAAAATAAAAGTTTGACACATGTACTAATTAAAGAACATGGAAAATCCACAAAAGAAAATGTACAAAAACATTAACATTTAGTAAATGTACTTGTCCTTTATCTTTCAGTCTGTTATACACAACATTTTTTCCAGTTGTGAAATTGATATACTTTTAAAAATAAAAACAAAATCAACTTTGTACTATTCTCTTTTTGTGATATCCTTTTTATTATTTCAGTTCAGGGTCAGCAACTTTCATGCACCTCTAGCACCTCTGCTGGAACACTCCATCATCGCAGTTCCTGTTTACACTGAGCATGTGCAAACCTCCCGCAGGAGAGTGGGCCGCACCTCCGTGCACCATCCTCTTTATTTGTCCTAGTCCACAGCACAGTAGTCTGATGAAAAAATCACACATGTGTGAAGTGAGAATCCTGAAGGTTTCAATCTGATCAGAGCCCTATTAACTTACAGTATCCAGTTTAAAAATGTCATTAAAGTTAAATGTTTCAAAAACTATACAAATATTTGAAAAGAATGTGGCCAACTGGCAGTGTACACTGTAACACAAGAATGTGTCCAGCGTTTTAGCTCCAGACAGAGAGGCACCTTGACAGTATTTGCGTGCCTTGTTGTTTTTACAGCCTGACTCCTATGGTGCAAGCTGTCTAGAAGCGCGTGCATCATTCACATTTTGTGAATTTTTAATCTCAGACCCATATTTGGACTGATATCAAGCTGTCGACTTGATAATATTCAACTATGAATTGAATGTGTTTGTAGGAAAGAGGTGAAGGACCCTGACCTTTTGTACAACATGCTGAAGAACCTCCTGGCCCAGGTTAAGGTGAGGAACTGCATGATCAGACTGTATTCTCCTTTGAAACCTTATCAGTGATGGACAATTATAATGTATATATTGAATATATTTTAAATCACCATGAAACATTTGAACATCTGATTGGGACTTTATAAGGCATTCTTAAATGAGTACATCTAGAGACAGGCAGCAACTACTGTAGGTACTGTGCAAAGTCATGACACCAAAAGGTAAAGGAAGTATAGCTAGATGTTTGTGTGATGTAGTTATAGATTGCGTTTTTTTATGTAACTCTTAATTTCTGTTAGTCTACTTTACAATTGCCATGGTAGATCATGTAATGCCCCTGCTCCATCCCGAAGGAGTTTGGTTTCAGAACATGTCACCTGGTGTGCAGGCCATGATACATACACAAATGTTGCGGTGGTTCCAATAGTGATGAGTAACCTGCTGTGTCTCTCCACCAGACTCATACAGATGCCTGGCCCTTCATGGAACCCGTGAAGAAATCGGAGGCTCCAGATTATTATGAGATCATCCGTTTCCCCATCGGTGAGCGCTCCTACCACATAACTATCCACTGCCACTTGACATGGCCTTGTGTTGCCTACTTGCCTTATGAAACCTTTTACAATCTGTGACGAATGGAGCACAGAATAAAGCCGTGTTAATCCATTTAGACCTGAGCTCCCCCTGTCAGGTGAAAAGAAGCAGCTTCGACTCCTCCTGCATAGAAGGAAGCATGAGGTCAGTCTGCTGCCCCCCCAGGTTGGCAGAGGAAGTGTAGTGCCCAGGATTACATTCGATAATTGACACTGGGTGATAAAATCGTGGGATAAAAAATGAATTTAAGGAACACGTGCTGCCTCTTTAACTCATTTTCCGCCATCATTGCCATCTAGTGGGCGAAACGGAACTCGCAGCTTGCCAGCCGTTGACTTCAATGTTGGTGCATCTTAGTTTGAAAGCGCTTTTAGCCGGAAAACGGGAGTCAGGAAGTGAAAATCCGCTATGTAACGTGTCCCGCGATTGTCATTTAAATCACCCAAAACATACTTTTTTTTTAACCGCAAGCTTGTTTTTGGTCCAAAAAGAAGAATCTGAGATATTACGATTCTAAATACTGCGTCTCCATAGACTGCATAAGCCTGTGGATTTTTTAATGGACCGTTACTGGAGTGTTATGAGCGAGTACAGGACACAATTGTGAATGTGAACCGTAATCAATTGATATTAAAAAAGGCATGAAAGGGCGGCATCAGTGCGCTGGGACTTCCTCCACCACGCGCACACACACTCACACGGATGAGGATAGTATTTGGAAAATATAACTCACTGAAAGCCACACACCTTGAGTATTGGCTATATTGCTATCACAAAACCATGTCATTTTCTTACAGAAAAATTTAGGAATATGCCATAATCTATATTGGTAATAGCAAGCAAATGTAGAACCGGTGTGAAAGAAATGCAGAAGATCTAACCAAAAATGTCAATCAGTTTGTGCATAATCTCTACAAAAGATGAAGTTTTTGTAGAATTATATTAACTAGACCATACCCGTTCTGAATATATGAACACCAGTGTATGTACAGTGTGGGTAATGCGATGTGAAAAGTCGGAGCGATTGGTGCAGGCAGTGAGGAGCTACGACAGTGTTTCAGACCATTCAGACAGACAGACATTGAGTGAATTATAGTATGATATTGTGATTGTCTGACAACAAATGTGTACTTTGTGTGCAAAGGCTTTTAGTTGTCATTTGTATAGCCTAGCAACGAATGTGATGTAATGTGCTTTGCTCTTTAATGAGCTAGTGAGTCGTGACACACAGACATGTTTATCATTCGATTAAGAACAAGAAGTGGCCTGGCTCCACTCCCTGAATTGCTAGTCACGCCCATTAAAAAAATGTTCTGGTGAAACGAAATGAAAATGCAATGTGTCAGAGTGTCAGGCTAGCCTATATCATCATAACTTGAGATTTCACTTGAGCACTGCTGCAATTCCTTGTCTGTCTTTGCGCCCACAGACCTGAAGACAATGACGGAGAGGTTGAAGAATAGATATTATGTGACCAAGAAACTTTTCATTGCTGACCTGCAGCGCATTATCACCAACTGTCGAGAGTACAACCCTCCAGACAGCGAGTACTGCAAATGTGCCAACACACTGGAGAAGTTCTTCTACTTCAAGTTGAAGGATGGCGGCCTGCTTGATAAATGAAATAGGCCATTGACGATGGTGATAGACTTTAATAGACTTATTAACAGAGGGACAAGTGGCATTCGTGGTAACACGCAAACATTGAACAACTGTGTGTGTGTGTGTCTGTGTGTTTGTGTGAGTGAGAGAGATTAGAGACAGCAATTTTTGGCCTTGTAAGGAAATTATGGTTAAGATTTTGGACAATGCTAAGGGGCCAGTCATTTACAGTATAACGGTGTGTCATTCACCTTTTCCAGTACTCACAATTGCATTAATGTAATACCTTTTGCATTCAGTGTACCAAAGTTTTAGGTCCCAGTGAAAATCACATCATCCTTTAAATTTTTCAGCCATGTTAATATTATAGTGCGACCAACTCAATTCTGTCACATGTAATGTTTTTCCAATCTCCTGACCCTAACTCATCACAGACCGATGTGAATATTCTTTCTGAGTTCTCTCACTAGAGACTATGGGACCTTAGCCACCGTTGCCTTCCGTTACTGAAATACACTTGAACATGCCAATCAGCTTTGAAGGATTTAAAAACGATGTTTGAGCGGGAGAGTCCTTTTTTCTTCTTTTTTTTTTTTTACTTTAAACTTCACATTCAATACAAGACAGGCAGTAGTTTGACTTTTCAGTAGTTTAGGACAGTACCAGGCTGATTGTTGGAGTGGTCATCAAAGATTTTCAATTGTCGTGTGCGAAACAAAATTGTTACCTATGAGATTGGGAACTCAATTTGACATTTTGACAGCTTAATAGATGTGGAGTCATTTGCTGGTTGTCTTTATTCTGGACCAGTTACAATGCTGCCATGCAGTATCTTTGCTTTCGATGATGTTCACAGGTGACAGTTGGTGACATTGTTCTGTTGTGTGTCAGTCATTTCCGCTTGTCGGCTTGCCAGCCCTGTTTTAGCTTGTGGAAAACTGGCCAAGTGTCAATGTAATGGCTCTAGTTCTGTTGGATACATGCTGTATAACACAATATGTTCAATATTGTTCTATTTATTCCATACCCAAGTCATGACCTATAGTGGTTCTCGTTGCATGACACTATAGGAAGGAATCCTATTCATAAAATGACAATGCAAAACACACAAAATCAAACTTGTATTCAAACTTCCACTGTTGGCACAACGGTGACTCCTTGTATGATGGTCAGTGTGTGATTGGTTCCTAAGTGTAACTGCAATGCCCTTAACTCCAGTCTTAGTTTCATTTCTGGAAGCAGTTGATTCGTGGTTGAGCCTGCTAGTTAAGTGTTCCTGGACCATTGAGTTGTCTGTGTGTGTGTTCCTTTTCTTTTTTTTATGACTAGCTTTGATTAACTGAAGTGATGTCAGCGTTACATTATTAAGGGTTGTCCCTTACATAATGTCTCTCTTAATCTACCTATGCTGCATTTCAAATTCTAGACTATCTTGAGTGAAACTTTCAATTCTAGGTCTGCTACTGTCTCGAATTATGGTATATTGCAATTTACTGTAACGGTAACACTGTTCATTACAATAAATCATCTTTTTTTTTTTACCAATCGTTTTCATTCTAGTTAGAATTGGTTTCCGAAATATTTATCATACAATTATCAAGATTCATATAGCCTATGGGTAAATACGCAAAAATGCAGTACAGAACACTTTGCAAGTGTTACAGTAAATGTAGTAGTGCTGCACGATTCTTGTGTGCTCAAATGTGAAGAATTGAGATCATGATTTTCACACGATTGTGTCTTTTTGTAATTGCTGAACATGATTACATTTAAAATGTGGCACCTGGAGCCAACTACTGTGGCTTTAAACAGAACATCTTGAAGTATCTCTTGTAGCAAAAACATAAGAGTAACTAAAATGAATTGGACAGGTCCTCAATCGTTTTTTCCTTTCATTGTGCAGCAGTAAAATAAAGTTGGTTTATTCATTGAGGATAAGTCTGATGTGCCTTAAGGGTATTAAATTGCTTTGCAAACTCTGTTTTTACATAGGTGTTACAGTAAATAAAGTTTGTTTATTCATTGAAGATAAATATGTTGGGGTATTCCCAGCATCAGTGCCTCCACTCCCTCCAGCAAGCTGTAGGTTTCGATTTCTCAGTTTAAGGATGGGGCCCCTTTAGGGCACTGCAGAGGCTAACTGAAAAGCATGACGCAATGCCTGTTTGTTCCTGCTAAGCCACAGAAACGTACCAATCATAACATAAGTTGAAACCACAAGAGCAATTGACCAGAGGCGTATTCTTGAAGATTTGCGATAGTTGGCTGTAGTTATTTTCAGTTATGTGTGCAAAACGGGTTCACTCTGTCGTTGGATAATGCTATTGTCCCTCCAGAGCCTCCCTTAGTTAGTGGGACCATTTGTCTGGCAGAGAGCAAAGGTTTTCTTTCGTTTTCCTTTCCTAGTGTGAGACAGCTGATCAAAACAAGTTAAAAGCCCCACAGCCTGCATGTCCCAAAACGGTGACGAGCCGTTTCAGCTGATTCTTAACCGCTCTCTATCGGACCAGTCGGGTGAGTTGAAAAGATCTGATGATTATTCTAAGGCTCTATTCTAAATGATAGTTAAGGAATGGTAACCCTTTTGGGTCTATTATAATCACATGTATAATGCTTTAGGCTATACTGTACTTATAAAGCATACCACTCGTTATAAATGGTTATGTATATAATTATAATGCATCATAAATATGATTACAATGCAATATTGACCTGACCTTTAATTAAAGTGCTGGTAATTATAGTGCTGTTCCACTGAGTTTATAATGAATTATCAGCACTTGTAAATTATGTTACAAGTTATACTTCATAAACCTTGTTATAAGTTGATATGCTTAATTATTAACATGTATTATAACTTATAATTCCTTATAAGTGCATTATAATGTATTATGTGGTTGTAACACTTTATTGAACGTCTAACCTTAATACAGTATAAAGTCTCTCCAGCCAGTTCTGCATGGTAATTTTCAGAGCATTGAAATATTTCAGGACCTGGAAGGGTCCATCCTGATGGACACTTATATTCATGTAAATCTTGAGTGTTTTCTGTCTAAGACAGGGTTGAAGTTAAGGATGTCAGACTTTGGTCTCCGTGCATACCAGGAGGAAGTGGTACAACGTGCTCTACAGGGTGAGAACACCATAATTTGGCTGCCCACCGGCGGTGGAAAGACACGCGCTGCCGTCTACGTAAGCAAGAGACACCTGGAGACCACCCGCAAGGCCAAAGTGGTGGTACTGGTCAACAAGGTAGAGATATTGGTCCTCATTCACAACGGCGTTTACGCTCATAAAGTGACGTTACGTGAGCGGAGCGTGAGCGGACAGGCATTTACGTAGATTCCCACATTACGTGGGAATTCATGAACTTGAACGTGAACTTGACGGTGACGTGGGTTGGTCGGAAATTCCGCTGAAAGCTGCGCCACCTCTCATGGTCGTGTACGGCTTGCGTAGATTTATTAAGAAGGCTTTAGTCTTCATGCTGAATCAATTAAAAGTCCCCAAATCTCAGATAAAATATGTAGGCATGTGTCCCCAACATTGGTCGCACATAAAAAAAAATATAGCCTATATAAAAGCCAAGTATCACTTGTATGCCTAAATGCATGCATTCTAGAGGCAGGTTAGCCTAGAGTGCCATACAGAAACTGCCCCTGCAAGCCCGACACCTTTTTTATTTATTTATTAGGATATTTCTAGCATGCGCGATTGCGCTGCTCACTTGACAGCTTTCTACTCGCAGTGCAACGCGCTGTGAGCTTGTAGATCGGCTCTCGCGGACTCGCGCTGCATGTTAAAAAACAAACTCACAATTATAATAAGAACATACACTTATCTGCATTCTGCACTGTACGAATCCAACGTTGTTTAGTGTAGTAATGTCTGCAGTATAGGCCTATTTAAATTGTTTCGTTATGGAGCTCCTTTGAGTCAGTCTGACTGTCGGTGCGTGTGTGTGTGTGTGGGGGGGATTAGCCCTATATAAAAAATAGAAGACCACATTAGCCTATTTGAATGAATGGCATCAGCGTGTTTGAAAGTCGGCCAGTCATATCATAGTTTTAAGCCAGCTCACCTCCACTCGCGCTTGTTCACAAACATGACGGACAGACAGACAAGAAAGGCTGTTGATGATGATTATTATTACCACTGTAACTCGCTGATCAGCATGTTGACAGAGACTCAGCCAATTAAAGTTTCACGTAGGCCTAAATGCATTTGCTGCAAGCACCTATCTGCCTCCATTTGCGTCGTGGTATTAATTTATAATATGTATATTGATCACATGCGGACGCCACACAGAATAGCCAACTCTTACCTGCAGCTGAGGAAACATACAACGTAGTTGGGTCGGATGAAATATAGCCTTAAGTCCAAATCCCACAAGAAAAAAAAGAAAGAAAATATGTCCTGTGTCCATGCATGTCCGGATATATTTGCTTTCCAAATCCGACAGTGCAGGGCAGGGAATCAATCACCGCAGTAGACTAATCAATAGGGCCTTTTATCATTGCCGAGTTTTAATATAGCATTTGGTTGTGTGGTGAACAATACAAATTAACTTCTTTCTCATTATGTGAAAGTAACTGTAACATCAGTTAACTTATTAACGTTCTGACATTTAACAAGGAGTGAAGCAATGCGTGCCAAGTTGGCAAGTTTCGTTTATAATTATATACAAAACTTGTGCTGTTTGCTTGAAGATCTGTCCATGCAGAGACCCGCCTGTCAAAATTAACTGCTCTACAAGCTCATCGCGGCTGTTGTATATAATTTAAAGCCCGGTGCAGGCTATGATGACGTATTTCGATATTTCCTGTTGCCTTATATGGTGTGGGATGGGCGTTCTAACCAGGCGACACCAGGCGAATCGCTTGGGAAAAATGCGGAAAGGCTACACTCTGCGATCCGCACAAATGAAGTGATTACACCAGCTTCCCTGAATACGACGGGAGCAAATCGCAGCGTGATCGGACAGAGAAATACGATGATATTTAGTATCTGTTTACGCATACGTTACACTGCGGTGTATTTCTCCTTTGTGAATGAGGACCATAGACACCATACCTGGCATAGCACAGATACGGGTTCAGAACAACTGCTGACATGACTCTAGTTGTTTCACACCACCTCTGCCTTTTATATTATGCCAAATGTACTGTAGTTGAGTGTTGCGAGTTTGGCACAGATGCCAACCAGCTGCGGACATGTCTTCTAGGTTCATCTGGTGGAGCAACATTACAAAAACGAGTTCCAGCCTCACCTGGGTGGGGAGTATAAGGTGGTTCTTGTCAGTGGGGAATGTGACGAGAAGGACTTCTTTGGCAATGTGGTGAAAGACTCCGACTTGGTCATCTGCACGGCCCAAATATTAGAGAACGCCTTAAACAACAAGGAGGACAGCAAACATGTTGAGCTCTCAGGTTAGAACCACATTCGTACATCTAGACAAGTCATCATTCTCTCTTCCCACTCTGCTTCCCATTCATATAGGCTACACTGTACAATTGTGAGTGTTCATTTAACTCTGAGTGTACAAATTTAGTGTATACATTTGCACACGATCGATCGATCGATAAATTAACACAGGATTTGACTGTGTTCTGAGACGTCCCTCTACTCAATCATGCTGTACCGAGTACCCATTCCTTATGTGCGTGTCTGTGTTCACAGATATCACTTTGCTAATAATTGATGAGTGTCACCACACCCACAAGGAGGGTGTCTACAACAAAATAATGAGGCACTACATAGAGAAGAAGCTAAGAAAGGAAGGGCCGTTGCCACAAATCCTGGGCCTCACTGCATCTCCTGGGACAGGGGGTGGAAAGACCCTGCAAAAGGCTGTGGACCATGTACTGCAGGTCAGTGTGTTTGCATCTGTGGAATTCCTAATGACAACTTGAACCACAACCGTGGTGGTGGCAGCAATGTAAAGCCACATGTCATCGCAAAATATGGCTTTTTTCATGCAACATGACAACACCTCCAAATTTGGCCCTATACCTCTCTCTCCCATATCACCTTCAGATTTGTGCCAACTTGGACTCTGCCATTGTTTCATCTAAAATCTATGCCCCTGAGCTGAAGAAGAAAGTACCAAGACCCATCAAAAAGTTTGACATTGTGGACCCAAGACCCAAGGTGAGACATGTTTGTTGTTGCAAGTATAATGATGTTGATATTAGGAGATGTGACACTGAGCCTCATTTATACCTTGTTGGCTGCCCGGCTGTGCCAGCTTTGCAGCACACAACTGATGGTGTCAGTGGCGGACATTAACTAAGTATATTTATTTACTTGAGTGCTGTACATTTTTGGAGATTTGTTTTTGTGCATGGTCATGACTTTCACTCACGATCATGGTCTCTTGAGACCCAAACTTATTAACTATATTGAATATGAATTAACCACTTGAATCCTATTTCAAAATAATATAGTGAAACCAGATTAATTTGTACATTTGAATACTTGAGTATTTACTTGAGTGTAGCCTACTTTGTCCACCACTGAGGGGTAGAGTAGCCAGTAGAGCAGCCGGATGGGAACCGCGAGGTTCCCAGTCCGATCCCGGGCTCCCCCAGAGTTTCTGTCGAAGTGTCCTTGAGCAAGACACTGAAACTTGAATTGCTCTGTGTGTGTGTGTGTGTGTGTGTGTGTGTGTGTGTGTGTGTGTGTGTGTGTGTGTGTGTGTGTGTGTGTGTGTGTGTGTGTGTGTGTGTGTGTGTGTGTGTGTGCGTGTGCGTGTGCGCGTGCGTGCGTGCGTGCAGGAATTCCTCTCTCTTTAATGCACTGGTGTGACAACAGCGTTCAGTCCAGAAACACATGAATAATCCTTGTATGTAATGTATTGCTGAAAGGGGGTGGTTGGGGATTTGGAGTGGGGGAAAGAACAGGGAAATGGATGGCCCACAAAGAATAGCCATGTGAGGGCATTGTTGGGAGTGCAACAGTTATCAATTGAGCCTATTATAAAAGAAAGTAAATCAACGATTGATACATTTTTAAAATAATAAATTAATAATCTATTTTGGCCATGTCATTGTGACAGAGGGGAATTCATCAGGAACATGAATGCGCTATGGGAGAGGGAAAGTACAAGGAAACACTGAGCAAATAGTCGCTCAGCAGATGATGTGATGAAGGCCTCTGTCAATAGACAGTGTTGAGAGACATAGACGTCCAGGGTGGATAATATCTTTTATCTCTGGAGGGTGTACGCACTTCATTGTCTTTCACAGTTATTCATGTGGAATTGCTGTCGCTCATTGCTAATGGGTCCTGGCCCATAGTTTGTGAACCTCTTCTTCATATGCAGTATCTTCTGCTGACTTTATGGTGTCTCTCCCCAGAGTGCATGTGAATGTAATGTAATGTAATGCACAATCTATGTAAAGCGATTTGGATAAAAGTGCTATATAAATGCACCATTTACCATTTGCTGACGATGGTTTATCTTCACAGGATCCATTTGGAGATCACCTGAAGTGGATGATGAGACAGATCCATGAAATCCTGACGTTACCGCCAGACTTTACCCTCAGGGAAATCGGCACTCAGGAGTATGAGGCAGATGTGGTGATTCTAGAGAAGAAGGGTCCGTGGGTCATTCGATCAAAAATCCTTGAGACTTCAGCAGTCATATTGATTGATTACATTTATTTGGTGATAAAAGGAAAGGGCACATCAGCACGTCTACACATGCAGCAGACACAGTATCACTGAGGATATTAAAAACACTATTTTTGGCTAGACATTTAAATCAATTTGTGCTTTATTATACACTAAAATAAAACAATAACTTCACTGTGTTGGATTATCTATCTCAAGCATGTTTCAAGGCTCTGCAAATCATATTTCATGTTATACTGAAAATAATTAAATCCATTTTTTTAATTACTGAAAAAAGAATGAAAAACTCACGGTGCGTTGTGAGCTTGAAGAGTGGCTATTTTTGACACAACACTATTGTATGATGAAGTATAAAATGGGTTTAGGCTTATGTGGTTGAGGCTGCTTGAAAAATATAAAATAAATGTAGAGGGAGCCAATGAGTCCATGTGTTTGAAAAATAACAAATGTTCACAGTCGGACACTAACTTTCATGTTTTATTTTTTCGGTGTTAGGTGTACATGACAGCAGCAGACTGCTTGCACAGTGTGCACTCCACCTTAGGCAGTACAATGATGCTCTGCTCATCAATGACACTTTACGAATGAGCGATGCCTATCACTCCCTGGAGGCTTTCTACAGTACCAAGGATGCCACAGCCATTGACGGAACAGACTTCTTCCTGCTGGGACTTTTCCAAGGTGAGAACACTAAAGTTAACTCATAGACCAACTAAATGGAAAAAAGCGACACTCCAAAATTAAAAATGCAAGACTGGCCCAGATGCAATATCTCATGATTATTTGAGAACGCTGACGCGTTTCGGCAGGAGCCTTCTTCAGAGCAGACTAGAAAGTGATACTGGGGATGTAGGTCCCTCTTTTAAAGCCAACATTTGATCATCCCCACCTGTGTAGCGGGGAGGTCCTTACTTAACAATTATCAATTACAACAGTATCACGGTTAAAATTGAAATAGCAGTTCACAATATAATCAGTACAAAATCACAGATCATGTAAAGGTCACAGTAATTTTATTTTTTATACAATGCAAAACTTCCTCAACATGGCTCTGACTCAGTCCATCTTCGCATCTTAGACTCTTCACCAAAAGAACACTGAAGTGTTCTTTGATCGTCCATCTGTCTGTTCATGCCTGTGATTAATACGCGAGTAATCACAGTTTTTGGCATTCCCTTCATTCAGAAAACCAGACTGAGCTGAGGATGCTGGCGAGAGACGCTTGCTTCGAAAACCCCAAGATGGACCAACTCCAGAGAACTCTACTGGAACAGTTTGGGCCCTTGGAGAAATCCAGGGGTATCATCTTCTGCAAAACACGTACAAGTACAATTTGCCTGAATGACTGGGTCCACAAAAACCCAGCCTTAAGGGAAGCTGGCATCAAGGCAGCCATCCTGACTGGTGCAGGTAATGGCATCAGTT
Organism: Electrona antarctica; assembly: GCF_951216825.1. NCBI lineage: Eukaryota > Metazoa > Chordata > Actinopteri > Myctophiformes > Myctophidae > Electrona > Electrona antarctica. Next base: position 32,609,414 of record NC_136795.1, read on the forward strand.
ACATGACTCAGGTATGTTTCAGGTTAATGTTCATCCTTAATGTTCAATTATCGCAATTCTTAAATTACAGTTTGACCTCTGTATCGTGTAATAAACACCCATAGAGAGGTCAATGCACATCCCACTCTCTTGGTGCTGAACCAAACTGTAAGGACAGTAAAATAAATTCATTTATGAAAAAGACTCACAACCCACATTTTTACTGCTCCAAACTTTATCATTCACTGTTTCGATCCAAGGTTCAGCACAGTACACTGAATGCTAAAGTTTGTAGCAGTAAAAAAAAAGTGATTTTCTAGCCTTTTCTCTAAATGTTTGTTGTGTCTTAGTATGCTGATGGATTTCTGTCTGTGTGTTATATGGATGCAGAATGAGCAAAGAGACACAATCCGCAATTTCCGAGACGGTGCTCTCAACCTCCTGATTTCCACCAGTGTGGCCGAAGAAGGCCTCGATATCCCAGAATGCAACCTGGTGGTGCGCTATGGGCTGCTTACAAATGAGATTGCCCAGCAGCAGGCCAGTGGGCGTGCCCGGGCTCCCGGCAGTGTCTATTCAGTGGTCGCCCAGGCAGGGGGACGTGAGGTGCGAAGGGAACACACTAATGAGTTCTTGGAGGAGTTGACTGGCAAAGCCATCGGTGTGGTCCAAAGCATGGATCCCAGAGAGTTCCGCAGTAAGGTGAGATTGCACTGCATGGCTTCATCCCAGGGCTGGGCAATACAGTATATCGTTATTATATTGATATGGTGATGTGAGGCTAGATATCGTCTGGAATTTTGGTAATATCAAGTGTTGTCTTTTTCTGATTGAATCACTTGAGCTTTATTATGTATGTCACATGATGAGGCATTGGTGATATTGTTGACAATCTTTAATGAATAAAATGTGGTATTTATTGTCACAACTCACAATACATTTGATTTTGCCCATATCATCCAGTCCTACTAAAGCGCTGTTCCTGGTTCAATGTTTTGAAGTTCTGCTACCATATTGCTCTTCTGTTTCTCCAGATAACTGAGCTTCATGTTGAGGCTGTGATAAGTAGCCGCCTTGCAGAAACCCTGAAGGGAAAGAAGAAGAGTCGCTACAGCGCTGCCAACATTCAGCTCCTGTGCAGAAATTGTTTTGAGCCTGTTGCCTATGGAAATGACATTAGACTTGTTGAAAATGCGCACTATGTCAACATCAATCCTAACTTCGAGTAAGTTGAGCTCCTATAGCGATCCAAATCAGAAAGATATCCAGAGCCTTTAAAAACAGAACCTTCTAATATTTTGTATTTGTTTGCAGAAAGTACTATAAGGCTGGTGGGCAGGTGGTCATAGACAGGAGTTTTGAAGACTGGGAACCTGGGCGTGTGATCAGCTGTAATAATGGAAACTGCAACAAGGTACATGGATCAGCCACAATTCCAAATGTCACTTGACAACTAAATTGCCCGCTGTTCTGTTGTGGGTTAATTTTAACCCTGGTGTAGTACTATTTTCAAAATAAATGTCTTTACTTTTTTTCAGTGGTTAAAAGTTAATAGTTTGGGCGACCCGTTTTTTTGACCCTCTTCGGGACCCTACGGGTCAGGCCAGGCCAGGCCAGGCCGAATTTGTCACATATTTGTCGGGCTTCAGGCTGGGCTGTCACTAATCAGCGCACCTCCTCATATCAAAGGCATACGTAGTGCATTCCAAATTAATATGTTAAATCCAATCAATAACTGCCCAGTGGGACAGTCACTTTTTTACACACAACATAGCCACAACATATCACTCAGATAATACATTATTTAAACCTTAGTATATATAAAGCAAAACAAATCTTCCATGTGCATTAGATTAGATTAGTCCGGGAATCAACCAGGCTGGACTGTTCGACTGACAGTCACATTCCTGCCTGTTCCTCCTGCTCCTGCTGTATTTCTCATACTGTATATGAGCATGTATTCTAGCCCACATCGTGCACAACATACAGCACAATTGTATAATTAAAGACCAACCCAATTTGTTGCTTCAGTAGCTTTGATCACTGATATTCAGAATGATATAATGCACTTCAGTATCTCTGCAGTTTAATCAAGTTTCACTATCAACCCGTTCAAGGCATGCAGGCGCTTTATGTTTTGTCTGCTCTAAAACATCCCTTTGAAGTCTGCGACACGGCACTAATATTATAACTATGCATGGCCCAGACAGCGTAGTCATGGTTTTGATCTCATAGATACGCTCCGTCCAATAACAACAGAAAGGCAGTAGAATGAATAGAACAGAGTGGGCCTGGGGGCAGAGTAATGAATAGAACAGAGTGGGCCTGGGGGCAGAGTAATGAATAGAACAGAGTGGGCCTGGGGCAGAGTAATGAATAGAACAGAGTGGGCCTGGGGGCAGAGTAATGAATAGAACAGAGTGGGCCTGGGGGCAGAGTAATGAATAGAACAGAGTGGGCCTGGGGCAGAGTAATGAATAGAACAGAGTGGGCCTGGGGGCAGAGTAATGAATAGAACAGAGTGGGCCTGGGGGCAGAGTAATGAATAGAACAGAGTGGGCCTGGGGGCAGAGTAATGAATAGAACAGAGTGGGCCTGGGGGCAGAGTAATGAATAGAACAGAGTGGGTCTGGGGGCAGAGTAATGAATAGAACAGAGTGGGCCTGGGGGCAGAGTAATGAATAGAACAGAGTGGGCCTGGGGGCAGAGTAATGAATAGAACAGAGTGGGCCTGGGGGCAGAGTAATGAATAGAACAGAGTGGGCCTGGGGGCAGAGTAAACGTATCATGTGGCTTTGCAGGGGATCAGATCTACAAACCCTTAACGGGGACCGCATGTAATTAAGACAGGGCATTAGTCCGACATGCATCTGCTCCTGTGCTTGCGGTTATGGTTAGGTTAGGAGATGAGGTGGGTTAGGGTTATGGTTAGGTTATGGTTAGGTTATGGTTAGGTTAGGAGATGAGGTGGGTTATGGTTAGGTTAGGAGATGAGGTGGGTTATGGTTAGGTTAGGAGATGAGGTGTTATGGTTAGGTTAGGAGATGAGGTGGGTTATGGTTAGGTTAGGAGATGAGGTGGGTTATGGTTAGGTTAGGAGATGAGGTGGGGTTATGGTTAGGTTAGGAGATGAGGTGGGTTGTTATTTTTCGGACCAATGACTAGTCTGAACAACGTACTGCACCCACCCTTAACATGTTGCACTGCAATGCGTTGTGTTTATCTTAAAATGTATTTAAAAAAATCACACCCGTGTGAACTGAGTGGTGTAAGGTGTTATATAGTCTGATCAGCTGTGGTCTGACGTAATGTCTGACGTAATGAAATCACACCCGTGACCATAGCAACCGTGCTCATTTTTTGCGCACAGACAGACTAACAAAGCCAGTTGTAGGAGTGGTTTACACCACTCAAAAATATAATTAACGCAACCCATTCAGGCGCCTATGGCACACACCACATATACTGATTGATTCCAAGATGGCCAGAATATTTGGCCATATATATATTATCTCTGTTTCCTGTGTCTACACTGTACAGTACAGAGAAAAGCCCATGAATATATTTTTAAAAAGAAAGTTGATGGTTGTGATACTGTAAGATTCTTTTAGATAATCAGGACCTCGTTGTTTGTATATGTGCTTCCACAGGAATGGGGATTTGAGATGAAGTACAAGAAGGCTGCAATATTGCCCAATATGTCCATCAAAAACTTTGCCCTGGAGACTCCAGAGGGTAGGATCACAGCTAAGAAATGGAAAGATGTCCCATTCACTGTGGATGAGTTTATCCTCAGTGATTACGGCAAAGACAAGTTCCCAGGTCTGTTTGACGACAGTGTCTAGGGCAGTGGTTCTCAAAGGTTTTCATTTAAAGCACTCCCATAATTAGAACCCTAACCCGACCTTTAAGGGTCCATTTAAAACTCCCTCAAGGAACCACTCTCATGTAGCCTCATGTATGCCTAAAGAAGAAAACAAAAATAACATATCCTTTATATTGTAGTGCCAAGTCAGTCATTCATTCAAGTTAGATTCATGGCGCTATCTTGGGCACGCCTTACCTTTTATTCCTAAAGTCCTTTGCCATATTTTACTATATTGAAAAACATTTTAAAATAGTTCAACTAACCGATCTGTAGATAATGGGTGGCGCAAGACACAGCACAAAGTGTTTTTATTACCATATACATTTGCGCATGCCCTAAGTTGAGGACTAACTGTGGTCATAATTGTTCTACAATAAGTAAATGTAATGCATACTGTATACTGGGTTTTATACAGGGTATAAGTTTGAAAAATTACATTGAGGTGCAAATGAATCACATCAATCGCACCAGGTACATCCATGTTGCTTGTCAAAACTGATGGATTTTCCAGTGAGAAAACCTTCGGTGAGCAACATGGTTGTACGAACAAGTATACATAATAACAGGCCTTATCCTTTTGCACCATTTGTGCGTACGTCAATTGCATCGAGTATTGCGTGGTGGGGAACACATGATGGTGAACACATTCCCAGGTCAAGTCATTATTTTTAATTGATCCCAATTTTAAGCCATTTTGAATGTATGTACATAGAATTTATACTGCACATGAGTGAGATATATGAAAGTCTTTTTTATTGCTGTCATTTCCCAAAATGTTTTACCTATACTTATATTGTAGAAATTCCTATAGTTTTTTCTTTCTTTTTTATGATTTATGTTTGGGCTTTTTATGCCTAGTAGTAGGTACTGTAGACGGAACACCGGTTTACCATCAACAGCAACAAATGGTCTCAGATTAGTACAAAACGCAGCAGCTAGAGTACTCACCATAAAAAAGAAATTTGACCACATCACACCAACACTAATAGAACTACACTGGCTACCCATACAGGCCAGAGCCGACTTCAAGATACTCCTCCTGACCTATAAAACCTTAAATGGACTCGCACCACCTTACATGTCCAGTTTAATAAATATATACATCCCTCCAAGACCACTACGCTCTCAGGATGCTGGAAAACTCACAGTCACAACACACAATAAAATAACGGTTGGGGGCAGAGCTTTCACACACCGTGCCCCCTGTCTCTGGAACACTCTCCCTCAGGATGTCAGAAATGCACACTCCCTGGACATATTTAAGTCAAGGCTAAAAACACACCTTTTTTCTATACACTACGTTTCCGCTTAGTTTTAATCAGTATGATTCATACAGCTATGCACATTTTACCATGTTTTACTATGTTTTTATTGCTATGCTATTTGTGTTTGATTTGTTTTTTGATGTATTAATGCTGTAAAGTGCACAGAGACCCCCTGGGGTGATTTTGTACTATAAATAAAATAAACTGAAACTGAAACTGAGAGAGATGAGGAGTGGGACGCAGCAAAGGCCGTAGAGAGGGACTGGGACTCGAACCCACGATGCGCTGTCAGGCTACATTGAGCCTATAGGTGCCCGGACCGCTACGTCAGTGGCTTGGGCCTTTTTTTATCTGTTGAGTTTTCTTTTGTTGTGGTAAATGCTGCTATCACTTCTGTGTGCTGCATGTGTTTTAAAGGCAGACTGAAACCCATTGCACTTCCATCAGGGCTAGAATTAGCATGACACATTTAATTTGTTTATGCCCGAGGGCCTCGCTCCATCTCTGCAGGCTTTAATTTTTGCTTCATAAGATAAGCACAGAAACAGTAAATTCAACCTTCCATCTCTATTTTGGGCATGTCATTATACTATATCAATTCGAACCCTGATTCCCCGTTACCCATGGTCACCATGGTTAGCACGTAGCGTAGTATCGAAAGTTGATAGGGCAGATACTCAAATGACACGTTGCCGCCACGGAGGGCGGGCGACATACCCAAGTTTATTCAGAGTCACCAAAGCAATAACTTGTAGATCCATTACTTTTGGGCGACATGTCATACGACAAAGTATAAAATTAGGCTTAAATCTTTACTGTCTAGTGTCTACGGTCGGTCACTATACATCATCAGCATAGTGTTCCAATAATGATTCACATGAACTTTTCTATTACATAATGAATCTGGTAAGAGACAGAATAGCAGAGCAGTTAAATGTTATTTATTGCATTGTATGTGTTTTTTTACATTGGAGCAAATATTATGTGCGTGATGTTTGGTAAAAATCTGTAGGAGAATTATTTTTTTAAATGCCTACTGGAGGCGCTAATGGGCCAATGTGAGAATTGGTTTTACTTGGCCTCCAAGGAGTGTGTGTGTGTGTTTGTGCAAAGTTTTATTTTAATGGCGACCGTACAAACAGTGCCGGAGATTATAGCTGCTCACTGACGGACACGCATGCACACGGCCAGACAGGGGCGAAAACATACTCCTGGCTAACGTAGTCCTTGGCCTGGCGGAGACAATAAGTAGTTTTTAGTCCTTTATTTACCCATGCTAGTAGCTTTGCTCATTTTCAGCATCGGCTTGCGCACCAACACACAGAGATAGACAGTAGGCTAAAACCTGGGAGCTGACCAGTTCAACCACAGTCTTATACATGTATTAAAACCTGGGAGCTGACCAGTTCAACTACAGTCTTATACATGTATTAAAACCTGGGAGCTGACCAGTACAACCACAGTCTTATTCATAGCGGTATATTACAACCTGGGAGCTGACCAGTTCAACCACAGTCTTATACATAGCGGTATATTACAACCTGGGAGCTGACCAGTACAACCACAGTCTTAAACATGTAATACAACCTGGGAGCTGACCAGTTCAACCACAGTCTTATACATAGCGGTATATTACAACCTGGGAGCTGACCAGTTCAACCACAGTCTTATACATAGCGGTATATTACAACCTGGGAGCTGACCAGTTCAACCACAGTCTTATACAGTACATAGCAGTATATTACAACCTGGGAGCTGACCAGTACAACCACAGTCTTATACTGTTGGCCACTGACTGAGCAGCCTCCTCCACTGGAGCAGTTGACAGGATGTGGTCAAAAGTGATATTTTGTTTTGCTTGCCCTTAGATACTACACCACTAGATGGCACCCTTGGTTCTGCTACCGGTATACTGTATATAGCTTACTACAGGGGTGGGCAACTTTGATGTTGGAGAGGGCCACAATATTTCCACACTCACTCCAGAGGGCCACAACATTGCATATTACTGTCGTAGCAAAAATAGCCGACGTGTTTTGAGCTTGTAGATCGTCTATTTTTGCTATATTTGAATTGAAATCCTGTATAATTTTGTGCTGTTTTTGAATTGGAATCAGTGTTGATTTTGACAGCAAATTTTGATTTTAGTTTTAGTCATAGTCTTTTGAATAGTTTACATTTAGTTTTAGCCACATTTTAGGCACCTGGAATGTTTTAGTGTTAGTCTAGTTTGAGTCGACTAAATATCATAACATTTTAGTCGACTAAATCTACAGTTGATTTAGTCTACTAAATTAGCAGGCCTTGATGCCGTCGTAATGGCTGATTTTACACTTGCTGAACATAGCAGATCTACAAGCTCACAACACGTCACTGCGTGACGTTGTGAGCTTGTAGATCAGCTATTTTCAGCATGCAACCAAGTGTAAAATTACTTCTACTGGATCTCTTGTCCACTAGTTCCGTCCTAACATTTTATTTGTTGACAAAATTGTCAATATATTTAGTCTTAGTTTTAGTCATCGTAGCTTAGTTTTCTTTTAGTTTCCATTTAGTTTTCGTCTGCAAAAAGAGGTAGTCGAAAAAAGATTTGTCTCAGGCTTCGTACACACCTTTCGGACACACAGATCTGTCCGACCGACCACTGATTACATTTTTATGATTTGATGCCTCCATGTCCCACAATGCTTTGCGCGATTTGGGCGGTGCTACGACACGCGGAAATAGATGCACATATGTTCAGTGTAGTTTTCTTGACTGGAGCAGCAGCTAGCGGTAGTTTGTCGAGGCCGTTTTTCACACTCAAAGTTCACTTTAGAAGGTCCGGATCAAGGACCAAGGACCAAATATTTGCATTTTGATTTTGGTCCGTTTGGTGTTCACACTGGACTTTGTAAAGCGTACCAAATATGTAAACAAATGACACGTGGACATGTTAAGCGAACCAAATAGTGAAAAAAAGAAAAGAGGTCATTTTACGACGGAGGGAAAAATAACATGAGGGGGTGCGGGAAATCACTGTCTACATTTTTTGGGCGCAACCTTCAGTCACAGAGAGAAGAGAACAGCAACATGAATCATGATTGCAGCAACAACTTGAAATTGCATTAATTCTTAATAATTATTTTATTAGCCAAATAAGACAACAGATGAACAGAGGAGCAGGTGTTTGAACAATAATGCGCTTGCTGCTGGTGCATACAATTCACCGGAGACGTATAGCCTACAACAAAGTATCCCCGAATCCCGATAAAAAGGACTTTTCTTCCATGTGTGCACGTCTTTTGCTATAGTGATGTAATCAATTAATCATTTAGGACCACCTGTGTAGCTTATTTAACATTTGCTCCATTGGCTCTTTATGCGTGCGGCCGTGCGCTAGAGCGAGACAGGATGATTTTAAATATTTTTCTGTCTGCGTCTCTCCCATAGAGCTATAAAATATATCGGGTCTCTCCCCCCACATGTGCGCGCGTCATAACTTTGCGTGGTGGCGGTGGCGCATGCTTAAAATAAACAGATCTACAAGCTTACATCGTGTACCATACCGTAAGTACCATTCGTGTCGATAACTTGTACATCTGTTATATTTGCGCATGTGAACCTCGTACGCTGCCATTACATTTCTACTCTAGGCTACTCATAGACATATATGCGTCTACTATTAAAATCAATAGTGATCCCCGTAAAAAAGACATGCTTTTAGAACTAATTATTAATGCAGCCTCACAACTGCCGAGGCCCGACGGCTATTTTGGCTATCGTCCTGTATTTCTGTATATAGAATAGAACTTAGTACCAGACTTGACTCACTCACTGGAGACAGCCATGCGCAACTTGGACTCTCCAAGTTACGCACGGCCGTAGCCAAAAGAAGACATACAAACAAGCGATATAATAGTCTGTGTCACGTAACTCAGAAGACTACAGCCTAAACCCCACCCAGTGCTGTCAAGAACGGAAGTTCTCTCCTATTAGTTGGCGGTTAAAAACCACCCTTCTGTCCGATCTGAAGTCCCACCCTGTTCTTTGGCTGTTTTGACTACAAGGTGTCCGATGTGTTTGTTGTGCCCTCCGCCCCCACATCGGACAGGTTTGTCCGATCAAACGACGTGACTCCCATTGAAAATGAATTGGAGCAGCAATCAAATAGCAATCAGGCATCGCACACGGACCAAACATTTGTTCTTTAGGTGTGTACGCAGCCTTAGGCCTAGTTCACACCTACACAACAAATGTTCGGTCCGTGTGTGATGCCTGATTGCTTTTTGATTGCTGCTCCAATTCATTTTCAATGGGAGTCACATGGTTTGACCAAACATTTTTGTTTGATGAGGGGGGAGCAATCAGCAATCAGCCATCAAACACAAATGTTTCATCAAACCATGTGACTCCCATTGGAAAAGCATTGTGGTGGCCCAAAAAAACAAAAAAACGACCAAACATTGCTTGATTGGTGTTTGGTACGTGTGAATGAGGCCTCAGTCGACGAAATCAACACTGATTGGAATCCTGAAAAGTAACCTTTTTTATTTAATTTCAAATGCATTTAGTTATAGTTATGTAACCTTATGAACTAAATACAAATACATTGGATATAAAAAAAGACTAACATTTTAATACTATAGTAATTAGCTGAAATCAATAATATATCAGTATTCTGATATTAACCCGTGGGCCGCATTAAGTGATGTTGGGGGCATGTGGCCCTCGGGCCGCCAGTTACTATATCCAATAATAGGTGTATTATTTATTTAGTCATTATCTCTGTGCACACCTAGGGGATTTCATTTAATCATATATAATGTGCCCTCTTGTATGATTCCTCCTCTGCTTATCTACCCTGCTATGGATAAGGTTACAGTCCTTACTCTGCTTATCTACCCTGCTATGGATAAGGTCACAGTCCTTACTCTGTCTATAATGAAATAGTAGCCTACTAGATTGAGGGACAGGCTGCTGCTAATATTATGGTATCAGAATGGAGACCATGGGCCCAGGCGGTGGCGTAACCGTCTGGGCACCCGACTGGTAATCCAGTCGCAGTGTGCCGCGGGTTCGACTCCCGAGCCCGACACGGACTTTACTGCATGTCTTCCCCCATCTCTCTCCCGTTTCCTGTCAGCCTACTGTCTGTCCCTTCAAAAACCAATAAAAGGCGTAAGCCGCAAAAAAAATATCTTTAAAAAAAAAAGAATGGAGACCATGCAACGCAATTACAGTAGCCTAGCTAGTACTACTACATTAAGAATTAGGCCATACCTGCATGGTTGTAGCTCTCCATGCCTTTTCCCTTCATAAATGTTTTGTGGCCACTGAAACCAACATTTGTTACGAATTCATTATTTTGTATCAACATAAAACATAAAAAATGCATTTGTAGTAAATGTTGCAAAACAATTATTTATGCATAATATATTAATAATTACACTACATTAAATACAATATACTGCCTAACTTTTCTAGAACCTATAGGCCTACTACGCACCACACAATAAACATGTTAGTTTTTTAGCAATCCCCAAAGGATAGATTTAGAGTAGACGACTAACAGTCAGAACACAAGGTCTTGGCTTTGCTCAAACGGTTTACAATTTCATTTTTGCTGGTGTTTTTTCCATACATGAATCAAGCTGAATATAGTTTTGCTACTACAGCTATAATGAGCACTTTCCAAAACAAACCCAAGTTATGAAATAGCGGCAACTGGCATAGAAACCATTCATTTCAAGTTGGGCAATGTTTGCTGTGTACGCTGGCTGCAGGCAGCAGTGTACAACCAAGTATAAATCAGGCTTTAGATATTAGGTGTGCTCTCTGAGTCTCCATCACCATTTTAGGCTAAAGCCTTTTATTTTTTACCAATCTTTCAAATCTATAATAGGCTGTCTTCTGTATTTGTCCCTCGATGATCATAGTTGTCATAGGTATGTTTCACTGTGAGTTAATTCTCTTTTTTTAAGCCTTTCAAATGTAGCAGAGAGCTGAGACAGAATGGCTGTGACTGTGAAGGATGTAAAAAGGGACGTACGTATTGCAGGCTGTATTCTGGTGTCACGCTTTTGTGCAGATTCAGAGAGCGACAGAGAGATGGAGGCCATGCAGTGTGTGATTTACTGTGATCAGGCTCTATAATCACCACTGATTACTTCCTTTTAGTTTGTAGCTGAACACTCTGTGCATGCTAATTGTAATTAGCTCTGTGCTAATTAAAGCTGCCTGGAGTAGTTTAGCAACCACTCTGTGTGAGACTTGAATATGATGTATGTGTTGACGTGATGTGTCCGTATGGGCACACTGTGTGCGTGTGTGAGTACACGCATGTGTGCATAATGTGCAGATCTGTGTTGCGGCATAGCACACATCTGTTTGTGTTTCTGCAAGGTTTCTGCAAGGCTGAATATGTGTGCTAACCATTTAAGCAAGTTGAACACCAGGCCTCACATTCTGTATAGGATATTGTTTTGTTGAATAGTATTGTTTCATTGTTTTATTTTTATTTTATTCACTTAACCTATCTCTGACAGGAGAACTGTACCCACCTCAAGGGAAACCACTTAAACACTTGTGTACACAAACAAACAAACACACACACACACACACACACACACACACATTTAACATCTTTATTTGCATTCACATTTTACAAGACTTTCTTGAACACAAACAATAGTGGATGCGTAAACACACACACACACACTTTTGTTCATGATTTTATTATCGTTTTAATAAGTTGCTGTTTGCTTGGGAGAAATGTGTTGCTCCATGTACTGCATATGTCCTGATGAAGATCTGATTGATCGAAATGTTGACATAATAAAATACAGCAGAGCTTTTTCAGTATTTGACTCTACTTCCTTTTGTGATACTGGGAGCTTGTCTTGCACCTGGGTCACGGATGTGTGTGCACTACTTTCTATGTGGTACCATTTATGTGTTTTTGTCATGATTCGGGTGTTTACAGGGAACAACCCTCACCCTTCAGTTATTCATAGGGAGAGTGAGCTGTGTGGAGACAGTTTATGAGTGTATTACAATTACAAACCAAAGTGTTCCTATCAAATGTTGTTCTCATGACTTTAAACATTGGACCTCCACAGCGGGTTATAAGTTAAGTTAGGCCCAAGATTTGGCCCCAAACCGTTTTTCTATCATCAGTTTTGAGTCAACGCCCCTGCCACTTCCAAGCAATTGATCAAAAGGGTCCTGGCCGGGTCTCTGATCTGATAAACCTCGGCTATGTATGGTTTTGTTTAATAAGGTAATGCGATGGGGGAATTGATGTTGTTTTATGTTACCATTTATTGTTTTCGTGATTAACACCTTAAGCAATATAGGGATGTTTATGGCAGGCAGGCAGGCAGTGTATTTGTATTGGATAGAGACAGTTTATGATTGTGTTTACCAATTGTTTCTATCAAAAGTTGTGATGACTACTTCCTCGCCGCAGAGACCCACTGGTTATTATTACAGTATTTCTGTACATAGAACTGAAATGATAGTGGTTAGAGAGCAAACTGGGGAGTGGGTATAGGACTGCAGATAACATTGCAAGATGGAAGTATTGGCCGCAGGCTGCAAGTTACCCCCGTGACAACAGTGACAGTCTGACAGACCAGTCTCGCACAACACAGCGTGCGCCGTGCACAGTCTCATGTGGTCTGCAGATTCACTTGCTCAACCTGTGTTCACATTATTCTCTCACTGGGACTCAAACACAGGAACACGCTCTCTATCTCTCTCATTCGCATGTGCACGCACGCGCACACAACCGAATACCTTGTACAATGTTTTGCATACGGTGTGTCGGTCATTGGGACATACTGTATATGTGCCTCGGGGAATAGGCCTACTTGTCAGCCAGCTGCCCATGCTGTCTGAGCACAGTGACGTGTTCTCTGGCAGTAAACTGGCTCAGGCCAGTCTTCCGGCAGACAGAAGCAGGTGATGGCACTTGTACGTCTTTGTCTTTACAGCAGCCGCAGTGGATCGAGTTACCATCAGTGACAAGACAGCTGATGACATTACCATTGTCGTGCATCTAGTTCAAAGTGATTTGCCATGGCGAGGACGTACAGTTTGCTGTGGCACTTCATAGGCATATGAGGGGACTAGTGAGGGTGTCTTTGATATCTCTTTCCTAACACAACGGCGTGACCTCAATCAGTAGACTGTATCCAAAGAAAAATACAATAAACTAGAAAAAGTGCCCTTCTGGGCACAGGTCTCCACCAGGAGGATAGGACTGTGTGAGATGTTTGGCAAAATGTTTAGGATTAATATAAACATGTTTTTGAGGCATTTTGTTCCAAAAATGTGTTTTGCAAAAATCAACCTGTTGGTGGCGCTATAACAGGCCAATGTGAAAAGGGTGGGATATATTCCTCAGCCTAGTAAGAAAATCTGTGAAAGATTTCACGTAAATTGCATGCTGCGTTCATGATTTGAGGCTTTTGTTCAAAACAGGGCAATCTTGCAAACTGTGAAAGGTAATTATAGCTAATTAGGATGGAATATGAAATATCGGACAGATCCGACTTGAGCACATGACCATAGAGATAGTGTGTAACAATTTGTGAGTTTTTTGGACAGAATCTGGAGGAGTAATATCAAAAAATGTGTTTTACAAAAGTCGGCCTCCTGGTGGCGCTATAAAAGGCAGATGCGTAAAATGCAGGTCAACGGTTTGTCCTTGGCCTCTAGGGAGTGTGCATGCAACGTTTCACGCAGATCGGTGCAGTTTTAGGTAAAACATGTGAAAAGCTGCCTCATGGTGGCGCTATAACAGGCCGTTCTGGAAAATGTGAGGCAGAGGTTCATCGTTGGCATCCAGGGAGCGTGTGTGCAAAGTTTGGCATCGACCGGGTTAACGGTGCCGGAGATTAGCTGGTAACGGACGGACGGAAGGACACACACACACACGGACGGACACACACACACACGGACGGAGTGCAAAACATACTCTCTCCCCATGCCTTCGGCCTGGTGGAGACAAATATGCCGATTTGTAATGTTGCTAACGTGTGTCTGTTATCAGACATCTCCAAGTTCAGAACACAGACAATTCTGAAGGTTTCCATTTCCTTAAAATAAACCCCAAACTAAATAAATCTGAATAGATCAAGGAAGAATGCTTGAAAACACATTTTTGCTCATTCCATGTTTATTTTCAGGGTACTATAAAAGTGATTATAGTCCAGCTTTGTTCTCTGAAGTCTTATTTTATTGACTATGTAGTTCTGTGAAGCAAACTGCAATGGTGGTATGTGGAGCTAGAGTCAAGCGCTAACCAGCCTATTTCATGCTCTATAATGGAGCAGATGAAAGGGGAGCATGTCTGTCCGTGTCAGCTTTTTTCCTCTGCCACTTTGAGACTTTGCATTTGTCTGCCACTTGCTTTCTAGTCCCTTTCCTCCTCTGCCACCGTTTGGACTGAGCACTTTTGATTAGAGTTGTGTCGTTAATGTGAGAAACAGATTAACTCAGTTGAAGTAATCAGGTATTTGAAGTTAACTTTACTGGTTGATTTCACAGTAATGCAAATGTATAGGCATTCACCCAACAAAGCTAAAGCAAACCTGAATATAAATCCAATTAAAGCTGCAAGCAGCGGCCCTCGCGCGTCTGTGCACGTTATAGGCAAATATAGACCAATCAGAATTGGGAGCAGTGCTAAGTAACTACTGAAGGACCAGTGAGGTGACAAACTGTTCAATGGTTATGGCGAATGATAGAAACTATAACATATTGACCAATCAGAAGAAGGGGAGTGTCTAATTTCCACCAATGAAGGACAAGGACTCTGAACCAAGTCCAATGACACCTAGCCTCGGTCCCAGGCTTACTTATCTGCGAAAAGAAGAATGACACCACCCATAAGTCTGTATGACAATCTGTTGAAAGGTACTTATAGCAAAATACAAGGAGACTTAGAGAAGGAAAGGACATGGTCACGTGACTGGGCCGCTCCATGACACTTTCATGGGAGCCAAACTACACCCGGAAGTTCGGCAGAATGCACTGGAGTCAATGAGAGCTCAGTGACCAGCTCATGAACAAACTATTTCTGAATGACTGAGACTGTTGTAAAGTAATCGCTTCTGGAAAATAACAGAAGACATGATGGTTCTGATTTAACCATTATGAGGAGCATGTTTTTCATTTTGGTGAATAACATAAGTCTGAACCAGGACCTTAAATTTGAATATGTCCAGACCACCAGAAAAATGCAAACCCAAATAAATTACCTTAATAGTTACCAGAATATAGGACTGTAAGTTTGAGACCAAAATAACCTTTTCCAAAAACCCAGTGGTGTCACTTAAGACAATGTACAATGATTGGAACCTTTTGACAGAACTTTAGATGTACCCAAATTAATTAAAATGATATAATATATTTTGCCTTTTGAGTGTGAGCTGATGTGGCAGTCAGCTGACCAATTGGATTGGATATTTAATCTCACTAGACTGCATACTTCTTCCAGCCTTCCTTCTGCTTATGGTTCCTGGTTGTTGTTATGTGATGTTTGCTCCCACCACCACCCCAGCACCACCGGTGGGCTCTGTTATTTCTGTTCCCCATGGGGGTTGTTATTGTATATCTATCTCCCTGCTCTTAATGTTTAATGATGATGTTTAATTGTGCTGAGCAGGGAGAAAAATGTAGCAGAGCCAAACGCCAAGATAAAATATTATATGCACACTCATTCTCGTTCTATAATAAATATTTGTTAAATCTATTCGTGAGTTATCTGAGTGAACTTCATAAACAGTTTGCAGAAAAACGCACAGGAATGTACAGTTCAATACAAGGTCTGCTAAGAGGATTTATAACCCAAGAAAGCACTATGGCTTGTTTCCATTGGGGTTGTACTGGGGTTCTTCATATTAAATTAATCTGAACATTAAAGACACAAAATATGTCACCACAACAATATCATTATTGCAATTTGTAGGTCTACTGTATATTTAATATACATTACAAATTACAATTATGAGGTGGCACTATTATTTAAACTTCACCACCACCAGCTAGCCACCACAACAATAGCATTATTGCAAAGTGCAATTACAATAAAGCAGCTTTGTATGATTGAACTTGTGTTTATTATGTACTGTATAATATAATATAAACATAATGTATGTCAGAAAAAAGGGGGGAAAATAATATTAGGAACCGTTAAGGGAACCGTTAGGGTTGGGACTGATCGTAACAAGTCCCAACCCTATTCCTTATGTGGGAGGCTTGATGTTCAAAGCACAGCTGTGTGGGGTGAAATAGCATACAATGAAAAATGACCTATAAAGGTATCTAAGACTGGCACTGAGGACACAGCCAACTAAGACATCCTGCAATCACTCCGCTGAAAAGGCTGCATATTATTTACCCACAGAACAAAAGTAGCAAAATACCTGCTGTTATATTATGAGTTGCTCATGTACATCTAAGTCTGTGTACTTGAACTTGAGATACAGTGTACTTGATATGTATTGTGTACTGCCTGTAGGCCTACTGTAGCATACTTTATAGATAGGCTACGAGAGACATCTCAGCGCCAGCAAGGTCAGCCTTGCTGCATTAGTCACGGTACTTTGTCTCATATATTATTGTCACGTCATTATGATCCAGCACTATATATGTTCCTATTTGTGTAATAAACTTTGTGAACCTTTAGCGTGATACTGTCTCGTGTCGCGTTATTGTTCTCCCAGGCCCGCCGCCGCAGTCGCCGTACCAAAGGAATATTCAACCGGATTATCACACACCACCCAGCCTGCACACACTACCAGTCTGTCAGAACCAGACAAGGGTCCAATTAGAGATTACAACACCTGCCATGAAAACTATTTGGGAAAATGATGACACAAAAGATGGAAGTGAGGAAAGAGTGAATGGTAGGGTAGGTGTATAGGGAAAACGGTTGAATATTCAACAGACTTGGCAGAAGCTTGGAGGAGCTAGTGCGGGATTAAAGGGATAGTTCAGATTTTTTTAATTTAAACTGTATGAAATACTTTCCATTAATATAGTGGTTGCAACAGTATTAATTGAGTGCCAGAGTCCCGTGGTGGGAGTTCTGCTCTGGATTTGGTCAATATTAAGTAGTTCCGGTCATTTTGTGAGGGGCCCTGGGGCCACGCAGTAAAAGTAAATTAATTCACAAAACTAACGTCATTTGTATTGTTGACCTATTTCTAAAATATTAGCGCAACTTTCGTTCAACTTGGACCACTCTATCACATGGAATTATTTTTTGGGCGTAGTGATATGGACACAAAAAACATAGTTCTGTGTGATAGAGGGGTCAAAAATGAACGAAAGTTGTGCTAATATTTTAGGAATAGGTCAACAATACAAATGACGTTAGTTTTGTGGATTAATTTACTTTTAATGCGTGGCCCCCTGTGCCCCCCACAAAATGACCGGAACTACTTAATATTTCACCAAAACCAGAGCAGAACTCCCACCACGGGACAAAGGGCAATCAATTAATACAGTTGCAACCACTATATTAATGTTCAAATCTCATCTGAACTATCCCTTTAAGGTTGAGAGAGTGAATGAAAAGAGAGATAAAATGGGGAAGAGAAACATATGAAGGAGAAAGGCTATTATGAGGGCTGTTTTGGCAGCCCTTGGTCATGCGTCATCTATGACCTTGTCCGGACAGGGCAAGCTCACGTACACCTGATGCAGCGAGAGATGGACAAAGCGGTCTCGATGGGCCTTCTGGACTCATAACCCACTTGGGCAGTGCATGGAGCCAGAGACATGAGGTCAAATGCCATGAACAGATTGATTTGTAAGACTGTGTCTTTTATGTGAAAGAACAGTGTTTAGGAACATTACTTACACCTGTGCTGATTACCAATATCCCCCGCAGCTGTTAGAAGCCTCTGTGTGCTATGTGCCAATTCTACATGTGAAGTCTACCAGTAAAGACCTATTTGAAAGCTCACCCAAGTGTGGCTATTGAGAGTCACCACCAGTATATTACAGTAGCAGAGCGTTCCTTTGCCTGGTGTACATGGCTACGACTAAAGCAAGTTCATATTTGCGAGGACATTCAGAAATGGTGGATATGGCTAGAGACAACAATGCAGCCATCATCAGTCATTAATACCAATACCAACAGCAAAGCAGCAAAACAAAGCCATCGATCAAGGCTGGCGAGCTGCAGGAGGTTTTGACTGTGCAAGCCTTGAGATGCAGGTCTGCTTAATAGAAGCACTACATTAACTGAGATCTGACAGATCCAATTAGAATGTCCTGCCTTCTGTCCTTAGCCTTGACCTCTAAGGAGCATTCTTCAGACCTGTGGTCTGCCCAAGATATTCTGTTTGCATACTACTCCCTTCGTCACTGCATGGCCCTCTGTTTCAGCCTAGCAAGGTATGTTAAAATAGCAATTAGACATCCAGTGACTTTTTATATACGTACTTTAGCCCCCATATATGTTCAAAAGACTACTGTATTAGGACTTTTTCCTCAGTGACAAATGTCCTCCGTTTCTGATTCGGAATACTTTTTCATGCCGTCACCACACCCCCACACTTCACATCCTTCACCAGTCTATTCCTGTTCCTGTGCAAAGCTGTTTTCTCTGTTCTATCCATAAATGTCCAAATGATAGGTTTTGTGTCTGAGGAGAAAGGGGAGTCACGCTTCACAAGACAGCACAGCAGAACATCTGACACTGGCTATGCAAGGGGAAACAAAGCAGTCTCATTTTCTTCACAAAATATATCTCTTTGTCCACATCTTTGTACCAATCACTCTCCTACTATCCGCAGTCCTCCCTCTCAATTATTTCTGAGAAAAATGCTGTACTTGTCAGTCTTTTGCTTTTCAATAGCTAATGGTATATCTATCCCCTTCCACCCAACATCAAGCCAATTAATTCGATCAAGTTGTCGAAAGCCATTGTCTGTCACAGCAGAGTAGTAGGGAGTGACCGCAGCCGTGGCACATTTATTGCTCAGAAAGGAACAGTGCTGAGTACAGTTGTACAACAAGTTAAATTAGCCTGGTTGTTTGCCTGTGAGTGTGCGTTTAGCTCAGTGGTTTTCAACCCTTAATTTTCATATCAAGGTCCATTATTTATTTGGCATTTGAGCCATGGACCACCATAGTCTCTCAGACCCAAAACTTAGAACATTTTGTTGTTGTTGGATAAGATTTTGTCCACAATTCTACGCTGTATTGATGCTGGCACCATAGGTGAAATAACAGGCAAACATTGATCAAAAATAACAATTCTTCTACAGTCTCTACTTGTGTAGTAGACTTCTTGTAATACAGATGTTTAACAATAATTTAACTCTTGAGAGTGTAAAATGAAACCAAATGGATCTGTAAGGGTGAATTTGGTTTCATTTTACACTCAAGAGTTAGAGATCTATAATTAAGGGTTAATTTGGTTACCAACTCCATAATTTTCATTTAGCTGGGGATCACATGGAACCCCCTCAAGGACCACTGGTTGAAAACCACTGGTTTAGCTTACCATAACGTGTTTCTCTGTGTGTACATGTTAATGCAGGGGTGTTGGTGTTGCTTTATTACGTGAACCTTTCTGGAGTTATGGAAACTTTCAGGATTTGTCTTGTACTGTAGTAACATTTCTGTTTTCTGTGGTGTAGGGCATAGCAGTGGGCGTGGTTTTAAGGTTACACTAAAGAATCCTAAGGTTAGCAAGGAATATCACCTCTAATACTAGCCATGTTTTGTATGAAGTACTATATCATATCAATCGGTCATTAATGTTTCCAATAGAGATTTACTAAAATATTTGTATAAATTATAGTGATGGGAGATTAATCGGCAAACACATCAGTATCGGCCAATTCTAGTTTTCTTAGGTTAATCGGCATCAGTTTCGATTAATCAATCAGAATTGATCGGTCCGATTAATCAGTCTGTCTGTACAGATAATCAAGCCCAAACTAACCGCTTGAACAGATCTACAAGCTCACAATATTAAATATAAAGGTATTAAAGTTAAATCTGACTTGCCTAAGCCTGCAGTGCAGACACCCTGTTACATATATTTTTCAGAATGGACAAAATTATATATTTTTAATACAGAATGAGATCATATCGACATCGGTAATATCTATTATCGGCCATAACAGCAATTCATTATAACAGATATTGATATCGGCCAAAATGTCTCATCGGCACATCCCTAATAAATTAGAATCAAGCCATTCAGGATTAATTTGTATTGTTGACCTATTTCTAAAATATTAGTGCAACTTTCGTTCATTTTTTACCCCTCTATCACACGGAACTATATGTTTTTGTGTCCATATCACTACGCCCAAAAAGAAGTTCCATGTGATAGAGGGGTCAAAGTTGAATAATATTTTTGCACTAATATTTTAGTCAACAATACAAATGACGTTAGTTTTGTGAATTAATTAACTTAACTCAAAACCAGAGCAGAACTCCCACCACGGGACTCTGGCAATCAATTAATACAGTTGCAACCACTATATTAATGGCAAGTATTTCATACAGCTTAAGTTAAACAAATCTGAACTATCCCTTTAAGTTCAGGAGGAACCTTTTATTTGATTTCTTAAATGTTTGTATTATTGAAATGTTCTGCCTGTGTGTATTGCAGTCCCAGTCACTCTGTCTATTGTGTACTGTTGGTCTGGGGAGAGACTAATCAACCATGTGCTTCCTTTGATAGACATAGATGGAGTCAACTCTTCTTTCTTTTCACCTGACCTGAGTTCCCTTCCCTTCTTCAGTGAGCAGGCAACTGACCCACCAGGAGGGGACGCTAGAGCCGCAACAAGGATACAATCCCCTGATGGCTTCCCTATGAACATCACCTGGATTCCCAAGCCAAAGAATGCAGAGTTAGCCCCAGGGATGAACTGGATGAGGTATGGCTTATGGGAAATGGCCGCCTATTCATTTCAATTACATTTGCTCACCCAGTGCAGCATACGTTTCAAGCAACCCAGTTGTAGTTCCCTACCGTCTTTGGACCTGGCCTATAGAAGTCATGATGTCCAACAGTATTATAATCATGATTACTAGGGGTTCTTTGTCAGGCGTGCCCAAATATGGAGTCTATGCAGACGTCACAATGATGTCAGAACAGGCCAGCTCCAGATATGGACCTTGGGCAGTGACCCTGTCCAGAGCCCAGAGCCCGGGCAGAGGCCTTTTTGGGGCGGTTCTGGACAACCGTTGGTCCGACCGACTCGACACTGGCCTCTGCACCGCTGCGGTGGTGTGGAGCACGTGTGTCGAATTTGAAGTCGGTGGGGAGAACGGTTCTCGAGTTACACAGACATCATCATATCATCACATCATCATCATCATATACACGGTTAGAAACGTGTACAGTATTGAAAATAAAATACTTTTAATATTTTTTTACTTTCTTGCAGACTTTTGAACGGCACCGATAAAAATGTCAATGAAGTAATGCCAGTGTCTGCTAGAATAAAAAAGGCATCCCAAAGTGACAAATTGATGCTTGACAGAGGCCCCCTGCCCTGCCAGCCAAAATGCCAATTTGAGTTTATATCAGCTCTCTGCCAGGGCTGGTACTTGCGCCGCAAGTGTGAAAGCTGAACCATATGTCATAGAAATGCTATTTTCCGCTCCTGCTTCCTCAAGTTCCGACAGCTGCAACCCACAACTTGCATCGGGGCAATCACACTTTGTATTACTTTCATAGATTGACTTTGGCTGCCTGCTGTAAATGCTTTATTATTTTTGTCATTTTGTACAGACATGGTTGCTGTATGGGAGAATTTATAAACAGGCCAACAAGGTTAATTCATTGCGACAGTTAACTATTAAACCTTGCGTTTTTTGTCACTCAAAATCCCCATACATTTTTGTCACTCAAAATCCCCATACATGGGGAAAAGCCCCCATATATTGTGCCCAGGTCTCGTGACATCACTATGACATAGGTCTCGTGACATCACTATGACATCATCAGGGATGATAGTAAATCAGGGATCATATCATAGTAAATGCGACCTGCTTTTGCAATTAAGCCCATATATGGAGATCCCTGATGTCATCAATATTAGTATATGGATATATGTCAGAACCTGTTCTGACATTCCATATGTTGATCCTTCCCCATCCATCCTTCCTCTTCGATGTCTCCCTTTTGACCGATACCTGTCCATTTAAACTCTAGATGGGCCTGTCTCAAAGTTATTTGTGCAGCTACGCCCGGCAGCCGGTTCTCAACAGGTCTGAAAATTAAGGACTGGCCCTACCTGGGCCCTCATCAAACCCTGTACACTCAAGACACTGCCACCGCGCCACCCTTAGATCTCCATATATGGAGCTGACCTGTTCTGACATTCCATATGTTGATCTGACCTCATCAAACCATGTACACTATTTTGAATTTTCTTCAAAACACACTTTTATTTTGTAAACCTACAGTTTTTGTCCGAATCTCACAGAAATCGGTACACATGATCTCTGGACCTATGTACGCGATTGCGGCAACCACACTTTTCTAGTTGTTAACTGCGTCAGTGTAATGGGGTGTGTCTTCTGGCGTAGATTTGAGCACCACTGAGTGCACCTTTGTAGTTTAATTAGTAGGTTATTTTTGTTTTTTTAATTCTCTGATGTCCAGCAGCACATCAATGTTTCAGGGCTATAAATAAAGCCTACAAGAACAGTCCCCTCTGAGATCACTGAGAGGTCAAGGAATTAAACTTTTCAAAATCTTATCAAGACTCATAGTGAAACTATAGGCCCAATTTTTTTATTTGAAGCTTTCAGTTCTTTCAAAAGGGCATAAGGATTATTTTTCTCGATCCTTTGAAATCCATAAGTGTTTCTTTTGTCTGCCAGTCAACACAGAATGATTTCCATATTTCTTTCCATGCTGAAAAATTACAATATTATGAATAGCCCATTTCAGGGGGTTGGTTGGAGACAAGGATATTAAGTCTATTTCAGTTCATTTTGTTAGCCCCAGAAAGTAAAATGAACATTCTCCTGGAGTATGGCTGGTTCACACAATGACATTTTCATATTTCAATGCCTTCAAAGGAATTTAAGCAACAATGACCCCCCCCCCCCCCCCCCCCCCCCCCCCCATACTATGCAGTGACATATGTCCAAAGTTTTCCAAAAATGTTCAAGATCGTTTTGAAAGTATATACAAGCTCACAGTGCGTTGCGTCCCATATCGACAGATAGCCCATGTGTAGCTATAGGGTCAAAGCGCCATCGCCATGGTCCGCCTTAAACCCTCTCAAGGACCCCTGGGGGTCCCCGGAGCCCACTTGGAGAACCACTGCATGACATTATAATCACAATTTTGAAAGTGAGCTGCTAATTTTCCCAATAAGCCCACCCCCAACAGCACCACCCCGCCACCACCAGTGGCTGCCACGGCAGCAGTGCCAGGTGGTGTGGAGAAGGAGAAGGAGGCGGGAAATGTGACGTGCAATGTGACGTGCAACCAAAAATTGAGTACCACAGACGAATAACAGTCTAAGTCCACACTATTGATCCATAATATATAAATGATAGATAAGGGTTCAGGACACCGAGGCCTTTTCGTGGAGGGGTCAGTCTGAAATTTGGACTTAGACTGTTTTTCGTCTGTGGTACTCAATTGTTGGTGTACGTTAACAAATGTTGGGCTTGCTTCCAATTTTTTTTAATCCAGTGGTTCTCAAATAATTTCATGAAAATGTTTTGTGCCAGGGAGCATTTGTGTTGTTCACGTTGTTACATTTTATTTCAAGAGCTTTTAAAACCAGCAGATCTACAAGCTCACAATGCTTCGCATCGCCCTGGCTGCTTAGAACTGGCTGCTTATTTCTCTCACAAAATCTGGCAACAGTGATGTGTAACGTGGCAGGTCAAAGCTGGGAAAGTGGGTTTGCTCTGGCGGGAAATGGCTATTTATGTAGCTGAAAATGGAGTGGGCCTTCCTGACATTTTCATAGCCCTGCAGGCAAGAGTAACCTTCAGCAGAAAGCGGAACGATTAAAGAAAGACAGAGGGGTGGGGTGGGGGGTATGGGTGGCGACCGGGGCCATAGAAGAAGTGATTGCATTGAAGGATGATGAGTTGTGAGGGAACAACAACTCGGAGAGAAATAGCACAGTCAAACCAAAACAGCGCTGCCTAAGACATTATTTTCCAGTCATGTGTGGGCTTAACCTATGTATTTAGACCTGAGGCTGATTCTACAAATGCCTTCTAAATCAGTGATTCTTCTCACACTTGAGAACAAGCTCCCAGCACGGCACAAAGTGACGTGCTGTGAGCGTGTATACCTGCTTTTTCTGAATAGCCAACGCTAAAATCTAAAATGACAAAGATGCTTTCCCAGTTTTAATGGGCTAAAGGAGCACTTTAGCCATTTTCAACCATATCATGTTCATATAATTGGTCCTCACTAATGCTCATTAAGATGGACCCAAACAGAGTTCTCCGTCCTATCAATAGTAACGCCCAACGCTCAGGACGGAGATTAATAAACACGTAAATCTTGTTTAAAATGACCTGCCTACCGATGATGTTCACTGGTAGGCAGGTTTCTGAACTGTCCACAGCCCTCCTCTGATGATGTTCACTGGTAGGCAGGTTTCTGAACTGTCCACAGCCCTCCTCTGATGATGTTCACTGATAGGCAGGTTTCTGAACTGTCCACAGCCCTCCTCTGATGATGTTCACTGATAGGCAGGTTTCTGAACTGTCCACAGCCCTCCTCTGATGATGCTCACTGATAGGCAGGTTTCTGAACTGTCCACAGCCCTCCTCTGATGATGTTCACTGGTAGGCAGGTTTCTGAACTGTCCACAGCCCTCCTCTGATGATGTTCACTGGTAGGCAGGTTTCTGAACTGTCCACAGCCCTCCTCTGATGATGTTCACTGGTAGGCAGGTTTCTGAACTGTCCACAGCCCTCCTCTGATGATGTTCACTGATAGGCAGGTTTCTGAACTGTCCACAGCCCTCCTCTGATGATGTTCACTGATAGGCAGGTTTCTGAACTGTTCACAGCCCTCCTCTGACGATGTTCACTGGTAGGCAGATTTCTGAACTGTCCACAACCCTCCTCTGAATCACAGACCCAAAAATGGTACCACATTATGAGCATGACTAGTGAGTTCCATTAAGATGAAAATGGGTGAAGTGGTCCTTTAAGGAAGGAATGATAGGGGTGATTGACAGGAAGTAGGTAGACAGGTTGAAGAGGAGGATGACAAGAGTCATAGAGGTCAAATAGACAACGCTAAAAAATAAATGATAAATCCTGAAACTTTCCACTTCACTGCCTTCTTAAACACTGATATAAACGGTTCAAATTGTTCAACCTTGAATACCACGCAATGATATGAAACGACAGATACATTATTCTTTAAAAATGAATAAAGTAATGGTCTCACAGATCACAAATCATAGCTCTACAGTACACGGAGTGAACAGTTTTTCCTCACTAAATTGAACATGGTAATGAGCATCGCGGTGGTCCTCTTCACTGTCGTATGTGAGTGGATATTCATTCAATGAACATGCATCAGTATGTTTTATACTTCGCCTTCATTTTCATAAAATATAAGGAGTGCACTGTTTTTTCCCCCATGGAACTAATTGAAAAATAAAAAATAAATAGACATAGACCTTTAATTTCAGAGCTGCACAATATAAAAAAATCACACCCGTGTGAACTGAGTGGTGTAAGGTCTTATATAGACTGATCAGCTGTGGTCTGACGTAATGTCTGACGTAATGAAATCACACCCGTGTGAACTGGGTGACCATAGCAACCGTGCTCATTTTTTGTGCACAGACAGACAGACAGACAGACAGACAGACAGACAGACTAACAAAGCCAGTTGTAGGAGTGGTTTACACCACTCAAAAATTAGAAGAATATGACGCTAGGATACAAATTATACAGTTATCAATTTATTGAATGGTTATTGACCTATGTGAACAGATTGTCAAGGTCATGAATAACATGAAAGCACATTCTGTATATCTGTGAGATATTTACAAGAAAACGTATTGCTATCAGATTGCATGCTTGCTGGGTAAATATTTGCTATAAATAGAACGAGAATAATAGCTCAATGTATAGGATAGAGAAGGATTATGTATCGGTTGATCAGACAGAACAAACAGAATTCAGGAGAAACTGAGGAAAGAGGAAGTGATTTTCTGTGGCTGTGTGGCTAATGGCCCTTGATTACAAGTGGTCTTATTTCCCACAATGGCTGCCTTGTCTTACTTTGCCATGAGTAACTGTGGAAAATGTTTAGTTCCCTTTTATTATGTAGATGTCTAAACAAGTCCTATGTAATGAAATATGTGTATTAAGACAATGAGAAACTAACATTTGATCATGTTATTACACTCAGTCCTATGGGCATTTTCTAGTATAGAGAAACAAGCATTGAAAGATTGTCTTACTACGCTCTAATAAATGCAAAATAAATTTCACATGCATGGTATAATATATTTTTCTCAACAGAAATACAACTAGATAGTCTGCATAGTTTTCGTTTTTTCTGTTTTGACTGGAAGTAGCCTACCTGAAAATACGTTCAGTGAAATATCAACGGCAGATGTTTCCCACTCTAGTGTATATATGAATATAAAACGCTCACCCAACAAACACCCAAAGTTGAATATTTTTCAACTCGCAGTCTCATGTGTATGGATCAGCACAGAATACTAGATCCTCAAGCTGCTAATATTTCTAGCATAGTGTAAATAGTAAATACACATCGATACCATTACATCCATGACATTTGGCACCCAAGGGATGAAACTGTCTGCTCCAAAGTATCTATCCCAAGACCACCTGGTTTCCCAGAGTGTAAACTAAGTAGAAGATGTGAGAAATTCCAGAACCACCATATCACTTTTTTGGTTTGGCTGTACTTTGACAAGTACAACTCTGGTACGTGACTGATTATTATCTATAATGTAAGCTTAAAATCAAAAAGCCCCAGCCTGTACCAGTGAATTGACTCCCTGGCTGTTTGACCAGCACACTTATAGATTGTTATCAGCATTTATATTATAATTTGTGCCATTACATGTTCAGTAGATGTTGTACATACATTAAGCTATTTTTAGATGGTACTCTTAGAAATATGCTCACATAAGCTGTACAAGCTGGAATGTGCACACAGCTCTTTCTAAATTGACAGTGGTTCAGAATCAGCTCTATGCAGAGTCCTCTGTGTATGTATAGTAGGTGTGGGAGTATGCATTTGTGCTCATTAATATGTATGGATTTTTATGAGTGCTCCCCCTGTGGAATACAAAGCTGTTAGTGCATAACAGTGTGAGAGATTGAAGGGCCTCTGTACTTCAGAGAGCTCCGAGGCTCCCTACTGGAGAAAGAAGCTGCGAGTCGACTCAAGGGGCAGAAAGGTCTGGAGGGTTAATTGCCATACATCATGTCATACATCACCCTGGACAGTAGATTTTTTTTGTCACTCGAATTTGTATTCCTTTTTTAAAGACATGCATCACAACACGAAAAAAAAAGTGACCAACAAGAGGAAAAATAAAAAGGCTAAAAACTAAACAAAAACAAAAAGACAAACAAATCGACATCTTCCGAATGAATCTTATCCATACTATGCCACATATAGTCCTATTATTATATAGACTCTTTCCTTTATATGTTCTTCCCACACCCTTATAGTCTTTATTGTTGTCCTTGAATATTGTCCATTTTGACCATTTGTCCTGACAGTATATGCTTTTATATCATGACTGTGTGTCTGCTGCAGTGTGTTTACTTTGTCATTGTTAATGATATAATCAAACAAATGAGACAACTGAACCCCCAGGCAAGTAGTGCTCTCATTTAAAAATGCTATTAACAGATTTCGATGAAGTTGTTCTCTGAAATCTGTGAGTTAATATTTCAAAGACATTGACTGAAATGTTTGCCTTTAGTGTGCAAATGTTTTTTTAGTTCATAATATTCCATTATTGCTATTGTCTCTACATCCATTTGTAACGGAAGGTTTTTATTAACTGGATCAAACTTGTTAGTTTGACCCATCATAGAGTTTGAGCATGAGAGCAGCATAGAGACAGAAAGACAGCTGGCAAGGAAGTAATCAGTTGGTAGTAGGGATATATAATAGTCTCCTTCCTTTTCTATCACATTATCACATCCAAACAAATACTCAGAGCATCTTATTCAGAGTGATACACATCTCCATTGTAAGCAATGATTTCTCACCGGGCAACTGCCAATCACAGGCAAATCTGTCTCCACTGCTGGCATGCTGTTGTGACAGTGGGGAATTGATTGAGCCTAGGGGGACAACCCAAACCAAGCCTGAGTCACACTGGATGTGGAGGAGATAAACAGGAAAAGGTCGATACATGTCTGAAACAAGGGCAAAGAAACACGTTCTTACTAAAAAATAATCACTTCCTCCTCTCTTTCACTTACCTGGTTCAGAATCTTCGTCAGGTCATTATAGTGCCACAAGGCAGGTGGCATAATTAGCTTCATAGTAAACGCACTGACTGGACACGTGTAATTATAAACCAAGGGCAAGTGACCATAAACTGAGCATCAACTACTGAGCCTGTAGTTGATTGATTAAGGGATTTATCGTGGACACACAGATGGACACTTTATTACCGGTATGCAGGAAACTTGATAGCATTGTGCAGGAAACAGCACAATGAGTTTGAGTCATGGGAATGGATTTTGCTGCTATTCCATTCAAACAAGGTCATTCATAAGAAACCATTATTTTCATTGCGTGGGGGTGTTTCATCAAGTTTGTCAGTTCATCCTCGAGGACAAACCAGAATACCAACAAAGAAGGTGATTCTGAAAGTGTCTGGGCCTATGGCGTTTATTTGGGTGCAGTACGCGTCGGATTTACATGCGGTCCCCGTTTATTTACCAAACATTCATGTAATCACTTTGTCAACTTACTCTTACTGTATAACAGCATTATGTAAATAGAACTGTTGAGCATAACGATAATCCATTCGATAATCCATTCCATTCCTATTTCCATATTACATATTTTTGCAGATTTCTTTTTGACTGTAGCTGAAACAAATAACCTACTGCTTAATGTGCCTTTGCCTCTTGCCCTCTCTTCAACCACTCTTAATGTGCCTTTGCCTCTTGCCCTCTCCTCTCTTCAACCACTCTCGCTGTTGTCAAATATTTCAAGATGACGTTTAATGTTCATCCTGGAACCTTTGGTTGCTACGGAAACCAGGCTCGGACATAATGGCAGGATTTGGGGTATGAGTGGGCGTTTCAAATGATGGACAGACTGGTCAAGAGTTATAGATTATAGAAACCTGTGATCCGTTTTATATTTGAAATATGCGTCCACATGAATGACATGCATCAATAATGTTTGAAGATGAGCTAGAGTCTTTTGATAATTACTTTGCTGGACACAGTTCATAATCATTGGCATGATTTCAAAGGGCAAGTGACATCTATAAAGAGCAAGGACGCCTTCTTTGCAGCAGGTGCCTCTGTGATTAATGTGGCACACTGGGTTGACAGAATGCATCATTTGGATAGTGTAATACCTTTTTAAGTCGTTCATTGTTGGCTTCCATCCATGGACCTTTGGCCTTTCCTCATTAAGCGGTGATCTGATTGCAGACATTGAGAACTGCCAATAGCTTAAACCAATTAGCAAACTAATATAATCTAAAGGTATAACTTGAGAGCGTGGGATGGAACATTTTTGTACCTGCATGATCTTAAAGATTTGTTTTGTCAAAGGTTCAACACGTTTTTTATGGTTAATGGTTTAATTTAGTGGTCTTCAAAAGGGGATCCTGGAGCCATCAGCCATATGGGGGGGGGTCCTCAGAGGGGGGAGGGGGGGGGGGGGGGGGCGACAAATATTTGTGTAGCATCTCTTTTCTGAGGAGAATTTTTTGAGTGGTGTAAACCACTCCTACAACTGGCTTTGTTAGTCTGTCTGTGCTCAAAAAATGAGCACGGTTGCTATGGTCACCCATGCAGTTCACACGGGTGTGATTTCATTACGTCAGACATTACGTCAGACCACAGCTGATCAGTCTATATAAGACCTTACACCACTCAGTTCACACGGGTGTGATTTTTGAACTACAAGTGCTTGAGCTTGTAGATCGGCTATTTTTTAGAGGGAAAAAAGAGCCGGGAAAAAGGTTGAATCCCTCGTCCCTGCAGTTTAGCGGTCCTCCTTGGACCGAAGAACGTTGAAGAGCCCATGGTTTAATAATGGCTTTGAACTGGTCTGGCACAGAGTGTTTGTTGGTCAGCTGAAGGAGGTGAAGTTGTTGTTGCTGGAGACATGGTGTTGTGTTTCGCTCACCATGGGCGCAATGTTCTTTCCCGTGGGTTATTTTTATGATCGAATGGTGTGTGCCAGCGCACTGAGCGCATGCATTTGCATGGAGAAGGACGTATATAGAGCCCTCAAATAGGTATCCAAGAGCATTCATCACCTCACCGCTGACAACCTTTGCCTTGTAACGCCGTGATTTAGAACCTCGCCGCTGTGTAGCCTATAGTATAGGAGCTATTCTCTGTGCGCTGTGGCGCATGCAGCCCAATAGGCCATTATGTCCGCTAACGCAAACCTCTTTACACACAACAATCGCCATCGCCAACATTGATTAAAATGTAACAGGCCTAAACATGACAACCATCACATTAATCAGCAAGCAGGCCTATAGTATAGTTCTTATAATGGTTTAGAGAAAATAAACCATACGTTCATCTTTATTTATAAGACAGTTTATAGTCACATCACATCACATCTGCCAAGATAAACACCCCATCAGAGGGCAATCCACTGCCACTATTACACTTTCCTTGATAGAGGCACAGGCAGACGAATAGGCTAATATGAGGTCAAGTTGAATAAGCTACTGCCATCACTCACGCAATGGGATGCAGCCAGATATTCCCCCAAGGGAACATATGTGTGCCGACTGCCGAGGAGCTAGCCTAATTAGAACACGAGGGCTTGCATTTAATTCATGATATTCGGAATGTGAGTCGATATTATACGCATGGCCTGGAACATTACTGAAAATAATAATAAGGTAAGTGGTGTAATTATTAAGGCGCGGGAGGTGATCGAGAGGAGCAACCAGGGAGAGGGAGATGGGGCGGGAGAGAGAGGGAGAGAGAGAGATACTTTGGAAATAAAACATATATTATACGCTTAATTTCTAACGAATTATGTTTCATTTATACAGAGCAAAAAAGTCGTGAGGCAGAAGAAGGGTGTCACTTCAAGGAATGGTCACGGTCGTGCGTCGGACCGGTGCGTGGTCGTGGACACCTCTCTCAGGCGCAGTGGTTTTGTGACAGTGCAATAAGCTCTGTTGGCGACTCCGCTCGAGCTGGACGTTGGCATGCAGTCAGTGAATGTGTCTGCGCGCATGATGTTGGGCACGGACGACCACCGGGGGAATCGTAAACGGACAGGTAGGCTAAGTCTATACTCGCTTCTTTGTTTACGTTGCTGATTGTGTTTTTCTTTTTCTTTTTCCAACAAAGTTTTTGCGGTTCAGTTCTGTTTGAGCTCTCTCTCTCTCTCTCCACGTGACAGCAGGCAGCCTGCCTATCTCAAAACAGATTCCGGAGTCTGGCATCTAATTCTTCTTCCTTTTTTGTATTTCGTATTTTTTCATATAGGCTATTTATTTATTTATGTTAATCGAGAATCCTATATGTTACTCCTGTTTTGTTACTCCTGTTTTAGGGTAACTAAAAACAATTCATCAATTAAAGTTCATTTTGATTTGAGTGCCATCACATCTTATTGATGCGGTTTCACCTGTTCATATAGCTTATGAGACGTATATGATACATTAAGATCATTTCTTTCTGATGCGTAAATGCGTGTTAGGCCTGTTCCAGGTATAGAGCAGTATCAGTATAGAGCACAGTGGTTCCCAAACTTTTTCACGTCAAGGACCCCCAATTGACACTAATTAGCCCGAGGACCCCCATTTGAAAAGATATGCCAAGGACCCCCACGGGAGCTCTAGCAGTGATTCTCAAACCGTTTAATTGCAAGGACCACCCTAAGTTTGACATGCATTAGTCTATGGACCCCCATTTAATGGCATTTCTATCTCTGGGACCCCCAATTTATATTGTAAAATCAATGTTAATTTAACTCTCAGAGTTACATATACCGATATAAGGGTCCATTTGTTTCCAAACTATCATTTAGCTGGGGACCCCCTGGAACTCCCTCAAGGATCCCTGGGGGTCCCCGGACCCCACTTTGGGAACCACTGGTCTAGCAGATAGGGCATAGGGATCGATACTGGCAACATTTGTGACACCCCTTCTTTATCCTCCTCTATGCCCTGTGTACCCAGTCACCTGTTATCCAATTAGAGGGAGTCAATAATGTTCTCTGCATGGTGGTCTGCACTGTGTTCACTATTATAGAATTACATCTTGTAATGGTGAAATATCAGTCCAAAGAGAGTATAGTAGGCTATGGGTGAATCTCAGTCCAAAGTTAATAGGCTGTTTTTATGAATGACCTATATATTAATTGCTATAGCCTAAATACCTGTCTAGCTGTGGGAATAGACGTAAAAAGAGCAGTATAGTATACTGTATCTTTGACTGGACATGGATTCAGAGTTTGTTTTGGCAGTCTCTAAAATGATTAGAGGGCTTACCAGCACTCACAGAAATGTGAGTTTGTATTAAATTGGGATGGGAAGCTAACAGTTCAATAAAAGCACCTGGCATTTGACTGTAAGTCTAGAGTAGGCCATGTGCACCTGGTAAGACAAGACATCACAATAGAAGAAGTTTCTAAAATGGGCTTTTATACATTGTAAGTGATACTGTTATTATTCTGCACGCATACCATCTAGGTCACAATTGACAGATGTAGCCTAATGCTTATAACTGAAGTTTGATATCATCAGTCGATCTTGACAGTGGACTGATTTAAACAAAGACATATTTGAAGAACATTATGCAGTAAACTATTCTGTACAAACAACAGTATGTTCCTTTTACAACAAATATCGTTACTGCTTACACCAGAACATTTTCTGATACATTTCCTGGAGGGAAAAAAACAATGGAGTCCTGGAGAAGTTTGTGAACCTGTCAGTTGGCAATATTACACAAAATGTAGTCTGCAGTCTATTTTGTTTCTTTATTGTTTGGTTGTTGTTGAGTGCTAAAGCTAAGATTAATCAAGTGAAATGTCAACGGCTTGATTCTGGAACAGTGGAATAGTGTATTTTCTGTGTGCAGGATGTATTTTGGATACCACCTTCCAGCTGTCTCTCCTATTGAATATCACTCCATTATTTAATGGGGTCGCTCTCAGAAATCCATTCACTTGATTTAATTCACCATTTGTCAGCCTTCTGATTGGTCCATGACTGACTAACCAGCAGGCTCTTTCTGCACCCTGGTTCCGCCTTGTTTTTGCTGAATTTGCTAAAACATCATTTTTGGTAAAACTAAAAACAAACATGATATGCCCAGTCACTATGCTGCACCTGCGATGTTCCTTTTTACTGACACCAAGTTTATTTGGTGAATTTAATGCACAGAATATCAATACGAAGCAACTGAAAAACCCCTTATTTTAATGGTAGTGGATGGAGAGACAGGATTTGTGTCCAACCACGATTCAAGTTGCAGAAACGTTCTCAGACATCTGGCATTCATCAGTGTGATGTTGGCCATACTGATGAGGGTCGGATGATTGAAACCCTTCTGGGACATGTATTATGAAGAATTAAATCAACTAAATTGATTATTTATGAGTGTGGTCCGTTTCGGTCGATTTCTGTGCTTTATAGACATCTAGGATAACACATGGGTGGTCAGAGCTCAGTGGCATCCCTGCAAACGGAATTGAGTTATATATTGTACAAAAAGTTTGTTGGCAATTAGAAAATTCTTGTTTTCCTATAATGCTGGGGGGAATGTTGATGTATTTTAGGATAAACAATGTCATGTGACAGACAGACTCAGAGATCTGTAATTCTGTATACAGACTTATCTCTCATTTCCCATGGCCATGCGGTTGCTTGTGTTTAAATTGTTTATTTTAGCACACCAAGAGACTCACAAGTCTGTCTGTGGCTCTGTGTTGTTAGTGGTTAACAGTCATGTCAATCCCTACTTCAGGGTCCCAGGGGTGAAATAACCTCATGATGGGGAGTGCACAGCTTGTGCTCAAAACACTTGACAGTACAGGGGGGACATTTCACATGCAGAGAAGCATTAACATGCCTACATTTCAAGCAGGGGTGGCCCCTGTAGTGTGGAGCCACGGATCCTGTCATTTCCAGGAGTCAGAAGATGGATTGGTTCTTTTTAGGGACTGTTTATGGAAGCTTTACCGAGATTGTTAATGCTATTCGGTGAGACTGTGGCATTAGAGAGTCCAGCTCTCTTGAAGAGCGACGGTAAATATCAACACATTCCTGTACGTATTGGAGACAAGTGAGCAAGATAAAGGTGCATGTGCGTGGGGAGGGGGGAGTAGACAGACAGACAGACAGACAGACAGACAGACAGACTGCTGCTTGAGGAACCCTCTGTCTATACATCCCACCTCACATATACTGATGGTGGTGTGCATAAACTCTTAGTGACAGGCTGAGTGCTTTACAGTGTGCAGTGGTGACAGTCTTATTATGGCAACAAACCAGAATGAAGCGGTGCTCCTCCCTTGAGGCGCCCTGACAGTGGCTCGTTCCCTCGATCAGCCCCTGAGCACCTCGTTCCCTCGATCAGCCCCTGAGCGCCGAGCCTCCCCAGCTTCCTCTGCTCTCCGTTCATTTGCTCGTCACGCCTGCGGCCGCACAGGCCACACCACGATGTCTATAGCCTCGGTCCCAGCCTTACTCATCTGCGAAGAGAAAAGCCTGGTCACAACCTAAGGCAGAGACGCTCGGTCGGCGGGAAGTGTCGGTCCGGAATATCTGTCAAATGTATTTCACCCGGATACAATATTTTGCCGACCAATCACAACACTTGTTTCATTCACGGAGAATGTAAACTGATTTGTAAAGAATCAACGTCATTTCCTTGAGCGGTACTTAATTCCACCGAAATCCCGCAACTTCCGCCCAAAATAAATTATAGCGTCTACAGCGTAGGTCTTGCCCAGCGTGCGATGTCTATAGCTATTTCACTTTAATATGTATTTGCTCCTTCTTTCAGGGTATTACTGTACTTTTGCCTCATTTACCTCGTATTGAACAGAACTATATGGGTGGGGGAAAACATGATTGCCAGCCCCCATAATCATCATTTACAAGACAGAATATAATTTGCAGAAGTGTTCAACACATATGCTGCAAAGTAAATGATTTAGTTGCATGAATATTAATAAAAGCAACTCAGTACATGCGGCAGTTGATTTATGGACGGTTTAACTGGGAACTTTAATGTTAATGTTAATGAGCAGACAGCACTCAGTGGGTACATTTGTGTGAATGTAATGCACATTGTTCTTTGAGAAAGGCACCGTATTGCAGACCATTTACATGAATGCACCCACGTTGTGTTGCCTCTCATAGTTATGACATTATATTGAGCGCAGCCTTCAGTCTGGAATATTTTAAAGCATGGGGATATGGTGTGTGTGTGTGTGTGTGTGTGTGTGTGTGCACCAACTACCTCTAAGCTTCTAAGCTCAGTGATGAAGTGTTGAAAACTAGCTGGCAAATCAAGCTATTGAAGTGAACCACAAACTAATTATGGACAGACTTTCAGTAGGCTATATGGATTTGTTTCAGACCATGATCAGCTGAAAGAGCCTTTGGAGAGTGAATGGATATAGTGGTTTCATAAGTGGTCTTAATGTCTGTATTGTCTGGGTTCAATTCTGCTCTGCTCGACTCCTGCATTGCTATTGTTTTAATTTTCATCCTGTGATTTTGTTCATGTGGTGTTTGAGTGCCCATTCCCTGTTCTTCCGTAACCTTCTATTGAGCCCTCGTCTCCCTTCTTGGTTATCCTTAGTATCATCACCAGCCAGGCCAAGGTGACCATCTAGCTCTGACACCAACAGCACACCCAGCTTGAACACAAACACACACACATTCAATTTATGGATGGGTCATTGCCCTCCTCATCTCTTATCTCTCTCTCTCTCTCTCTCTGTCCCTCGTTCTACCACGCTCCCTCTGTGTATCTGCGTCACCCTTGGTTTCAGCCTACGTTGCAGACGGCCAGAGTATAGCACCGTGACCTTCAGTCCCTCGTCTATGAAAAGTTTCGCCCTAAAACCATGACGTGATGGCCAGTTGCTTCGTCTGCTGCCAGCACAAACGCACAGTTAAACCCCAATTAGCCGGGGGAAGCTGGGGGAAGCTGGGCACAGGAGGAGGTCACCGCACTGTCACGTCCACACAGAAAGGCTCTGTCATCCTCCACCTGGTATAGCTCACATAGAACAACACACACACAATTGCCCAGCTAGGGCTGGGCAATTAACCCATAACATATCGAAACCAATATTATACAACCAATAACCTTAATCTTGCTCATGTAAGTTAGTCGAATAATCAAGAAGGAGGTTATTATTATCTAACCCCATTGTTATTCCATTATTATGATCCCAACGCAGGAGGACGTTTGCCTCTTGCCAGGTTGTTGAATTTCTGAGCAAGTCACAATAGGTAGGCAAACATTTGTTAAAAATCACACCCGTGTGAAGTGAGTGGTGCAACTCCATGTGGGGGTTCCCACAGTAGCTGAGCTGTACAACAAAGTATAAGGTTTAAAGGACAACTTTAGTTATTTTCAACCAAGGTTCATGTTTTAGGTTGTTATTATAGATTATAGATGATTGTTACATTTTTTTCATTTGCTGCTTTCTTTAGTTTTAGGGATTTTAGCTATTTTTGACAGGGGGGCGGGGGCATTCGAACATGGGGCTAAATATGTATTTCTTTATTAATATTTACTATAGTCCTACCAGACCCCAAGAAATTACATCTGGTCACAAAAGATCACGGGATCTATTAAATGTGAAGGTAGCCTATAGGGGGGAAGCCATACTGTGTGTTTTAGGCTCAATATGTCAGTTTGTCACATTTAATAGATCCTGTGATCTTTTGTGACCAGATGTAATTTCCTGGGGCCTAGTAGGACTATAGTAAATAATAAAAAATAAATCGGTATAAAATGTTGTAAAGAAATACATATTTAGCCCCATGTTCGAATGCCCCCGCCCCCCTGTCAAAAATAGCTAAAATCCCTAAAACTAAAGAAAGCCGCAAAAGGAAAAAATAACACTCATCTTTTACTTTCTCTAATAACAACCTAAAACATGAACCTTGGTTGAAAAAAGTTGTCCTTTATTAAGTGGTTAATTAACTTGCACGGTGAAATAAAGGGCAGCACTTGATCATTAAAGTGATGATACACTGATTAATTAAGCTGTTAAAGACTGAAATGTTTACATCTAGGCTATTTCTTCAAGTCCTACAGTAGATTAGATTAGATTAGTTTAGATTAGATTAGGTGTAATTCAATAGATAATCCAAGGACAGACCAAAAGCATGCAGTAAAATAGGTTCCAAGCATGCGACTCAGGAATGGGAAATGGAATACGGAGGCTAGAGAATCAAGACATGAAACACTAGCACTGACAAGCTGGCAGGGAGAGAGGAAGTGAACTGGTGTGAGTAGTGAGGGCTTGATTATGGAACGAGGTGCTGGTAAAGAAGCCCTGGTGACTACTGGGCTGATGAGAGAAACAGTACGTGGGTACTAGTCGGGTACTGTAAAAGGTCAGGTCAGGTAAAAGTCAGGTTAAAAGGGAAAGGAGGGAAAGTTATCTCTTATAAGAGAATAGCAGGTCTTGGGAGTTGAATGTAGGCTACAGAACATCCTGTTAAGCTATGTTTATTTGTATACACTACAGTACTGTATATATTTCATTTTAATTTCTATTCTTCTTTCCCTAAAACTTCAAATAATGGAGCTTGCATTTCACCCACTTTATTACGCCTGTAAATCTGTTATGTGACAATGAATCAGTCAATCAGATTCTGATACTGATTCTGAATGAAATGTGTCTGGAGAGGAGAGAGAGCAACAGAGAGACACAACCAGATGTGACTGAAGAGGAGAGACATATAGTCCCCATTTACACTGACAGTCAAACTCAAATCTAGCCTGAATCAGACCTGTGCCACATCCAGATTGGAATCTGATTTGTTTAAATAAGTCTAACGCAGACAGGTCACATAAGTCACATGGAATCTGATTTTTTCCAATGTGACACATTCAGAAGTGGTTTCAAATCTGATTCAAATCTGATTTGAGGAGATCCGTCGCAGTCTGAATGCAACAACCTGATCTAAATCGGATTCCATGTGACTTGTTTGCGTTTAGACTAATTTAAACAAATCAGTTTCAAATCTGGATGTGACAGAGCCGATCTGGTCACTTGCAAATGCAGAGTGAATGGTCAGGCCAAAAGATCAGATTTGAGAAAGAAATCAGATTTGAATCAGATGCCCAGGCGGTGGCGTAACCGTCTGGGCACCCGACTGGTAATCCAGTCGCAGTGTGCCGCGGGTTCGACTCCCGAGCCCGACACGGCCTTTACTGCATGTCTTCCCCCATCTCTCTCCCGTTTCCTGTCAGCCTACTGTCTGTCCCTTCAAAAACCAATAAAAGGCGTAAGCCGCAAAAAAAATATCTTTAAAAAAAAAAAAGATTTGAATCAGATTTGACTGGATGTGACTGCAGTCTAAATGGGGCCATAGACAGATTAGGGCATTCATTTTGAATGTATATAGTGGCTGTGGATCAGGGGTAGAGTGGCCACTTGAGAACGGGAAGGTTCCCAGTTTGATGGGAACCTTGATGGTGCCCTGCGGGTCCAGTCCAGTGGCAGCCAGGGGACCAGGCTAGAGGTGGTACAGAAAGGAGTGGAGGGTCCGGCGAAAGGCCAGAGGGAGAGGTCAGGGTTTTTTGACAGCTGCACGAAGCTCGCCTCGGGGCATGCAGGCTGCCCTTTTCCAGTCGAGAGCAAAGCAACCCCCTGCCTGGCTGACTGGCATGCCCAGCAGGAGGTGCTCCGGCTTGGGACAGATGCAGCGGAGGCTGGCTGTTCCTCCTCTGTGGGGTGCAAGCGGACTGACACTGATAACCTGGGGGGGCTGGGGGACTTAGGTTTCACTCGTCTTTCTACACCTCTCTTTCTAGCTATAAATTCTAACCTTCACTAGCTCTCATGTTGACTTCTACACCTCAGCCCTCTCCTGCTCTAAGCCCTATCATTAGGCAATCTGGCATTGAGTCGGGCAGTATTGAGGGCGGCTGTGTCAACCACAGTAGCAGAGGGCACGCTCACTCCCCCATCAATGACACGCTCAGCCTTGCCGGTGAGCTTTGTTTCTGATCCCAGACCACCGTTCTCATTCCTCGTTATGAGATCATTACTCTAATTAATTGATGGTGCCATGCATCTACCACCACATTGCCATGATCCAAGGACACGCGCGCGCGCACACACACACACACACACACACACACACACACACACACACACACACACACACACACACACACACACACACACACACACACACACACACACACTGAAGTAGTAGTAATGACTCAAACACACACAGTAGCCTCACTGTTGAAGCTGACCGTTCACTAACACAAACATATGAACACACAGTGGTGTGTCTATGCTCCTGAGCTCTTGGTTCTGTGGGGCTGAACAGTGGCTCAGTGTGCATAAGGCCAGGTACAACTCCTCTGCCCCTCTCTGTACAGGAACAACAAACACTAAATAGGTGACTTGTTGACTGCATGCCCCATTTGCTACGCTGCCGGAAGGGCGAGGAATTACATTTTTTGATCTGAATTCCATATTTAAGATCATGCATACCATTATGCAGATAATTCTGTGTGCCTGCCATGCAATGGCAAAACAGCTTGGATTCCGCCACATTGAGTGATTCAGATACTATGTCCCCTCCTTCCTTTTCCCTCTATACCAAATCTCTTCACAGAAAATAGGCAATCTACAAACTGCTATTTTTGCAGAATGTTTGCTGGAATGTTCATGTCCTGCCCAGAAATGGGACGCTAGGGTCCTATGGTTAATGGAGGCATTTCGTGAGGAAGGTTTTGCACAGCATCAAGGGCAACACACTGAAGGACACATGGCTTTATTGAGACACACACACACGCACACGCACTTGCGCACGCACTTGCGCACTTGCGCACGCACGCACGCACGCACGCACGCACGCACGCACGCACGCACGCACGCACGCACTAAACACACAATTCTAAAAAGTTCTGTATTGTAAAGTCCTTGGCAATGCAGAGGTGAAAACTTAATGCTCTCACATTAATGCTTCATTATTAGGCCTCAGGTGCCCAAAAAACTGAAATATAGATACATACTGTATATTTAAAAGGCTGAACGTCAAGTTCTTTCCATTCAGCGAGCACTCTATTTACATAATTCTAAAAGCATACGGTACTATCAATCAGGTACCCACAATGCAGCTGTCATCTGCTAATGGGCACATTCTAAATGCACGCACCATGCACGCTGGGGCTTTGGCTGTGGGCCAACATTGACTTTTTTTTCTCCGACTGATGCATTATGTAATACAGTAAAGACCTGTTTTGATTTCAAATATAAATCCATTGTTATAGCATTTCACTGAAATCTATCGCATATGAAATGTTGATTTTAACCACGGCTGTGGTTAAAATTATTAAATACATTTTAGTTTATAAATAAATAAACAAACATTATGCCTAACTTACAGAACGCTGCATTCATATTTTAGTAATGGAGATATTTACATTGTTTTGGTTTGGTTTTTTTCAGCATGAAATGTGTTTATATTTTCTAAATGGCCATGTTTTCTGTACAGTACATCTCCGAAACTACAATCACTAGCCAATCTGCTGTACTGCACAGATGCATACATGTTTGTGTTTTCAACATTTGAACATCAATGAAATGAACGCATCACATCACTTTTGGTTCACATGGTTTTGTGTGTTTATGAATTAGTTTTGTGATTGTGAGTCAGTAAGTCAGTATGCTTTACTTGTAACTAAAATGGCAAGAGAAGTGATTGGATTTGAGTTAAAGAACAGACTAGGGCTATCAAATCTGTTAACGTTGTGGGGGTACCACATTATTGTTGTCCAACAGCTAATGAATCCTGAAAAGTCCTGCAAAAGTCCTGCGAAATGACATTTCACCCAGGTGAAAGAGGGTCCGGGCTCTGTCCTCTATCGTCTTTCCTCTGTCAGTACAACCTACTTGAGTAGGTTATACATTAACCTACTTAACACATTTCACCGCCAACTCTGACCTCAAAGTTTGAGCGCAGAATATCGTATGCGATGCTCAGTCAATCACAGAGCAGGATGGCACACCTTCCAACCAATCGCAAGGGCCAATCACAGCGTCAATTTCAGTGCCATACATGGTCATTTTTCCGTGCTCAGTGTGGACTGTGGACACGGCGACACACTGGTGTATCTTCAGATGATTTAATACAGTGAAACTCCTGTCACACTCTTTACAGTAGAAGGGGTTTTCTCCAGTGTGGATACGCTGGTGTGTCTTCAGATTACCTAGCTGACTGAAACTCTTGTCACACTGTTTACAGTTTGAGAACAGTTTTTCCCTAGTGTGGACGTGCAGATGCATCTGATCTCCAGATGAGCCAGAGTAGTGAAACTCTTGTCACACTGTCTACAGTGGACTGTTTTTCTCCAGTGTGAATAAGATGGTGTACCTTCAGATGACCTAGCTGACTGAACCTCTGTCACACTGTTTGCAGTGGAACGTTTTTTCTCCAGTGTGGATACGCTCGTGTGTCTTCAGTTTCCATAACCAGCTGAAACTCTTTACAAATGTGGGATTTCTTTCCCGTGTAAGACGGCTGCTGTGTCCTTACTTCTCCTGTTTGAGTTGTAAGATCTGTGGGTCCTTGTTTCTGTCTGTTTACAGATCTTGCTATTGGCTGACAGGCTGTTGAGGTGACCTGTCCATTCCTCATCAGGCGGTAGAGGTCGTTGTGGCTTGTCACAGGGGGATGTCCAGACACATGAAAGTGGTTGGACACTCAGAACAGGAGACCTGAGTCTGGGAAGGCTGTGACCTCACTCCTTCCAGGAGCGCTGGTGCCTGGTTCATCGTCAATGCTGCTGCTATACATCCCGTTGTCCCTCTCTGTGTCTGTCTGGCGCTATCCTAATTATCCGTTAGTTTGTATTATCCATAATACAAACCATTGCCTGCAGAAAGCCGAGTTCTGCAGGCACTATTGCATTTTGTGCAGGTGTCCTTGACCTTGGCACGTCCACTATGTACACTCACAGATTATTTGATGCACCTGGCTTGTACTTCACAATAATTGTTCCCAGTTGATCCACTAAGCCTCCTTGGGAGTTCAGACGATACTTCCGAGGACGGGAGGCCGCAAGTACGGTGGTTCTGCGGATTGGAATAGTTACGTACTTGATGACGTCAGCATTTCAGTCTGCTACTGTGCAGAGGGTCTGGGAGAACTCACTGGACCAAATAATTACCCGTTTGGAATAAAGTAGATCAGGCTGGCGACTGGCGAGGCATGATGTTGTATTGATTGGCACATTGGCTTTTTGTAGGTTTGGGCTATTAAATAATAATTTGTTTCCCCCAAGGCACAATGTATAGGCCTATTACTAAACAGAATAAACATTACAACATTTAGCAGAACAATAATAGCAATAATAGGCATAGTCTGCACATCAAAATAAAACTTATATTCACACAAAAGTCAAAGTAGCCTAAATCAGACAAAATCACACACAAATAGTGGACCTCAAGTTGTATTTACAAAATATAAATAACCAGAATGAAATTCATTGAATGATATAAAAAAAATCACACCTGTGTGAAGTGAGGGGCGCTCTTATCATCGTACATCATCATGCATCATCTCATACTGGCCAATCAGAATGCCTGTTGCCTGTGATTGGTTAGCTGATTTAGTCGTTTACATATGACGTAAATGTTCCCTTCAATGTCAATGGCGTTTAATGTGTTGATGTTTAATTTACGTCATATTTAGCGGAATTCTGACGTAATTTCTCCGTTCATTGTCAAATATTGAGATGTGCACTGTGGGGACAAGATTTAGCGGACATTTCACCTGAATTCCCCTTTCATTGTCAATGGCAAATCTTGAAACATGTGGGTACAAAAGCTGTTTAGGGCTAGCGCCCCTTAAAAAAGAGTAATACAGTAGCCTACATGAATGATGTATAGGCATTATTTATGGGCATTATTTATGACACGAATCAAGCTTGATACAGGACACATCATTTCTCATTTCTCATCATTTCTCTGGATGAATTCCTCTTGCTTGGGGAAAAGTCGCGACAGCTCAGCACAGGATACTTTCAATTAAAGTAAAATAAAGTTAATACTACTCGCATAAACACAAATCAAACATTAATCAGAGGCAGTTTTACTTTTATCTCCCCCAAATTAGCTGAGATGTCCAATAAATATACCCACAACTTGTATCGCATTTGAACCACTATGTGACAACAAAGACTCAGTGGAACCAACCAGCGG
Organism: Electrona antarctica; assembly: GCF_951216825.1. NCBI lineage: Eukaryota > Metazoa > Chordata > Actinopteri > Myctophiformes > Myctophidae > Electrona > Electrona antarctica. The sequence continues at coordinate 32,653,155 of NC_136795.1, forward strand.
ACACTTTCTAAAGGACTGGCCGCTTTCAAGGCTCCATAAGTGGGGTACAGTGTGACCAGGTTAATGGTGGCTAGCTGGCTACTCAAATGTCCAAACGTTCGGTACATCGATTCAAGCCTAAAATAAATCTTAAAACTGCCAATTTTGATGCCAATTCTATCCTGAAATGTTGCGCTCATTCCTAGTGCTATGCGCTGCTCAGCCAATCACAGCGCAGAATGGCATACCTTCCAGCCAATCACAACGGCCCCTCTGTCCTCAATTGAGAAGCGTGCACTGCTGGGTGAGTGCTGGCGCTTTGGCATGGGAGGTCAGATCAACATATGGAATGAATTCTGTACTGGCCATATATGGAGCATGTCTTGAGTGTCAGCTTCATATATGGAGAGCTAAGGGTGGCAGCAGGGGCAGTGTCTTGAGTGTAGAGGGTTTGATGAGGTCTGGCCATATATGGAGTGTGTCTTGAGTGTACAGGGTTTGATGAGGTCAGATCAACATGGAATGTCAGAACAGCAGGGGCAGTGTCTTGAGTGTACAGGGTTTGATGAGGGCCCAGGCCTGTTGAGAACTCTAGTTTTCGCTGGCTGCTGGGCACTAATAACTAATTACTTTGGGGCGGGCCCGTCTAGAGATTGAATCAGTCAAAAAGGGTATCAGTCAAAAGAGCGACATTGAAGAGGAAGGACGGAAGGGGAAGGATCAACATATGGAATGTCAGAACAGGTCAGCTCCATATATGGAGATCTAAGGGTTTGAGGTTTGAGGTCAAGTATCGAGAACGTGGATACCACGTAATAGGGTAATAGTAATTCTCTATCGCCCATGCCTGAAGAGCAGTGTAGACTGTAGAGTGTGTTCAAGTCTGTCATTAACACCTTTTTTATGTGGGAAAAGCAGGTGAGAGCCTGAGAGCATACACAGTATAAGAGAGTCTCTGACCTCAACCAGATCTGCGTTATTAATAAAGCTGTCGGTGACATAATGGTGTGCATCCGCTTATTTGTGCCTGCATGTGAATGAATAGTTGTCTGCCTGTACGTTTTGCGTTTGGGTGGAATTTTCGTTTTATCTGCTGCAAAAGCGATGACTCCTATTCTGCCTCCCTCAGTTGCAGATATCAGCTATCGGAGCCCATAGGAGGCACCTTCCCCCCCCCCCCCCCCCCCCCCCCGCCCCTCTATCTCTATCGGAGCCCATAGGAGGCACCTTCCCCCCCCCCCCCCCTCTATCGGAGCCCATAGGAGGCACCTTCCCCCCGCCCCTCTATCTCTATCGGAGCCCATATAGGAGGCACCTTCCCCCCGCCCCTCTATTAGGTATCGGAGCCCATAGGAGGCACCTTCCCCCCCCCCTCTATCAGCTATCGGAGCCCATAGGAGGCACCTTCCCCCGCCCCTCTATCTCTATCGGAGCCCATAGGAGGCACCTTCCCCCGCCCCTCTATCTCTATCGGAGCCCATAGGAGGCACCTTCCCCCCGCCCCTCTATCGGAGCCCATAGGAGGCACCTTCCCCCCGCCCCTCTATCGGAGCCCATAGGAGGCACCTTCCCCCCGCCCCTCTATCGGAGCCCATAGGAGGCACCTTCCCCCCGCCCCTCTATCGGAGCCCATAGGAGGCACCTTCCCCCCGCCCCTCTATCTCTATCGGAGCCCATAGGAGGCACCTTCCCCCCGCCCCTCTATCTCTATCGGAGCCCATAGGAGGCACCTCCCCCCCGCCCCTCTATCTCTATCGGAGCCCATAGGAGGCACCTTTCCCCCGCCCCTCTATCTCTCATTGATCCTATCGGAGCCCATAGGCACCTTCCCCCGCCCCTCTATCTCTCATTGATCCTATCGGAGCCCATAGGAGGCACCTTCCCCCCGCCCCTCTATCTCTCATTGATCCTATCGGAGCCCATAGGAGGCACCTTCCCCCGCCCCTCTATCTCTATCGGAGCCCATAGGAGGCACCTTCCCCCGCCCCTCTATCTCTCATTGATCCGGCTGGAAAGTCATCTAATCCATGTCGATCACGGTTAGCGCCGCCGTCTAGGAGGCCAGATCTCAGGCGCACTCCCTCTCTGTGTCTCCGTTACGTGACAGTTTATTGAGCCATGGCGGCTGTGTGCAGAGCAGGAGGCTTGGATACTGGTGGTGTGGTCACTGTGGTGTGGTCAGTCAGGTCTCCTGTGATTTATGTGTTGTGGCTATCGTGGTGTGTCATGCCCATTCGATTGGAAAGCACTTTGGGTCAACTCCTGTTGTATTTAAATGTACTCTTACAATAAATGCACAAAATCTCTACGTTTGTGCATCTGTACGTCCGTATGTATAGTTCACGTAACTCGAGAACCGTATAACCCACCAAATTCAAACTCGGGGCACTCTTCACAGATTGATTGATTGATTGATGATGTATTGATTGATTGATTGATTGATTGATTGATTGATTGATTGATTGATTGATTGATTGATTGATTGATTGAAAACTGTATTTACAGATGGGATAAGCACAGGAAAGCACAGCTTACAAGGTCTGCTAAGACGATTAAAAAAACAAAAAAGGGAAAATACATTATATAAATGGTTAAAAATCAAAAGAAAAAAAAATGTACAGTAAGGGGGGCCAGTATCAAATTGGAGCCAGAACCACCGATCAGACAGATATGCCCACATATGGGCATATCGGCATATATGGGCATATCGGCATATATGACCATATATGGAGATCCATGGTATCTGACCATATTTGGTCATAAAAGGACATAGGCAGACAGATACAGAAATCTCCATATATGGGCATAAAAGGGACACAGAGAGACAGACGGTTACAACAGGTATCTGTCAACGCATACAACGGCTATTGCATAACCGGGTGAGGCATGTATTTCCAACTTGCATCGTGCCCATGTAGACCGGTGCCCAACCGGTCTAGTATAAGTAAAGATGACACCCTGATAAGTGTTGATGATATACTAGCCTCTGACCCATAGCCTCGTAGCCTCTGACTCATACCCTTTTCTTCCCCACCTGCCACCTCAGTAAATTGGAGTGAGGGGCTTAAGCCTATAATTTATGAGGTGTTGCGCACCAAAAATAGCAGACCTACAGTACTAGCTCACAACGTGTCACGGATACGGCTATTTTCTACGCACAACACAGTCGTGCGATGAGGTATGAATCGGGTTTTAGAAACCTAAGTGACTGGCTGGCCTTTGATTAGAAGCCTGATTATCGCCCTCTTCGCACATGAAGGGTAATCTGCTCTGATAGAGTGTCAATGTGTAGGCTCCATGCTGGTGAGCCGCTGTTCTATTCACAGTGGCAGTGTGTCGTCATAGTAAAGCTTCCATCTCCCTGTATCTCTCTACGCTTGCTCTCTGCAGCATCTGTCGCTACATGTGTTCGTTACCATTCATTTCATCGCTTCCATTGTGTTTTAGACGTGTGTGGGTGTTGTGCTGTAGCCCTGCGCTGAGCGTCTTCTCATCTGTGTCAAGACTGGTGGGCTGGTAGTGGATGAGGTAGACCTGGCTCTAAGCCTCCTCTTTGCTTGTCGAGATCCCACATTAGCGCCTGTCTCGAGTTCCTCTCTGCCCCGCAGTGACCACGACGTCAACTCTAAAGTTGGATAGCACTGACGCACACGTTGAGTCACCGATCCAGTCCATCACTTCTGTTAGGTAACCGAATTGTCTCTTTCTCGCAGAGGTCATTGCCATGTTGGTTTGTGGTGGACATCTTTGTCAAAATTCCATTTTTGCCACAGGTTGAATCATAAAGGTCTGTAGGAAATCAATAAGCTGTATTGAGAGAGAACAAGCAACTGTAGCTGCGGGAATGCGCAAATGTTTGTACATGGTGAGCTTCTACAGTGCACACTGCATTGTACACATGCAGGGAGAAACACCATGCAGGCCCCAGGAGGTAACAGTCACGCACGCACGCACACACACACACACACACAAAATGAGCGTTACCAGTAAGTAACACAAAGAGTTAGCCCTGAATGACCATAACAGGTCTGTAACTCTGTACACTCTCAGAGGGGGTCCTTGGAAATAAAAACGATTGAGAACCACTAGTACTAGTGGACTCATAATCTAGTAACCCATACATGTAGTGAACTCATACACCTGGAGACATTCAGTAATTTGGTTTTATGATCAAAATAAGAACATTATGTCACGGTGTGAATCAAGAAGGTACAGGTAGGACCCAAATGCAGGACAGGGAAGCGCAGAGGCAGAGAAGTCAAAATGCAGGAGGTTTTATTCACCAAAGTCCGGGAACAAGCAACATCACACTTGACATCAAACAATGAACTGACAAGGAACTCAAAAAACCAGGGCTATAAATACACACAGGGAAAACAGGGCACAGGTGAACAAAACTCAAAATCAAGACAGTGATAGGCTAAGAGACCAACAAGACACAGGTGGAGCAAACTAATAATCACAGGTGAGACAAGACAGGGAACCATAAACACAAAGGAAACCAGGACACTAAATACTACAAAATAAGAGCACAACACTAAAACACACAAACTAGGAACACAAGAACACAGCAGAAATAGTCACGGATCGTGACAGTGCCTCCCCCTCAAGGGATGGCTTCCAGACATCCCTAAACCATTGTCCAGAACACTGAGCAGGGTGGGTGGAGGGGGTCCGGAGGAGGGAAACTGTCACTGGACCAAGAAAAAGGGGTCTGGGGACAAGGACACCACATGTGCAGGCTGAAGACTGGACAGGGGCAGTGTAGGTGCCTTCAGGTGGGTGGCCTGGAGGCTGGGAGGGGACAGAACAGGGCACTTCAGGGGGGCGGCCCGGACGATGGACCAAGAGTGAGCTGGTTATGTCTGGCGGACGGCCGGGAGGCAGAGATGAGATGGAGAAGAAGGCGCCGTCTGGAGGGCGGCCTGGAGGCCGGGACGAGATGGAGGAAGAGGCGTGGTCTGGCGGACGGCCGGGAGGCCGAGACGAGATGGAGGAAGAGGCGTGGTCTGGCGGACGGCCGAACGGCCGAGACGAGATGGAAGAGGCGTGGTCTGGCGGACGGCCAGGTGGACGAGATGAGGCGGAGGTGTCTGGAGGACGGTCAGGTGGACGAGATGAGGCGGAGGTGTCATCTGGAAGACGGCCAGGCGGACGAGATGAGGCGGAGGTGTCATCAGGTGGTCGGCCCGGAGGCCGAGACGAGACGGATGACACTAGAGGAGACGACTGGGAATCCGTAGGCTCTGGAGCCGGGGCTTCAGGCGGGGCTGCAGGCAGAGCTGCAGACACAGGAGGCAGTGCTGCAGACATAGGAGGCACGGCTGCAGGCAGAACTGCAGAGGAGGATGCTGCACACCCTGGGGACGAGGAGGATGCTGCACACCCTGGGGACGAGGAGGATGCTGCACACCCTGGAGAGGAAGAGGATGCTGCACACCCTGGAGAGGAAGAGGATGCTGCACACCCTGGAGAGGAGGAGGATGCTGCACACCCTGGAGAGGAGGAGGATGCTGCACACCCTGGAGAGGAGGAGGATGCTGCACACCCTGGAGAGGAAGAGGATGCTGCACACCCTGGAGAGGAAGAGGATGCTGCACACCCTGGAGAGGAGGAGGATGCTGCACACCCTGGAGAGGAAGAGGATGCGGCACACCCTGGAGAGGAGGAGGATGCTGCACACCCTGGAGAGGAGGAGGCTGCACACCCTGGAGAGGAGGATGCTGCAGATTCTGGACATGGAGAGCCATCGCCCGCACCTGGCAGTTGGAGGAAGCAGCCGAGCAGAAAGCCCAAGACCAGAGCTTCCAAGACCTTGGGCTGACAGAGATCACCATGGGAGATGACTGACGAGGGCTCTGGCAGGTCAGCCGATCGGGCTGTTGACGGTGCAGAGGGCGCAGGCAGGACATCAATGGCGACAGCTGGTTGGAAGGGCTCATGGGTGCTGGGCAGGCTGGGCAACGGCAGCGGAGAGCCGGGCAGGCTAGGCGGCGGAGAGCAGGGCAGCGGAGAGCCAGGCAGGCTGGGCGGCGGAGAGCCGGGCAGCAGAGAGCCAGGCAGGCTGGGCGGCGGAGAGCCGGGCAGCGGAAGGCGAGGCAGGTGGGCGGCGGAGAGCCGGGCAGCGGAGGGCCAGGCAGGCTGGGCGGCGGAGAGCCGGGCAGCGGAGGGCCAGGCAGGCTGGGCGGCGGAGAGCCGGGCAGCGGAGAGCCAGGCAGGCTGGGCGGCGGAGAGCCGGGCAGCGGAGGGCCAGGCAGGCTGGGCGGCGGAGAGCCGGGCAGCGGAGGGCCAGGCAGGCTGGGCGGCGGAGAGCCGGGCAGCGGAGGGCCAGGCAGGCTGGGCGGCGGAGAGCCGGGCAGCGGAGAGCCGGGCAGCAGAGAGCCAGGCAGGCTGGGCGGCGGAGAGCCGGGCAGCGGAAGGCCAGGCAGGCTGGGCGGCGGAGAGCCGGGCAGGCTGGGCGGAGAGCCAGGCAGGCTGGGCGGCGGAGAGCTGGGCAGGCTGGGCGGAGAGCTGGGCTGGAGAACAGGCTGGAGAACTGGAGAGGTAGTGGGCTGAAGAGCAGGGGAGGCCTATGGGACTGCCTCTTGAGGAGGCAGCTGGGGAAAAATGGCTCCCCGACTCTCCCATTTGAAAAAACCCATATACTGGGCAAATGCACGGTCCTGCCTCCAATACTTTGCCAGTTGCTCAAGGAACTGGGGATCCTCATTAAATATGTCCTTAGCAAGACCAAAGTCCTTAGCAGAAAAGGGTAGGCTGTGCTGGTGGCTATCAGCCATGGTGGACGGCCTCAGCAGCTCGCTCAACACTTTCAAAAATCCAAAAAACAAACCTATGTCCGCTGGGTCCAAAAAGGTCAGTTCATTCTGTCACGGTGTGAATCAAGAAGGTACAGGTAGGACCCAAATGCAGGACAGGGAAGCGCAGAGGCAGAGAAGTCAAAATGCAGGAGGTTTTATTCACCAAAGTCCGGGAACAAGCAACATCACACTTGACATCAAACAATGAACTGACAAGGAACTCAAAAAACCAGGGCTATAAATACACACAGGGAAAACAGGGCACAGGTGAACAAAACTCAAAATCAAGACAGTGATAGGCTAAGAGACCAACAAGACACAGGTGGAGCAAACTAATAATCACAGGTGAGACAAGACAGGGAACCATAAACACAAAGGAAACCAGGACACTAAATACTACAAAATAAGAGCACAACACTAAAACACACAAACTAGGAACACAAGAACACAGCAGAAATAGTCACGGATCGTGACACATTATAATGGTGTGTAAAAGAGAAAATGTAAAATTTGCCACGGACATGACCAAGTCAGACACATTGATGACCCCTGGTTTTTCGGCAAGTTAGCCCTAGGATCTTATAAAGCCACTTTGCTCTATTCTACTGAATTGGCCAGACTGGGTTTTTTCCCATAGTGATTCGCTGACTGCACCACGGAGAGCTGAACTGAAGCCAAACTCTGTTTCTTTGTTGGTCTGCCAATCTGATTCAAACAAGGCTGCATACAAGGATGAGCCGCTAATAGTTGAACCTGTGCTTCACTTAAAGGCGCATTCAGTGATTTGGGCGATTTGGAAAAAAACCCGGTCCACCCCGGTAACAAGATGTGCACATGCACACGCTCTACAGTGGGGGAAGTACAACAGACCAACATCACGTGCACCAAGGCCCGCCCCACTCGATCATGATTGGAGGAAGGCCCCTCTCATTTTTTGACCCCAGGGGCTCACTGGGGACAGGGAGGAACTCCTTATATGGTCAGCACACTTTATAGTAGGGAGGATTATCCAAAAAATAAGAAAAAATAAGTGATATTTGAATTAAGTGAAATCACTGAATATACCTTTAAACAGAATTAGAGGGCGGGTTGACTTGAAGGAGAAGGGCCATATTTTTACTTGGCTCCCAGTGCTCTCCTCCTGGGAGTGTGTTCACTGACAAAACACGTCTTGCTGAGGCTGGGCTAAGGATCGTAACATGCCTGCTGTCAGAGATGAACAGACAAAATCATGCCTGGCATGTCTGCTGTCTAGTCTTCAGTCGACCCACAAGCCCCAACACATTTTTACATGTTTACTTCTTGACCAAGCTAAGGAATAGAGAAATGGTGTGCTGTCGAGAACATGCACAGTCAAATCCAGAGTGTTCATTTACTCTGAGGGTGTAAAAATGCACAAAATACGTGATGTGCGTAAGATCTACTTTTAAATGAATGGAAACATATTTAATAGTTTTCAAATTACGTGGGTAAATCATATATTTTCTCCATCTCCATTATACATGTCTTGTTTGACAATTGAGTAGTTGAATACTGTACAGTATTCATCTTTTTACATATACGTTATACAATATGATAAATATGTCAAGTGTACATTACTTTTATTCCTGCCACATATAGGCTTTGGCCTGACAGCGTGTCGTGTGTTTGAGTCCCGTTCATGACGACCTTTGCTCCATGTCTCTCCCTTTCTCTCTCTCTCTCCCTCTTTCCTGTCCATCTTCACTTGATACTATCAATAAAGGCAGAAAAGCAGAAACATTTTATTCCTGTATTAATTTACTAAATTTTTAAGAATTTTTAGAATTGTGACATAAATGAAAAATGGGCACAAATAGCTGCTCCCCCAAAGTTTTAGAGAACTTTTCTTCATTGTTTTGATTGATTGATTGATTGATTGATTGATTGATTGATTGATTGCATGAATACTTTATAAACAGTTTGCAGGAGAAAAGAAAGCACATGCAGGAAAGTACAGTTCAATACAAGGTCTTCTATAAGAGGATTTAAACCCAAGAAAGCCTATAGCTTGTTTCCATCGGGGTCCTTCTTGTATCGTGTCATGACTACCTGCTAGTGAAAGTGCAGCTCTGTACCGCCTCAGTGACTTCAAAGAAGCAGGGAGGGAAAGGAAACAGACTGCTCTTCTCTTTTAATCCCAGGTTGAATCATAAAGGTCTGTAGGAAATCAATAGCTAGAAAGCTGTATTGAGAGAGAACAAGCAACTGTAGCTGCGGGCATGCGCAAATGTTTGTACATGGTGAGCTTCTACAGTGCACACTGCATTGTACACATGCAGGGAGAAACACCATGCAGGCCCCAGGAGGTAACAGTCACCTCCTCCCTTTTTACTTACACATCACAGTGCGTGCGCACACGCACACGCGCACGCACACACACACACACACACACACACACACACACACACACACACACACACACACACACACACACACACACACACACACACACACACACACACACACACACACACACACACACACACAATGTAGTCTTAGAGAGTTCAAGAATCAGCGACTGTAATGGATTTGTTAACACTGTGCCCAGTCATTGATGTACCCACTTCACAGCCCTCCACCCGTACCGTAAACACCTCATGGCACATGAACACACAATCCCCCTCACCCCCCACCCTTGACCCCACCCACCTGCGTCCACATCTAACCCCTAAAGCACACATTGGAGGGTGCTTGCAGGGCGGCAACGTGGGCCGGAGCACAGAGAGTGTGCCTGTTTTCCTTTCTGGCCCAGGACGTAGGGGTACACTGGAGCCTTTGGAGAGGGTTAGGGCAGACCGACACCGACAGGACAGCAGGCAAGGACACACATAGGAGCTCTGTATTTAGCTTCCTCCTCGGGGCTGCTTTTACACACAGCCCTTTTCTACTCCACCCATGCCTCCTGCCTGCCACCTAACCCATCATACTCTACACAGGGCTGCATGACCATAGTTCAGTACCTCCTGCTTGACTCCATCATGTGCTTCCCTCTGCACTCTGACTGCGGAGTCCTCTCCCCAACGCAGAGCTCCAGCTGATGCGCATCTAAGCTTCTATAGTCTCAAAATCAGTGAGATAAGCTGGACATGCCGCCAGAGAGACAAATCTCACAGCAGTGAGACAAATCTCACAGCAGTGAGATTTGTGAGCTGCTGTGACAGGAGAAGGATGTCAAATGGAATACAAGCACCTTAAGGAATACAAACCATTGTGTGTACACTGTTTATCAAAAGTATAAAGCTAACGTCTCCTAACTATCTCTGATAGAAAATGCACAATCTTTTTATAGTTTCACAAGATAGTATTACCCAAAGTGTTAATGTAACACAGCTCTGTTTACACCTTTATTTAATTCCTATTTATATCCAATATTTATTTGTAAATACATTGTTTTATTTTGATTGTCTTGTTCCACTTCTGCTTTGGCAATGTAAACGTACGTTTTCTCATGCCAATAAAGCTCCTTTGAATTTAATTGATTGAAAGAGAGAAAGATGGAGAGTGAGACAGAGAGAGTGGTTGAGAGGGAGAGAGGAAGCCTGTCTTTTAGAGAAACAGGAGCAACTGGTCCTTGAGGTACTCCTGTGGTGCTCTGCTATGCCTGCCACATGCTGCTTCTCCGCACACCTCGAGAGCATTACATAAAGTACAGTGCATCCTCGAGGGCCACTTTTTGTATGCTAAACACGCCTCCCATGTCGGCGTTTATGCAGATGACTTCAGTCAGGGGTTTGAAGTGTGTAGATGTCAAGGTACCTAGCCCAGATACAAAGGAACAGTTCTGACCTTGGCCCACTTCAGCAAAACGCTCTGGTTTCTGACTAATAGAGTATATGCCCTGTTCTCCCACAACATGCACTGAAAATAGCTTTGACATGCCCCATTAAACAGCGTCGTAATTGTTTAAACACGGCATACTCTGTCCTTGGCACAGATTAACTACTTCATTTAAATGTCAGCCGCAATTAAAGACGTGCAGAGGAGACAGCTGTTTAAGATCAAGAGAAAAAAAGCGCCGGCCATTTCCAGTAGAACAAAAACCTAATTGGACACTTGGAAACACTGTTTGATTTGGTCCGGAAATGTCCCACTGTTCAACACTTCCTGCAACACATGCCTGAGCAGAGGATGCTGGTAAGGAGAGAGACTTTAAAGTCTGCTTGTTGTATACAGTTTGTTTCTGAGTTCAGTGACTGGCCAACGCCCTTCCTTCCTTCATTCCCTTACCCACAGCTTCACCCACAGCCCAAAACCCCCTGCCTGTCCTTCCTAAAGTCTCTGTGTCACTTTAGCCTCAGCGCACGCACGCACGCACGCACGCACGCACGCACGCACGCACGCACGCACGCACGTATACACATATCCCTGTGGGGACATTTTAATTCAAAATGCTATTTTTGCCTTTTTTTTTTTGTGGCCTTTTTTTGTCCAACCTTACTCTAACACTAACCACAGAAATTAAGCCTAACTCCTAAATATCTAATCCTAACCCCAATGTGAATCTTTTGTAACCTTAGCTCTAAAAAACTTGTCTCCACAAGGTCATGTTTGTCTGCTTCTCCTTGTAGTTAAACCAGAACGCATGCACCGCACGCACGCACACAGGCACGCACACAGGCACGCACGCACTCACGCATGCACGCACGCACGCACACACGCACACACACACACACACACACACACACACACACACACACACACACACACACACACACACACACACACACACACACACACACACAGTGCCTCATGTTGCATGTACCCATACCAAGCCTCTGGCCTGTTGAGCAGTGCTGGGCCACGGCCCACGGACCCCCGGGTCCCCTGATGGCCGTTAATGTTAACATTAGCGTTTGCACAGAGCGGTGCCAGCCCAGGGGCCTGGCATGCTACAGTCAGCTGCTACACACACACACACACACACACACACACACACACACACACACACACACACACACACACACTGGATCGCTTCCCAGCACCGCAGTACCAGCTGGAGAGCAAACCGGGGACGCTCCCAGGTCCAAATCACCTCCTGCAGCTGGGTGATACAGTTGCACCACCGGCAGGGCTGCAGACCCAACAATGTGGTGCCGCAGTTTGATGTCTTTCTATTCTCTGCTGTACTCACTGCAGCTCACATATTAACATTGTCTCTGTATGATGTCAGTGTTGTTCAATGAACACGGTTCAGGTGTTTGTTGTTGTCTTTTGCTTTTTAGGATATCCGATAATCCGATATCCATGCTGAGCGTAATCACTTGTTCTGCACAGTGTGATACTGGTGGCTGGCTGCCTAATGATTTGAATAGGTAGAATAGGTGCTCACATTGGAGAGCAGGCACAGCATTGTCATGGGGATGGAGACGAGAGCAGGCCTCTCTCACTCTATTGGCTATTGAGCAGGCGAGCGGGCGCCCGACTTCCCACCACCAAAGTATATGCAGTAGATGTGCGAACGCACACGTTCGTTCACATGGACAGCATCCGTTAGAAGTCCTACGGTTTCTGCATGTGCTGACGACGAAATGGATGATTCAGAAAGCCTTCATCACCTGAGGAGGAGGCGAGGAAAGGGTTGTCTGTGTTAACCACTTATATTTCCAGAGTCCCCCATGCCCCCCCCCCCCTTTTGTCCATCTACTCCTACTATATTTGCTGAAAATAGACAATCCACCTGTTGCAGCACGTTGTGAGCTTGTAATGTAAGTCGTATGTGCATTATGGAGATGCACATCATTCGCTGTCTGTCTGTTTCAATGTCCAATGCTAATTTATTCTCCAGTGGCCATCAGGCTCGCGCACAATTTGGCACTCAATCTGTCTTGTTTTTTAGCATCTGTCGGTTACCCTCGCTCTCTCAATGCTGCACACTCACGTGCACACACCCCACAGCCCACTATGTCTGCCCATGTTCTCATGTCTCCATTAGAAGAGGAAATGAGGCACGGTACTGACACACATATCCCTCCTGCTCTCTCACTCATCGGGGAGAGAGAGAGAGAGAGAGAGAGTCATTAGAGAGAATAAACACAATGCACATACAGAGAATGAAAACAAAAGGGGGAAGGGGTGCTTGCGATTGCACGAAGGCCGTATTTATAATGCAGAAAGCTTTGTACCGCAGGGCACAGCAACACAAGCTGGGGGCACAAAACCACTGAACGCTCCACATAATTGAATTGTCTCGCTCGTCATTTTGTTTTCTTTGTGGTACAAAGCCATCCCTATTGCTCTGCTTAGCTTACCACGCTGTTTCAGCAGTTCTTGGGAGGGTTGTTCCTTTCCCCCGGCCTTCTGGTGCGTCTGTCTCTAAGCCCCTACATTGGTTTGTAGATCAGTCAGCAACCTGCCAACCTTATACCTATGGCAATCAGAAGGTGGTATTCCGGAAGAAAGGCAATTCTACCGCGCCTCAGCCCAGTTAAGGCAGGTCCGGTCCATCACAGGAGAAGGGCACAGCAGCAGCAAACATTTTTAAATTGTAAGACCATATCATCATATCACACGCACTATGATCTTGTATATCTGCTATTTTGGAATAGCAAAAGTATGCTCTACTGTATATGCCAGTGTGCTATATCTAAAATGACAGATGCTTTCCTGGTTTTAATGGGTTAAATATAGACTGAGAGTATGTGTGTTTGTGTGTGAGAGAGAGAAAAAGAAGAGAGACAGAGACAGAAATGGGGTCACAGGGAAGAAAGGAATAATTCTGAATTAGGCGAAAAAGAGTGAAACATGAATATTGAGTGTAGCGACTTCCAATAAGCTGCCAGCCCCATGCATACTCAATTAAGTGCTGTCAGCATCACCTCTACCAGCCAGATTTAGGTGGAACACCATTCAGCACATTTATCGTGTGATTAGGAGCCGGTGCTCTTGCCGGCAGCAGAGATTCGGGTTGGAATGTAAAAAGAATCTCCTATTTTTCACGGGGTTGCACCAGCCAGCATCAAACGGGCCAGGGTTCGAATGCCTGGAACACTGCCTGCCTCCCGGGAAGCTCACTGACTATATATATCTATTATGGCGCATGCTCGGGCTCACAAAACTATAGCCAATCTCCCCGCTTTGATGAAAGGACAATACTCCGTAAGCGACATGGAAAGGATGTTTGGCGCTGCTATAGGCTGCAGTGCGACTGGAGCGCTGCTCAGCGGACAGGTTGACCGCTCAGTAGTTGAAAGGGAACACAATGGAATCCTATTGAGTGTAATGATTGCTTCTGTGGCCAGCTGAGCCATTGGCGCCGTTGGAGTCGGACACCATTGAACCTGCACTGTTTGCACTGTTCGACCAGCTCTACGTGTATACTGTAGAGAGAAGGAGCCTTTTTTCCCTTCGTCCTCACAGTGGGGAGATGGATCACTCAGACACCTGTTAAAGTGAAAAACATTTTTCTTTGCTCTGCAGTGTCTCCTGGGAGCGCAGACGGCTGTCAGTGGTGTATGCGTGCCGTGCGTGGTGCATGTTTTTCGGTCACACATCCATATCTGTGCCTCTGTGCTGTCGTGGAATGCAGTGCATTTTATCTTAAGTGTCAACTCAAGTCATATTGCCAGCTATAGCTGTATAATTTTCGTTCTCTATGCTCTCCCTCTCTGTATGTCTCTCTGTCCAGCACAGCTAATATTAGCAGGGTCTAATTGGTGTATTGAGGGCTTACCTAGGGGCTTAATTGGGCCAGGGCGTTTCGGTTGGAGGAGGGAAGTGAACAGTCTATGGGGAGGTATCACCACTTCTGAACCTACAGTGTAAAGACTAACAGCTCTGCTCTCTGGTACTTATCCAGTCAGCCAAACTGTCACAGGACAACAGATGACCGCAACAAACATTTTTTCCTCTCAAAGAATAAATTGGATTGTTAATCTATCTTTGCACCTACATGTTGAATGCAGAGAAAGTTAAACGTCATGTTGTCTAAAGACCTAATTCCTAGGTCCTAAGAAAGACCTAGAAATTGTTGCAAGATGAAGTTGTCTTCATTTCAAGCTTCATTTCAAGCTTCATTTGAAAATATTTTCGGAACGGGTCGGAAACGGTAACATGTCACAGATTAATTTAAAGAGTAAAGAGAGCCTACTGTCAGCTGTCCAGCAGTCCAAATATTATTAAATTAAATTTCAGAATGGTAGACCTGAGGCCTACCATATACCAGGCCTCAAGCCTGAGGCCTATACCAGGCCTGAGGCCTACCATTGCGTGGCACATCTATGCACGGAACGTCTATGTTCACAGGCGTCATGCTTCACTGCGCGTGCGTAGAACTTTGAAGATGAAGAAGATGCGTAAGAAATATGTACGGGAAACGCGGCCAATGATCCAAAGTGCCTAGTGACCCTACATGGTGCCTAGTGACCCTACATGGCAATATTTATCTACAGCCAGTATGATTTCGCTTTCTAACTGCCATTCAACATATTCCACACAGAGTTAAATGCCAAGCATAGAATCACACACCAGACCATTGCAGGGTCACACAAATAGCACACGTTTGGAACGCATGCACACACGCACGCACGCACGCACGCACGCACGCACGCACGCACACTTCATCATTTATTTATGTCCACATAAGAGATACAATACAAGGACACAAATATTTACAAGGTGCTTTACAAAATGCAGTCAGCTAATCTTGGACAAATATACACACACCATTCAGGGGTACAAGTAACAGTGTCTTATTTGGAACACACACACACACACACACACACACACACACACACACACACACACACACACACACACACACACACACACACACACACACACACACACACACACACACACACACACACACACACACACACACAACATTACAGGCAATTCTCAGCCAAACCTGCATGTCTCTAGAAGTGTGAATGCAAATAAATGGATGCCCACCAGTGCTTCTGCTTTTCTTTGCTGAGCTGTTATCTGGGGGATGGATCACACATGGCTGACTGGTAGTCAGTCAAAAAGATTGCAGGCAGGGCAAAAGACTTAGCACATTCATATGTGAGATGATCTGCTCACAGAGATAGATATGTTGTTCTGCAGACAGTCAGCAAAGCCAATGCAACATTCCTGAGCTGAAATCTCTCCTGTATTAAAGCACGTACGGCAGGTGGAAATTCTGTTTTTGTGATGTTGCGCCGCTGCTCTGGTTTCCAGCTCTCACCCACACAGTGTTTTATCCCATTCTGGGCGGGAACCCCTTTTGGTGTTTTAACTAAGCATTATGTTATACTTTAGCTATTTTTTTGAAAAATCGTAAAAATGCGGCACAAATCTTTGAATATATGTTCTTTCAGAAGACTTTTTTTTTTTTAATTTCGACGTCAGGCCTAAATGGGTATAATCAGCTTCATGTGCATTCAGCCATGCAGTCTAACCGAGGTTAATCCTGCCCATGTCTGACTGATGTACAGTATTTGCTGTGTGGACAGCTCCCTTACGTGTCTGAACTTGTCCAGTAATATCTATGCAAAACACAAGTCTCACAACCCACTTCTCATCCTCAACTTCTGGGTAGTCTTGACCTTTTCTAGCCCAGGAGGATTTGATTAATACATCTAGTGCTGCATTCAAAACCACCTGAAGCAAGACCATGTCAAGACCATGACCGAGGGGGATGAGAACCTGTTGAGGTTGAGACCAGAAGCAGGAACACTTTTAAATTGTAATCAAGACCATGACCATGGAATTTTTGTGTGTGTGTGTGTGTGTGTGTGTGTGTGTGTGTGTGTGTGTGTGTGTGTGTGTGTGTGTGTGTGTGTGTGTGTGTGTGTGTGTGTGTGTGTGTGTGTGTGTGTGTGTGCGTGTGCGTGCGTGCAGCTTAACCACCTTGCTACTGAATGAAGACGGATATCTCAAGCAGGGAATTTGAGTAATAATAATTCGCTACTTTCGCTACAAAAGAAAGCGTGACACACAAAAAACCCCTGCAAACTCTCTCTCGCCATACTCCTTCAAAATCAGTAGCTGTACTGTTTTAAAGATTTGGTCAATAAAATCATTCAGTTCTTCAATGAGAGGCCACATGACAGAATGAAGATCCAGCTTATTAAACCACCCAGACGCAAGTGAGCGAGCACTTAAATGACGACAGACTGCTCTTGCACGCATGGGTGTCTTTGGGAGCATGCGAAACAAACAACCAGCAGCACGCACAGGGAGGGGCTGTGATGTTTCGTCCATTCCCAGAATGTGTGTCTGAATTCATTGGTTAACATTCTGTTAAAAGTTTATGTAGCAATTCTAAGCGTAAAATCCATATAGATTTACACTACGGCCCTCACACGTCGCACGGGCGATTGTACCCGTCTGTGTCTCTTTTGTGCCCATATGGAGATATCTGTATCTGTCTACCTGTGTCCCATATGGAGATATCTGTATCTGTCTACCTGTGTCCCATATGGAGATATCTGTACTGTCTACCTGTGTCCATATGGAGATATCTGTACTGTCTACCTGTGTCCATATGGAGATATCTGTACTGTCTACCTGTGTCCATATGGAGATATCTGTACTGTCTACCTGTGTCCATATGGAGATATCTGTATCTGTCTACCTGTGTCCCATATGGAGATATCTGTATCTGTCTGCCTGTGTCCATATGGAGATATCTGTACTGTCTGCCTGTGTCCCATATGGAGATATCTGTATCTGTCTACCTGTGTCCCATATGGAGATATCTGTATCTGTCTGCCTGTGTCCATATGGAGATATCTGTACTGTCTGCCTGTGTCCATATGGAGATATCTGTACTGTCTACCTGTGTCCATATGGAGATATCTGTATCTGTCTACCTGTGTCCCATATGGAGATATCTGTATCTGTCTACCTGTGTCCATATGGAGATATCTGTATCTGTCTACCTGTGTCCCATATGGAGATATCTGTATCTGTCTACCTGTGTCCCATATGGAGATATCTGTATCTGTCTACCTGTGTCCCATATGGAGATATCTGTATCTGTCTACCTGTGTCCCATATGGAGATATCTGTATCTGTCTACCTGTGTCCATATGGAGATATCTGTATCTGTCTACCTGTGTCCCATATGGAGATATCTGTATCTGTCTACCTGTGTCCATATGGAGATATCTGTATCTGTCTACCTGTGTCCCATATGGAGATATCTGTATCTGTCTACCTGTGTCCCATATGGAGATATCTGTATCTGTCTACCTGTGTCCCATATGGAGATATCTGTACTGTCTACCTGTGTCCATATGGAGATATCTGTATCTGTCTACCTGTGTCCCATATGGAGATATCTGTATCTGTCTACCTGTGTCCATATGGAGATATCTGTATCTGTCTACCTGTGTCCCATATGGAGATATCTGTATCTGTCTACCTGTGTCCATATGGAGATATCTGTATCTGTCTGCCTGTGTCCATATGGAGATATCTGTATCTGTCTACCTGTGTCCATATGGAGATATCTGTATCTGTCTACCTGTGTCCATATGGATCTGTCTACCTGTGTCCATATGGATCTGTCTACCTGTGTCCATATGGATCTGTCTACCTGTGGTAGACAGATACAGATATCTGTATCTGTTTACCTGTGGTAGACAGATATCTGTATCTGTCTACCTGTGTCGGTTGGATCGGCATATATCGAGTATGTTTATGGTTTATGGTCATAGTGGTGTGGTCATGGTCTGCCTGCCCTCACATTAGCCAATTTTAATATATAGGATGGAACCAAATGGACCCTGTGGCCTTGGTTCCATTTATTTTGTATATTCTCGGACTTGAACTCTGAGGACTTTCCTGTGTGTGTGTGTGTGTGTGTGTGTGTGTGTGTGTGTGTGTGTGTGTGTGTGTGTGTGTGTGTGTGTGTGTGTGTGTGTGTGTGTGTGTGTGTGTGTGTGTGTGTGTGTGTGTGTGTGTGTGTGTGTGTGTGTGTGTGTGTGTGTGTGCGTGCGTGCGTGCCTGCGTGTGTGCGTGTGTGTGCCCGCATCTATTTGTAGGTCTCGTTGATGTCTTTGTTTGCATAGTGTATTTTATGAGGGCAAGTTTAATGAGCTTGAATCCAGATGCTATTTTCACAAGCCCTCTTCACCCAGTCAATAGCTGTTTGCCTGGCCAGATTGAATTTGAATCCGACTGAATGTTGTGTCGAGTTTATGTCGATCGTGTCAGCCCTGAGTGATGTGAATATCTCTGGCATCTCTGTGTTTGTTCGCGGTGCGGAACGCATGACTCTGAGTTTAGAAATCCAACACCCGATTATACTCTTGAAACTCTATATACCTTTTCGTACGACAAAAAATAGCAGATCTACAAGCTCAGAAGTCACAATGTGTTCCAAGGAGATATGCCAATGATGCCATGACACATTGTGAGTTTATAGATCAGCAATTTTTGCTTAATTTGGAAATCTCAAATGCACCCAAGCAGTGTTGCCGTGCACTCACAACAAGCAGGTACGAAGTTGCTAAGTCGGTGTAGCGTGTCTATCTCGTTTGAATGGGAGCAGGGAGAGAAGAGGTTGTGTAGGAGCAATAGAACATGTCTCTCAACATTGCCCATGGACACCCATGGGTCTTGGCTGATCATTAGATATTATCTAGTATTATTGCGACCAAAGGTTGCAGTTAACTGTGCATTTCCCATCAGTCAGTCAGTCAGTCGGTCAGTGTATCACGCAACATCCCCATACATGGGGAAAGGCCCCATATATGGTGCCCAGGTGTCATGACATCATGTTCATGACATCATCAGGGATGAAGATCCCTGATGTCATAGTAAATGATGCGACCTGCTGCCGCAATAAGATACAGTACACATGGTTCAGTAGTGCTCAGAGCGCCGTGCACGTTTCCAAGCGGCTGTGCTGCATAGATGGGAGCCGAAGTGGAACAAGCGCTTACAGGTGGCCGTGTCACCGGACTGCAGGATGCGTCATGTCGGCCTGCCGGGTTTGCATGGTTGAGAAAGACCTTTCCGGTCAATTCCATATGTTGATCCTTCCCCATCCATCCTTCCTCTTCGATGTCTCCCTTTTGACTTATACCTGTCCATTCAAACTCTACACGGGCCTGCCCAAAAGTAATTTGTGCAGCCGTGCCCGAGTGCACTGCGGCACTCTGAAACCCATTTTATTTAACAGCTTGCATCTCTGCATCGCTTCACTCAAGTATGCATACGTCAGGTGTGTTTTAACAGGAAAGGAAGCTTGTTGGTATAGCAGGCGGCAAGCGTCCGGTTTGTAAATTGAAACCATATAGGAAGTGAGTCTGACAGTTCATATGTATGAATGGTCGCTAGTTTCGCTATTTCCCCCATGATTTCCACCCTGCTGGTTGCAGAAGCAATAACTCTATGCAAGCGAATGGATTTTTTTGGGACGGACTTTACACTTGATTTTATAAACATTGTCATAAATACTTCAGTCGCCAGTCTAAAGTCTTACCATGATATGCGTTTAGTACATTAATTTGTTAAATTCATGATAAAGTAGGGTATGTTTCTATAGGGCTTCTACTGGTTCTACCGAGTGAGGACCCGCTCTCGCTGCGGTTGCAGCCAATAGCAGACGTTTCCAAAGTGGCTTCAAAACCAATGGGCCCTATGTGGCTCCCGTTGTCAATGTTTTACAATATGTGGTTTGTAGGCAATTATAGTATACGTATAGTATGATTGAGACCATAGGTCGCAGATTATTACTATGAAAACCTGCAAAACCCGTCCGTCCATCAGCCTGTTACGCCTCGTGACACGCCATATATGGCCGTCTCCATATATGAAGATCACGACACTGACCTCATCAAACCCAGGATAGCCATACATGGAGAAGACTGGATCATCACCTAGATCTGACCTCAAACCATATATGGAGCTGTCCTGTTCTGACATTCCACCTGTCCATTCAACAGGCCCGGAAATTAAGGCCCAGCCCTACTCAAACACTGTACACTCAAGACACTGCCCACGCTGCCACCCTTAGATCTCCATATACGAAGCTGACATTCCATAATGTTGATCTGACCTCATCAAACCCTGTACACTCAAGACACTGCCCACGCTGCCACCCTTAGATCTCCATATACGAAGCTGACATTCCATAATGTTGATCTGACCTCATCAAACCCTGTACACTCAAGACACGCTCCATATACAGTATGGCCAGTACAGAATTCATTCCATATGTTGATCTGAGCCCCCATGCCAAAGCGCCAGCCCAGCATTCTGCCGTCACCCAGGCGGATGCGTGCAAACGCACAATGTAATTTACAGCTAAACATAGCTCTCAAAAACATTTTTGAAAACATTTGAAGCGAGAACTTCCTTGTTTTCCAAGGCGACTGTGGTGCAGCTGGGCAGACGGCCAGCGCGACACTTATTGAATACTTTCATTAAAGGATCACTTCACCACTTTTCAACTTCTCTTCCTATAATTGGTCCTAACTAATGTTCATGATAAAATACCACCATTTTTTTCGACTCAGTCTGTGTCTCATAGGAAGGCTGTGGGCAGTTCAGAAACCCGTCCACCAGTGACATCATCGATGGTGAATCCAAGCTAATAGAAACGGCAGGCTTTCTTTTCCTGAAAAGTTGCAATGCAAAAGTTGAAGCCATCATTCTCACGATAATAAAATAAAATATTTTAAAACAAATCTTGCCTAAACAAATCCTAAAACAAAGCCCTCCTATGAGACACAGACTGAGTAGGAAAAAATGGTGTTTTATCATGAACATTAGTGAGGACCAATTATATGAAGAGATGTTGAAAAGTGGGGAAGTGGTCCTTTAACGTAAGCAAGGAAATACCTTGTTTTGTTTTTACTTTTGGGTCTTGAATAAAGTAGTTTAGAAATAATGCCCTTCGTCGAGGTGTTTAATCATCCTGAAGAGCATTATTTCTAAACAACTACCGGCCACATCATTATCCCTTCTATAATAGACAGTGATGTATTGAGTCAACATAGTCCTACTAGAAGTCATTTTTTTTTTAAATGCCTATTATGTGGCAACTCTTTCTATACTGCACAGCAATTTCATTTAATTCTGAAAGTCATTAATTTATATTTTTTTCCTCAGAGTTAAATGAACACCTGCTGTTGTATTTAATTGTGTTTTACCAGGGCTATAAGAAATGTGTGAAATCATACCCACAGATTTTCAGTTAAACTGCAGAACAAGGACCACACACGCCATTTTTTAAAGAACTTCTGGTCAAACAGAGTCAGGGTGTTGCTATTGTGCATGTTGGCCAGGGGTGTAGTGGGGGGGGGGGGGGGGGGGGGGGGGGGGGGGGGGTTGGTCGGGGGAGAGCCACCCCCCCCCCCCCCCCCCCCCCCCCCCCCCCCCCCCCCCCCACACACACTTCTCTCAAGTCTACTTTCTTTTATGGATACAATCAAGCATTCTAAACCCTGTTTCTAAATAGGCTATACACGACACGTCTGCATGTTTTAATAGTGTGTCTGTGCGCGCACGTGCACGCAAATGCGCATGCATGTGTGCACGCACGTGTCTTATGGGACGTCCCCCCACTTCTAAAAGTAGCGAAAAAGAGAGAGCCATCCCCCCACTTCTCACAAGTCTACTTTGTCTACTTTTTTTTTTTTTACTTTTATGGATACAATCAAGCATTCTAAACCCTGTTTCTAAATAGGCTATACACGACACATCTGCATGTTTTAATAGTGTGTCTGTGCGCGCACGTGCACGCAAATGCGCGTGCATGTGTGCACGCACGTGTCTTATGGGACGTCCCCCCACTTCTAAAAGTAGCACTACAACACTGATGTTGGCTCACTGGAAACACACCAGTGGGTCTCAAAGTTTCCTTGAATGGGTTTGAGAACCACTGCACACTAAATGGAACAGTGCCTTAATTGGTATCATCGGTAACACCTGTGAAGGAAGTAGGGAAGCGGCCCGGACAGGGACGTCGCTGACGATTTGGTTGCCCTACTCGCATATATTTTCGCCCTTGCTGGATATTTGTCTGCCCCTCGACCACCCCCCCAGCCCCCCCACCCGACCCCCTTCCGACGAGAGCGCCGCATTATCTCATGCAGACCGGCTACTTTCGCCATTTGCGAGGACGCACATATGGGCGTGCGTTATTATGCGGCAGAGCCCTGAAGAAAATTGTTATTATGAGGGTCGGCTTGGCACTTTTTGGCACATTTTGTTGATCCCCTCGGCGTGTTGCCTATACTCGCAGTGCTAATTGCACCTATACATAGCGACGGCACTGGGCCCGGAAGTAGGGAGAGTTATTCTGAGTGCTCTCTTTAGCCGTCTACATACAACACATATTGCATTTTCATGACGCCTCACGTTTGTATAACACCTGCAGTAGCTAGCTTACCAGGCTTTGAGTTAGAGACAGTGTTCATGCATGCTGTACCGTGCGTTCTCTACAAGTTAATTTCAGTAATGAGTGTCACTATTACTGCTTTTCCAAGAACAACTGTAACGTGCAATGTATTTTCAGAAACATGCATGCACAGGATAGGAAGCACTTAGCGAGCAGGTTCACTGCCATTGCTCATCTAATTTTGTGCTAAGTATCTGGTGATGATGGCACCGGCTCAGTGCCGCTTTTTGAAGTATTTGCATTTTAATGCTACTGCAATCATGGTTTCCACAGCAGCGCTGTAGTGTTTGATTGATACTACTACATATACACTTGGAGAGAACAGAGCAGCCTCAGTGCTGTGCCCAAAAGAAGACTTCATAAGTGTAAAGAGTGGGAGTGTTTCCGTATGAAAGGTACTTCAGAGTGGTATGAGGCGGGTGCTGTTTAAGTGGCAAATGAAAATTATACATAATACATGCAGCAGCTGAATTTGCTTCTCTAACCTCTCCAGCTGACAAAAATGTGGTTTTATGAAATTACTATACAGGTGAAAAGATGCATGCGATTCACTGCTCTCGTTGGCACTCTGCATAACGCAGCAATCAGTCCTATTTCCATTGGCCTGCTGGCAGTGTTGTCTCTGGATGTAATCAGACCATCTGTACGGGTCCACATACTGTACACGTTGGAGCCGCCTGGCATGTCAGATGGAGCCACTGGAGCCAGTGGTGGAAAGTAAATAAGTACATTTACGCAAGTACTGTACTTAAGTACCATTTTAATGTTGTTTTTTCCTCTTTTTTTTTTTTAAACTTTTACTTTAATTTCTACTCACACTTTTATTTCTATCACACTTTTACTAAGGATTTGTTATACATTTGGAAACGTGTGGAATGGGATATAATATTCTGCATAATGAGTACTTTTACTTTTGGTACTCTAAGTATATTTTGATGCCAACCTACTTTACTCAAGTCAATTTTGAATTGCACACTTTTACTATATGCGAGAATTTCTACATGGTGGTATTTTACTCAAGTAGAAAATGTAAGTACTTCTTCCACCACTGCATGTTCTTCAAGCACACTAGAGCCATTCATTCTCTCCTAACCTGTCGGCCCCTCATAGGCTCTGCCGCACCTAGACGGTCTTACTTCTTACTGTTGGTCTTCCAATGACTTTACACACTGACAGTATAGCCCCTCGCCCTTCTTAAACCTCCACAGAACATGACTGACGTCAAAACTGTACCCTAAAAAGATAAGTCTTAAAAAGACAAAAGAGTGGCCGCACACACTGATAGCCAAAGTGCCGATTATTTATTAGGATGCAGAGTGAGAAACCAACGTTTTGGCAGATGCAACTGCTGTCTCACATTCCTGGGTCATTAGGGAGGAGTTATACCTCATGAATTACAGATGAGACTCTGGAAGGTTAATTCCTTAAATATATCCAAGATATTGTCTATGCATTTAAATTTTGAAATATCAAATAGAAATAGAACCACACAGTGAAGAATATCAACTATACAATACAAAACAGTTCAATACAGTTCAATCGATCACAAATATATATAAAAATAAAGAGATACATTTCCATGTCCTGTATTTAACACAAGTCCCCTAAGGTAATCTGCATATAAGCCTCTGGTAGGTAGGCCATCTGTGGATCAGAAAGGGGAGAGAACATTAATAGGGTTAAAAACGGATTTGTACAAAAAAAAAATGTTGAATTATTATTTGTTTTTATAAACAAAAACTGTACCCTCCCAGTCCCAAAACATGCAAATGAATGTGTACAACTGCACACACGCACGCACGCACGCACGCACGCACGCACGCACGCACGCACACACACACACACACACACACACACACACACACACACACACACTCCTCACTAATGCTCATAATAATATTTTGTCTACTCGGTCTGTGTCTCAGAGGAGGGCTGGAGACAGTTCTGAAAACCGTCTATACCAGTGATATTATTTACGGGGAATCCAAGCTAATAGAAACCGCAGGCTTTCTATTCCTGGAAAGTTAGCATGCTATAATGGATATATATTGACATACTGGAAATATGGATGATGTCACTTGTAGGCGGGTTTCTGAACTGTCCACAGCCCTCTGAGTACAGACAGAAGAAACAAATAATACCATAATACCATGAGCATTATTGAGGAGCAATTATATGAAGATACCGGTAGGTACCCGGAGCGGGAACCCCTTTTGGTGTTTCAAGCATTATGTTATACTTTAGCTATTGAAAAATAGCAGATCTACAAGCTTGTAGCGCGGCACTCGGTGCCGAGCTTGTAGATCTGCTATTTTCGAAAAAACGTGAAAATGTGGCGCAAATCTATGAATATATATTATTTCAGAGCATATACGTTTTTAACTCATATCTTTGCTTCTGCGAAGGTCCCTGGAACAACATATTTTCAGATGGGGGTCCGCGGCCAAATACAGATAATTCTGGGGGTCCTTGACGGTGAGCACCTGGCATTGACATAGAAACATAGGTTTTTCAAAAAGCTGTCAGGATTTAGAAGACATTTTTAGAATCTGATCTCAGTATCTAAATGGGCTAAGAGTAAGAATTTCTGCAACTCCTGGTGTGTTAAAGCAGCAAGCTAGTGTACTGTACCTGCATGAGCGCTTTTTAGGGATGAAAAGGCCACTGCATGTACTGGCACACTGTTCACAGCTGAGCTGTGTTTGAGAATCACAACGTGAGAGGCCACTGAATGTACTGGCACACTGTTCACAGCTGAGCTGTGTTTGAGTATAACGGTATGACTCACATCAGATTAGCACAGGCCTTTTCAGCTTGGAAATGCTAAAATGTGACGTACACACTGTGACTACACAGTGATAAAAAACAAACAAAAAAACATATAATTTCCGGTCCTACTATATTTCTTTTAATTTGTGCTCTGTCTAAAGTGAGTGACTTCGGTGAAATAACGTCATACTGTACTGTACTCAAATGTTTTTCAACCTGTGGGTTGGGACCCCCAGGGGGGGGGGAAG
Source organism: Electrona antarctica (assembly GCF_951216825.1). Taxonomy (NCBI): domain Eukaryota; kingdom Metazoa; phylum Chordata; class Actinopteri; order Myctophiformes; family Myctophidae; genus Electrona; species Electrona antarctica. The sequence continues at coordinate 32,679,311 of NC_136795.1, forward strand.
TGACAATTTAAGTAGCCTACTTATAAGACCTTTATAATACAACAAAAAAGGGGAAAAAAAGACGATTACTGCATAAAAAATAATAAACAAACGCCTCACTGTGAGCTATTTTCACAATATTTAGGTTATATGTGGAACCGAGTCAAACAAAATTTAATTCCCCAATGAACTCCTATATTCCAAGTGCTTTCAAATATGATTATTTTGGGGGTCACGACCTGGAAAGTTTGAGAACCACTGCTGTATGACATAAAAAGGCAAGGTTTTTGAAGCAATGGAAAGTAGTAAAAAGTGCTTTGGACAAAACCGCTTAACTCCATTGGATCCTCAAAAACTCCACCACCTCTCCCCCTCTCATGGAAGTAATTGACAATATATAACCAACTTTGATGAGGCTGTATTGCTTTGTTTTAAAGATATATATATAGAGATATATTTGTGCTCTCTGTCTCTCTGTCTCTCTCTCACTCACTCACTCGCTCGCTCACTCACTCACTCACGCACGCACGCACGCACGCACGCACGCACGCACGCACGCACGCACGCACGCACGCACGCACGCACGCACGCACAGTATACTAGTGTCTCTAAACGTCTGTGGCGTTATCCCACGCCACATTCCTCGCCAGTACCTCTTCAAATCCCTGCCTTAGTCTGACCATTTGCCTTTGACCTTTTTATTGTGGCTGTCTTGCATAATATGTGACAGACCATTAACTGACGGGGGTCATTCTTCCATGGCTGTAGCCATAAGCCTCCTCACACAAGATCAAAAGTGCACTATAAGCGGAGCCCATATGCATTGCGGTGGGCCGTGCCTGCATGGAAAACTTGCTATGTGTTCCCAGAATGACTTTTCCGTCTCATATGAAAGATAATCACCAGCTGCATTATGTATATATAGACCATTCATAAACTGAAACCAGCCAAAACACAGCCAGGCTGATCCACATGACTCAATGGACTCGGATAGCCTGATATTGCAGGTTGTGTGTGTGTGTGTGTGTGTGTGTGTGTGTGGTGTGTGTGTGTGTGTGTGTGTGTTTATGCGTGCGTGTGTGTGTGTGTGTGTGTGTGTGTGTGTGTGTGTGTGTGTGTGTGTGTGTGTGTGTGTGTGTGTGTGTGTGTGTGTGTGTGTGTGTGTGTGTGTGTGTGTGTTTATGCGTGCGTGTGTGTTTATGCGTGCGTGCGTGCGTGCGTGCGTGCGTGCGTGCGTGTGTGTGTGTAATCCACCTACCATAATCAAGCAAAAACGCTGCAGTGTATACAGTGTGGAGGCGCGAGCCCCAGTGTGCCACAGATGCTGATGTTGGCTTGTGACAGCATGGGACGAAGATCTGTCTGTCTTCAAAACCTTGGGTCTCTCTCGAGGTGTTCTGGGCTGTTCAGGCAGATATGGAGCACACTGGTGTCTGAACGAGTCCCTCAGGTCCGGAGGGACTCGAGGTCTAAAACGTCTGTGTCAAATTCAGCTTCCGATTGTGTAATCAATGTCAATGTCTGAAACGTAATCGGGAATATATCCATCGTGGTAGGATTCTCTCTACACTGTAAAATCTTGATCGATTTACTACACTTTTGAGTGGTCAATGAATAGCAGATGTTTGCCTGTGCGTGAATGCGTGCGTGCATTGTGATCAGCATCATTCCACTGTCTTGGCCCAGGAAGTATACAGCAGGTGCCTTGCTCATTGACTGGCATGTTAATCAGGTGGGATTAGGCCTCAAGTGAGTACAAATGCGATGGAAAACGGTTTGAATTACACGCTAAGCTCCCAATGGCCTGTAATCCACTGTCCTTCACATGGAAATGTCATCTACAGGGCTGTGTGTGTGTGTGTGTGTGTGTGTGTGTGTGTGTGTGTGTGTGTGTGTGTGTGTGTGTGCGTGTGCGTGTGCGTGTGCGTGTGCGCGTGCGTGCGTGCGCGCGTGCATGCGTATAATACACACATTATAGCTAACAAGCATAGACACAAGAAACAACTTAACACCCTTATGGCTATTGACGTAATTGATGTTACGATCAATAAATCCCTCATGGCCACTGACGTTATTGACGTAAATGTTTAATTCCCTGTAATCGGGAGCTTAATGTAACAAAATGTAGCAACTTTTAGCTTGTTTGGCTATAACGGCCGGTAAAATGCGATCTTTGGGGCTTGATTAGAGCTTAATTTGTCTTAGTTATTAAAATCAACGATGATAGCTTAGCATCCCGGACATCTGACTGTGCATCTAAGTGCAAAAAAGCTAGCGGATGTTTACGTCTGTTGAACCGGAAATGATATCGCCAGATTCGCTCTGATTGGTCAAAATCGGCATAATGGTGAAGTTACCGCCACCATCAGGACTGGGTATAATACTATAGGATTGCCGTGTTAAAATGAGATATAGTGTGTATGTCACATATTTTTCTATTGGCATTAAAATGACGAATTAAACATATGAATAGTGCAGGCAGAAGGCACACTCCATTGTTAATTAGGCTGGCCATAAGCCAGTTAAGTGAGGAGGTAAAGGAGGTAGGGGGGGGGGGTAGGGGTCAAAAGGACACAATGTTTTTTGAGTGATGTCTAATCAACACACAGTCACAATGCGTCTGGGTGAAGATAATGATGGGGGTGAGTGAGGCGTGCGCTTCCAAAAGCAATAGATCAGTATCTCAAGGGCAGTTCACCCTCACGCCCATCACCCAGGAAATACTCCTATGGCACCAGTTGTTTTGACACTTTCCCCGTCAGTCACTCAACCCCCACGGCACCCCTTAAACCTCTTAACGGCCCTTTCCATAGGGTGATCAAAACATTCCCCTCCACTAACCCCTCCCTCCCACCACACACACACACACACACACACACACACACACACACGTGCGCCCGCGCTATACCGCATGCTTATCTCTCTGCCAGGTGGTTGGCGTTTCCACATCGGTGCTTCAGCGTCATTATCATTATGCTTATTAGGTAGCCAATGAGGAAGAAGGGGAAGGGGGGGTTTAAATTAATTTAGTTGATATATTCATTCTAGGGCGGGGAAAGGAATTGTGTCTGTAAGGATGTTTGTTAAGCCTTTAAGTTGCATACCACTGTGTTGTGATTGTGAATCACAGTGGTATGCATGCTCAGCCCATATTTGTTTCCTTGGACACTAAACCATGAGTAGGCCTACTTGAGTAGGCCTAATTAGTTGGTTTGCGTGTCATGTCGTGCACCCAAAAACAGATCTACAAGCTGTCTGACGGCACGCAACTACATATAAATCTGACGTCATTTCAGATCCTGCCACTCACACATGACTTGTTATTATCACCTCATTCCCATCACCTGCTTTCCCCCACCTATTACGCCACCTGCAGCTCATTACCTCATTAGTCCCTCAGTATACATGCCAGTCCCTCTATTCTCCACCTGTTCCTCACCAGATTGCATTACACTAAGCCTTCCAGCAATTATTAATATTAACCTAGCCATTCCTTAGTGCTGCCAACGGTCCAGAACCTCACCTCTGCTGTAGCCTGTATGCCTCTGTACCTGGTGGCGATCCTCACTCTCTGTGCATTCATTACCTTTTGAACTCTAGCCCCTGTTAAGGCCCATATAATAGTCACTAGATCACAACAGATCCGTGGGGATCAGAGGAAACGGAGTGGGAGAGAGATTTTGTCTGTGCATTTTTTATCTCTGTTCAGTTGACTGTCACTGTAACCAATCCGATGCTGTATACGGTGGGTGCAGTACCCCCTGGTGACCTTTGGTAGTAGAGAGCAAGAAAAGCTTTCCTCTGGTTCTAGACTCCCTCTTTCCCCAGGGAAGAATTAGTAGGTGGAAGTGACATCGTGCACATAGCAACGGCTGCCAACATGACAACAAGATGCTAAGAACAGCTTTGTGGTGGAGGTGGATGCCTCAGTATTTGGCATGGGGGCCAAAGAATCTGCTGTTGGCCATAAACATCACCCACGTCCCTTCTTCTATGACAGGGGTTCTCAACCAGTGGGTCGCCAAATTATATAAGAAAAAGAAAAAGGAAATTAAGAGTTTACATAGTACACATAGTGCATGCATACACTTTCCTTAATGATTATATCTGGTTTCAGTATTTATTTTGATGTATTTTCTCTCTATTATTAAGGTTATTGAAGAGGTCAATTTGTATTGGGGATGGGGAGGGGGCGGGGCGGGCGGGGAGGGGGGCGCAAGACATGACCAAAGCATTTCCGGGGGTCCCCAGCCCAAAACATTGAGAACCCCTGTTCTATGACACTGAAAACCAGGAGCCGTTGGCAGTCAAGATTGATCAAGATATTCAAGATTCAAGATTCAATAATTTATTTGCCATGTCAACAAGTTGATAGGAATTTGTCTTGGTTCATACTCAACATATACAGACAACCATAGATACAAAAACAAAAAGGACAATACAATACAAAAACCAGCAGCATAGGGAATTACATTCAGTTTTTAAAGTGCTATATGCATATTGCTATATACATACATCTATCAGCCCAACTGTGCCTAATGAATCAAGGTATTGGAGGAGTGTCAGTGCTACCCCCCAACAGGGCTACCATTCATGGTCTAGACTGACCACAGAAACCTAGAGTACATCCACCATCCCAGACAGGCGTTTGGGCCGCATATATAATAATAATGCATGTGTGTGAAGGTTCATGTGTGCATTCTGTGTGCAGCGGCAGATATGACCATGGGTATGTGTGTGCGCCCCCCCAACACACACACACGCACGCACGCACGCACGCACGCACACACACACACACACACACACACACACCCCTCATGAATAGATAGTAGGGTCATTTGCAGCAAGCGTTGTCCAATGCGACAGCCACAGAGTTACTGCCCTCTGTGGAACAGAGCCAGAGTAATTCTCTTTCACGCGTCATTAGCCCTCCTCATCTCCTCTCGCCCCCACCGTGTGTTCTCAGGACCAGCCACAGCCACTCAGAAAAGGCCCATCTGTCCTGGACAACTCCAGGACTCCTCGTGATGACATCTAGTCTGACCTCTGGACGCACCTTCATTCCCCTCTATTTTCCTCCTCATATATCAGTGGTTTCCAAAGTGGGGTCCGGGGACCCCCAGGGGTCCTTGATGGAGTTCCAGGGGGTCCCCAGCGAAATAATACTTTGGAACCAAATGGACCCTATATGAGTCTGTAACTCTGAAATTAACATTGATTTTACAATAGAAATTGGGGGTCCCAGAGATAGTAATGTCATTAAATGGGGGTCCGTATCAATGTATGCATAATGCATGTCAAACTGGGCGTCCTTCAAATTAAACGGGTTGAGAATCACTGCTAGAGTCGTAAAAATCTTATGGGGGTCCCTGGCATATCTTTTCAAATGGGGGTCCGCGGGCTAATTAGTGTCAATTTGGCGTGAAAAAGTTTGGGAACCACTGTCTTATGTTTGCTCTGTCTTCTTGTTCTTCTTTCCCTCGTGAACTCATTGGTCTCTTGTTCTTTTTCTCTGCCTACATCTCTGATTCCATTTTTGTCTCTCTCTCTCAATGCCGCTTTGCTGTCAGTGATGGAAAAATGCAATCAGCGTGGCAGAGTCTCTCTTGTTTAGCTGACAGTTCATTTAATGCTCAGGGAACATTTCTCCCCCACATCCACGACACTAGTTTTCATTTGTAGACACAGGCCGTGCTTCGTAATGACACCATCGCCATTTCCCTACCTGGGATGTCTTAGTGAATAATGGGGTAATAGATGCCAATAATTGGGTGAGAGGTGCATGTGCGTCCCTGTCCCTGGCCCGGTCGTTTGTCGGGAAAGTGGTTATTATAATCATATGGAATCGTTACTGCATCGGCTGGGGGGGTGGTGTCGCTGAAAGTGTCTGTTCCATTGCGTCCCAATCATCATTATTCTGACCTGTGTCTATCAACAGACACACACCTACTCTCCAGCTCTCCTCTCTGGTGGTGTTGATATTCCATCAATGTTCCAGGGTCTGGTGTGTGTGTGTGTGTGTGTGTGTGTGTGTGTGTGTGTGTGTGTGTGTGTGTGTGTGTGTGTGTGTGTGTGTGTGTGTGTGTGTGTGTGTGTGTGTGTGTGTGTGTGTGTGTGTGTGTGTGTGTGTGTGTGTGTGTGTGTGTGTGTGTCCTCCTCCTCACCTCTCATCTCACCTGTCTATTTTTTCCGTATCGTTCTGTTTTGGTCCTATACATTTATCACTTCGACACTTCCCACGTTCCTATGATCTGGAGGGGCGGCCTCAGAAACAGTGCTGTGAACTTTGCACAAATTGCACATTTAATCGATCATAAAACAATTATTGATAATCCATAACTTAATAAAATAATCAATCCCTATTTTGGGCATGTCATTATAGGCCAAAAAACCCACCTAATCGATAATTCAATTAACTGAAAAAGTAATCGATAGCTGAAGCCCTAGTGGTAGGTGGTACAGTACATTAGGTACCATTGACCGCCCAATTTCACAAGCATTTGGCTGTTGTATTTACTGGTATGAACATAACCAACCAGGCTGATCCACACCAAAGCACGTCCGGAACTCCGGACAACAGCAGAAAGCCAAGGTGTAACTTGATAGTGAATTGCTTACCGTGGCTTACACAGCACAAATCTATTCTGCGCATGAGTACCTATGTATAGTGTTACCGTGACCACTGACTGACATTCTCACTCAGCGCCACAGCATCCCCTGATCACTTTTCGATGACAGCATCCTGTGTGATCGCCAACAAGGATCAGCAACAGCAGCAACGACGGTGACCCACTGAGTTGTTGACCTTACTGTCATGGCCACCAGTGACTTGTGTATCACACACATGCAACCCTCAGTTTTTTCCCATCAGCAATTTTCATTCATTCAACCTTTATTTAAATTCTCAGAGAGATCATTGAGGGAGACCTTCATTTACAATGATGCCGAGATTACACAAACAACAATGATAGTGATACAACAAGACAAGAACAAAGAAAAACAATAAGTTAACAACAAACAATTAAAAACATGTTGACAGCAATCAGTTAAAACAGTTACATAAAGGTAATTATGTAACTTATTAAGTAGTTCCTAAAATTGCCAGTTGATGCTAGGGTCTTCAGTTTAGATTCTTGTTGTAAAAGTTTAGTTTAGTTTAGTTTATTAAGGATCTCCATTAGTCTACACCGTAGTGGAGACTATTCTTCCTGGGGGTCCAGAAAAAAAGATTCCAAGAATCAGGTGCACCAGTGCTGAAAGCTGCCTTTCCCAGCTCAGAGTTGGCAAAAGGAACCAGAAGGCCTAGCCAATCACATGGAGTGAGTTAAAATGTGACTAGGTTTCTGATGTAGCATGGCTGAAATATATGGTGGTAGCTTTCCAACCAGGGCTTTATATATGAAAAGTTGCAAGTCAGAGAAGACCAGCCCACATTATCACACAATGTACAGACAGTCATGAGTATTGTAGTTGTCACCAGTAATAAACCTCAGACTGAGTGGTTGAACTGAGTCAAATATTAGCCT